>NC_060155.1:18041118-18104033 GCF_021292245.1 Micropterus dolomieu | reverse complement strand
CCGAATAGCAACTTATTATCATTTCAGAAGGCCTTGTCTCCGAGATGTGTCCCTGTGTCAAAACTTATTTCTTATATTTGTATCCATTCAGTTTAGATTGCGCTGGATGCTTATTCCTAAAGAAAGACCTATGCATGTTTATTCAAATGATCACAATTTACACACAGCAAAATTGAAACCAAGTAATATTCCAGCACGGAAGTAATTATTTTTTCTTATAAGGATCTGCACAAAATACAGTGAAACGTGAATTCCTCTGTAGTTCTTGTGTGTGCAGTGTACTTTACGGCCAGTGGGAGGTGAAGGTGGAGCTCATTTCTGCCACGTAGCAGACTAATAATGCTATTTCTGCTTCAGCCTATGAAATTATCATTACGTACTTTGTCTGTCCCAGTTGGCAATGCAATTTTGATTTATGGTTTAAAAAAAGACATTGGACTAACGTGGGTTTTGTTATTAAAAATGGCACATTTATTGCTACATTACTGTTATATACACAACAGTTCTCAATATCTACTTTATATATAAAAAATAGGAAACTGGAGGCACTTTGAGGACATAGCCTACATAAATGTTGTCCCCAAACATGAGTGAAGACAGAGAGATCTGTAGCAGGTCACCTGTTGTGGAGGACAGAAAGGGTCTGTTAATAAAGAATATCAGGTGCATGTTTTGATACTTGGATACTTGCAGACAATATCTTCAGTGGCGATTTTTCATATCACGACCACGTTTTTTTTTTCTGCAGAAAGGCTAGAATAACTGACAAAGAAAACAACGTTTGGGGCTAGTCCATAGGGCAAGGTTTGTGATAAAATGACAGGTAGAGGTAAACCAAATACTGTTACATATCAGTATCAGCTTACAATGATAAAGCTGATGAGGACATATCATACAGCTGTACATACATATCAATGAACATGCCAGTCAAGGAGAAAATTATACAAAATCAGTTCATAAAAGATGAGAAATATATTTTAAGTACAGTTTTCAGCATCAAAGTTGTAGATCAGGTTATTAGTCATCTTACATTTAATGACACACACACACTAAAGCAGCCAGTGTCAGCGAGTAATTCTTCATATAGATGTTCTTAGACACTGCCAGATGTAATTGAAGTATATATGTATCTTCAAATGCAACATCATCCACCATGTAGCAGAGATGTATTCAGGCACTGGTGAGTAACCATTATCAAAACTCCCAAAGTCAGGAAAATGACTAAGGCCACCCTTTTTGATTCGTTTTATGCTTCATTTTATAGTTAGACAGTGAATTATATTGTAGATTGTGCAGACCGCCCCTACTGCTTCTTCCTCAATCTAATCAACTAGCTCATCACTGAGCTGGACATCTGCGACAGGAGAGGGGGGTGTGCTGAAGAAAAATATTGTGTTTCATTTCATTTTTTTTTTTCCAGGTTTGTGTTGAAACATAGCAATTAAAACAAAAGAGCAATATCACAACATGTGATGTTACAGCCAGATCATTTTGTCATTTCTAACATTTCTAAGCACCTGGCACAAAAGAAAACACCTCACTTTGTTCCTGGAATCTAAATTGAGTCGCCTTACATTTAAACAATGTAAACAAAAAAAGAAAGAGCATTCCAAACAATAAAAACAAAACTCATACAACTATCTTACAAAGTAAAAAATAAACAATGACAAATCAATTCTACAAAAGGAAGATCCTTACAACAGGCTTTGCAATTGTTCAAAAAGGAAAAAAAAACAAACAAAACACCAGACGCTCGACACAGAGCAACAACCACAACAAGTCAGTCAATGGCGATTGAGTAAATTCTCCACAAAAGGTAGCAGTAACACTCATGATCCCTTTCAAATACTCAATTGTTTCTGTCTTCTAGCACAATACAAACTGACTTACTTTAAGCAAGTTCACCATGCTGCAACAGTGTCTAGGTATGATTTGACAGAGGCAGGCTGATGTGACACTGGCTGCACTTGATTCAGAGGGTTCAAACTGACTCACTTCATGATGATGGCGAAGGATGTGAGCAGTGAGGGTGACACATGTGTGCTTGAGTCCAACGCCAGCCTCACACAGGAAGGGACGGGATGTGCCTGTGCACATCTGATTCGACATCATCCTGGATTTGTATCGAGTCTTTGCTCGCTTTTGTGTCGGTGGTGGGTCTCTCTCCGGAACTCTCTCCACTCCACTTGCACGGCCGTGACAATAACAGATGTACAGGACATTAAACAGATAAGACTCAGGGATACACAGTAAAAAATAAAGAAAACACAACCCACCACGTGTGAGTCAGTGGCTGTGGCACCTTTAGAGCCAAAGCAAGACAATTTTAAAAATACAGCCAGAGTTACCAACATATCAAAAATGAGAAGTCAGCTCTCTGGTGTCCCAGTTAGTTGCTCCAAAGTCTCCAAATCTACCTCTGTAATTCAGCCATCACATGAAAGGATAATAAAGATGGCTACTTTTATCTTAACCAAACACTATGCATTAGGCCTTCTTCAGGCACGTAAACCTTAAACAGGTTTTGTTCAATTTTAAGATATAAACCCGGCTGTCCCTCTTTGCTTGTGAAGAATGTAAGACATCCTTTTCAGATGGGAATGCCAATAATTATCCAACAGTACAAATCCTAACTCTGCTAACACGAGCAATTGATCCAAAAGTTTTATTTGATCCAAACAAGGTTTGCTCCCAACGTGTAAAGCAATTTTTCAAAATGTCTTACAAAAACATGATCATAAGAACGTCCTTATGTCCAATTTCCACTGTCTCCAAACCAGCGTCCTCAGTTCAAAGTATTGTCATGTAAAGATTAATAAAATTTTCCTCTCTGTAAGAGTGTGCTTGTTACTTTTGTATTCATCGTCAGGAATGTGGCCACCTGCCTTGTCAGTAATGAGGTGTGTGTGCGTGTGTGCTTTCCAAAAGTTGATTAACACACACTGAGATGCATGACACTGATAGATTAAGGCCACGTGTTCTAAGGGCTGTACAATCAACAGGAACTGGAAGAGAAAGGAGAAAAATGAATGAATATTGTTTCCACAAAACAAGCTTAAAAACAAGCAACGAAATCATGTATTGTTTGCATATTATCTTGCAGGCACCACAAACCCCCCATGCACAGCTTCTGTAGACTGACCTGAGAATTACATATGTCCATCTGCTCCTAGACTAGAGTGACCCCCGCCAAGCTGCATCTGGGGGTCCACGCCTGAAACTTTTTCCTCCTCTCTCCTCTTGAGGCAGGCAGCCTTTGGGTTCAAATTACGCTCTTTGAAAAAAGGACACATACATAGATTTAAAAAAACAGGAAGGAAGGAAGGAAGCTGTGCTTTGCCCTCAGAAATCTTAAAAGATTAAAGATTTGAACACATTTATAGACGGGGAAAACAGAAAAGAGGAAAAGCAAGGAAAGCAGGAAAATGAAAAGTAGGATGGGAACTGCAGGCGTTTGGCAGAAAAGCAGGGATCTACTTCCTCAAATGTTCTCCCCTTCTTCTCCATTTTTTCAAAGTTATACGGGCAAATAGCAAAGAGAAAGCCAAAGTAGATGCCACACAGTAAGTGAGAACTAAATTAAAGAGGAGATTTTCCTACAGGTAAATGACTGGCAACTTTTGGCCAGCTATGATAAGAGATGGTTGGTTGTCTATGTGGATCAGACCCTCCTGTATTGGCTGACCTACCTCGCACCTGCTTCTCCAGGCCCAGTATGACCTGGACAGCCTGTTGCAGGATGATAAGCTTGGTCTGGGCCTTGTCGCTCTGAAGGTGGACCTGACACATCCTGCCCAGCTCTCTGAAGGCTTCGTTAATGTCGCGCACACGCACCCTCTCCCTAGCGTTGTTAGCGTGGCGGCGCTCACGCTCCCTCTGCTCCTTCTCCTCGGCAGTCAGGTTCTCATCAGTCACCGAGACAACGCTGCAGCCAGGCGGAGAAGTGGGAGGGGGGGTGGGGGGTTGGAGGGGCTGGTTAACAAACCCAAATCACAACCCTCGCTGAACCTAGGCTAGATGTTCTCACTAAAGCTGCAGTTACCATATACTGGTTTAAACCTATAGAACTGCCTTTAACTTTGTGTTTTTCACTTGTTCTGTTACTGTGAAAATCTTTTATGTACGTCTACATAAAATCAAGCTCTTGGCCCAAGACAAGACCAGTGGAACTGCTGAAGAAGATCCCAGTGGAGTGGGGCTGTGTTGCAGGAGAGTGAGCGGACGGGTGGAAATTGAAAGCTTGTTTTTTCTTAGATCTAAATCTTTGTAAAATGAATAGATATATTTTCACAACTTTAGGTGTTGTGTGTTAAACGAGCGCGGCAATAAATTATATCAAGTCGAGAACAAATATATTGGAGATCAAGATACAACAGCTGACCTGTGTGACCAGGTCTAATAAATCTGCCCTGAAGTATAACCAACCAAAGATTTTTTTTTTTTGGTCATTGGGGTCCAGGATGGAAGTTGTAGGGGATATGGTGACTGTCCAGCAGAATGAGAAAAGTAATGAGGAGGAAGAGAGAAAGGGAGAGAGAGAGGAAGCAACACCCTTTGCCAACATAGAAAGAGCCACAGAGAAAAAGCTAAGAGGAGAGACTGAGGGCATCGTGTTAAATACATCAGCAGAAGGAGATGTATTTATCTGAATGTGAGGAAAAGGGAGGTCACTGTTGCCATCTGTAAAAAGAAAATGACAGAGGGCTGGGGAGTGAATGGAGAAAGAGAAAAGGTTTGTCTCGAAAACAGGGTGGCAGGGTTAATGCTTGAAAGGCTGGGACATGCAGCACAGAGACACTGCAACAAAGCTGAGGACAGGTTAACACACACGACAACAGACAGCCCTGCTTCCATGCTAACCTGGGTTGCACGAGAACAGACAAGTATACTATGAGCAGAAGGCATCATAACGCTGAAATAACTTATTTGAAACTAAAATGACTTCATAGTTTGCAAAAAGCATAATGAGGCAACAGCGGAAAAAGCAAGTGAGTACACAAAAAGGTGTGTTAATCCAGTCAAAGGGTGAGGCAGAGAGGCATGTAAGCGCTTTCACAGTGGAAACAGACAGCCAACTGTAAGACAAGGCAACACATACTGCATCAGAACAAACAGCAGTCCTGTATGTGTTACCAGAGGACGAAAACCTTAGAAGATGAACGGGAGAATGGGCATGTCTTAAAAACAGTCACACAGCTTCTTTTTCCTTATCCCATGTCCTCACTTTGCTGATCACTTTTAGGATGGACGGCAAAAAGAATAATACTTTAACTCACTAGTGTCACTAGCATATTTTGTTTAGCGCTGTTAATGGAGTAAAATGAAGTACCACGAGTAATTTTTAAAAAGAGTTTAAATGGCTAGAAGGACATGTCAGGAGCTGGGAAATGAAGCCATGTGGGAGTTTTATTTTGTCAAAAGGCCCTTCCCCTCCTCTTCCTTCCTCCCTGGACACCCACTGACCTCGAACTTGCTGCTCCAGGTTGAGTATAACGTTAACAGCCTGTTGCAGTACGATCAATTTGGTCTGCGGTTTCTCATTGCTCATGTGGAGCTGACACATGCGGCCCAGCTCCTTAAAAGCCTCATTGATGTCCCGCACACGTAGCCGTTCGCGGGTGTTGTTTGCCATCCTCCGCACTTTCTCCCGCTCAGCCTTAATCTCCACTGGCAGATCTTCATCGTCTTCCTCATCATCCAGACTAGCGAAGAGCCAATGACAGATGAGGAGGGAAGGAAACAACAGTATGGGTACAGTTCACTGAACATAACTTCCCAATTATGGTGTGCAATACATTTTCCTCATAATGTCAACACCACATAGAAAGGTTTGAGTAACTTTATGGCAATTACAGACACTGCTAATAAGGTGTGTCACATTAGAGTTACTCTGAGGAATAATGGAGCCCCAAGACCTAATGTCAGGAACTAAAAGTCTCTCCTGTTTCCACCACATCTGAGTATCAGGATGTAAGACTTTTCAGGGACCTACCAAGACAAGAGGCAGAGCTCCACAAACCAAATCATCTTTGGTTGTTCAGACTAAAAGCCTACTACAAAATAATACATGGGTAAATGATCTTTCCTATGAAATTCAACTTCATATTTGATACAGACGTGATACGTTTGTAAGGATGTTTAGAAAAGGAGTTGGTCTTGTTATTCAGCCTGGATGTGGATTCAGATTTATGGACTCTACTGCATTTAAAATTCAAAACGGGACAAGTGAAGTATCCAGTTTAACAGCTAATCAACTTTTTAAGCTGTTTTCTGGTCAATTTCTCTTACCATGCCACTGAGCATTGATATCTAAAATGTATTTCTTCCTGTTTTGATCTTAATAGACAAGTGCCCATAAATCTATTGTTGAATTAAATAATAAATTACTATAAAGAATTACTTCCTGACACATATTATACTTAAACCACTGCAGGATTATATTCCATAAAATCTCATGCACGATAGTTGAGTATAATTATTATGTAAAAAAAACAAAACCAAAAAAAAAACTTTTAGACACCTTGTTCGAAGGCGGGCCTTCATGTCTTTTTTCTCATCCTCTGACTTGTCGGTAATGGAGCAGTTCTCATCATCCTCCTTGTCCTCTCGTTTGATATCGCTGCCGCTGGAGCGACTTAGGCTGCTGGCGAGGCCTGCACAAGGAGTTCAGAAACAAAGACACGGAATAAGACACATAAAGAACCAAAATATATTACTTAACAGTCCAATGATGGTATTACTACCCTTTCTGACATGAAAAATAAATAGCACAAAGCAACAGAAAGTCTCACCGGTAAAACCTTCATGCTGTGGGCCTGGCTGGCCAGATGTGGGGCCATGGTGACCATGCAAAAGTCCTCCACTAGAGGGCAGGCCAGAATCCTCATGGTGACCGGACATCTTCAAGACAGCAATTGAACATGATGAGTGTTACAATTCTGTAATCGTTGCATAAGAGCAACAAAACAGGCAAATGGCTTTCACAGTTTACTTTTTTCTTTAATTTAAAATACCAAACTTCATTCAGTCATTTGTGGATAGCTTTTCTGTGCTGCTATTCATTAATCTCACCAGTCCAGGCAGGCGGCTAGCCAGTCCAAGTGCTGCACTGGTGAAGGCTGGAGGCAACCCTAAGCCAGACGAGAGCAGACTGTGCATTTCAGCCAGGCCTGGCCCTCCTTGTCCGCTGGCGTGACGCTGGAGAACATTGATGGCTTCGTCCAGACGGTCCTCCATTTTACTCTGGTACAGATGATGAAGAACAATGAGATAGTAGAAGGTGATGTATGAATGACTGTAGCAGCCTGTATATATCTCTGTAATATACATCTTGCATAAAACAGACATGTTTGACTCACCATGGATTGAATTCCGCCGTCATAGTTGGGTGACGGTGTGGCCTGGCCAGAGGAGCGAGTCCAATGGGATGCAGAGCCTAGAAAAAAAGACCACAGGGTGTTGCTAGGTGCATTTGCCTTTGTTTACTGTATAGACTGGGCTTATGCTCTAAGCTGGTACAAAATATTAACGCATAGGTAATGACACACACTCAGCAGTAGACGTTTGTTTGTTAGTCAATAAGAAGCACTCCTGGAAAGTAGCTTTTCATGTCACAAACACCACAGAGAAGATGACTGATGCAACTGCAAGCTTGGGCCTTGCAGGTGATGATGAATGATGGTCTCCCTACACTCCGCCATACTGTCTTATTTTGTGAGTCACTTTGGTCAAATGCTATATGATACATGCTCAATCAAAGACACCATAAAATGTACACCAGGGTTTTGCTGTTTTAAGCCAAGCACATGCAGGAGAAATATCTGTTCTTAAACACAATGACTTTATTGCTTCTAAAAATGATCCTCACATTGTTATGTGTCGAAAATTAGGAACATGAAACACTACATGTATTTTGAATGGACATTTTTAACATGCGAAACTAACGTGATAGGGGATATGAAACAAAGTGAAACACGTAGATACAGTAGATATGAAATATACTTGTGTCGTCTTCATATAATTGTGGTAATATAATTTGATTCATACTTTGGTCAAAGTAAGGTATTTCCATATCTAATTTCTTTTATTGGGTTCACAATTATCCCTCCTCCCTTTTCTCCTTTCTCACTTTGCGCCACAAGTAGTATTTTGTGTATTAAGTATGTGATTGTAATGAGCTCCCTCTGTGCAGAGACAAATGGGGAAGTGACCCCACCCTCTTTTTTATTTTTACTGTATTTTCCCTTCCTCTCTCATAAGTTATATTTGGATGGTGTAAGATCAAGTGAAGGTTAAGCTGTGGTGTACCACAAGTTACACTTAAAGTATGTACAGTCATTGTTGTTTAACTTAAATCTGTAATTGTGAGTATCCAGTCCAAAGGATGTAAAGATAAACACATGCCAGTCTTCCATTTCATTTATTTTAAGTATATTGTTCCAGTGACAATATTAATCCATAATAATAATACTTACTTAATAACAATAATAATAACACTAATATTAACAATGTTTTACTTTCACTTTTAACCCAATAGATGGAGCTACTCTGTCACTAAGAACCATTCAGGCTTAGTCAAAATGAAAACAATACATTTTATCATCCCCTTACACACAACAGGAAAGACTCTGTGTTGAACAAACAAAACAGCCAGTTGACATTGAAGCCTCAGAGAAAAAATGACTATTCCCTCACCTGATACAGCCTGGGGAGATCCAGACGGAGTAGACGGGGACGGAGGGAAGGTGTTACTGTTTGGGTCTGAAGGATAGATCTGGACACACAAGTTTTTGTTTTTAATTAAACAAAATGCAACGTATTCCTTTACATTTATTATGCTATTACGCTAAACTGTTGTGTGAAAGGATACTACTTACAGATGCCAGGGCTTTTCCAATCTCATCCCCTGAACTTCCAGGTACTACAACTCGATTGGCTTTTGGGGAAGAAATAAAAGCATTTCCATTTAATCCTATGCTTATTAACAATTCTGCTATGTGACAATACTGCATGAAAAAAATAAAAGAGCGCTTTTCACTAAACAAATTAAAGGGTTTACCCATAATGGTGTCAGTGCCAGTGATAGGGGGGGTGTGGCTGGGGACTCCGAAGCTGCTGGATCCAGAGTGGAAGCCAGTGGGATGAGCCCCGTTCACATCACTGCCATGCAGCGGGTAGTTTTGGGGAGAGAGGGGAAGTGGCTGCCGTTTCTTGAAAGCAAAGACACCCAGTGATACAAATGCACAACGAGACAGAAGCCCTCAATGATGCATTAGTCAAAAAGTGTCAAAGACCCTTTAAAGCCTTCATAGAAAAGTCCAAAGTATGAAGGCAGAGCTCACCAGTCTGTCTTGGGGGTTGATGGCAGTGAAGGGACCATGCTGGTTCAGATGGGGGGAGTTGCCCAGCATGGCAGAGTAACCAGGCTGAACCATCGACCTGGTGGAGCCCCATGGATCGGAGGGTGGGTGGAGGCCTTCTGTCAGGGAGCATCCAGCGGAGGAGGGGGCAGCAAGAAGGGCGAGGGACAACCAGCCACAGGAGATCAGAAGACAATGAAGCAAGCACATACGAGACATGTCACATTACTGTGACGACTTCATTCAACTGTGATGCACTATTCAGCACCCAGTTACCACAGGGTTTACCCAGACTTCCTTAGGCATATTATGAGGAGCTAATTCAACAACCATAAATAAAGGATATAAAGGAATATTCCTTAGTATCTATGTGAGTGTCTGATACATTTAACAGGTGTCTCCGTCAGACTGAACTTTTCCACTCAACACAACTAACAAGGGGAGGTTCTGAAGGCAAATTTTGTTTCGACTGACCTTGCACGTAGAATGGTGAGTAGACGTTTCCTGCCTTGGAGGCTTGGTAGCCGGCATTGTCCCTGTTAAAATCCTCTCCTGAGGCTGATGCATAAACCTACAGAGGATACAAAGAAAAAAAATTCAGTTCAGTGCTTGTAAACATTGTCACAAATCACAAAATTACTGCAAACAAGCTATAAGACATAAATAACTTGTTGCATAAATGACACACAGGACATAACATATATGGTGTTTCTCTAATAAGAACCATACCAATACAGTACATTTCTTGTGCTTAGTTAGGAGGTTGACCACAAGTAAACTTTTCTACAAAAATTACATTTGACTAAAGTTTTCAAACAAAACAAAAAAATAAAAGGTATATGTATTTAAGACCTGATTAAACACATACCTTAAAAGTACGTGTTCCTTCCTAGGCTACAATCTATTTTACTATCTGGTTTTACTACTTAATTCAAAACACAGGCTGTTGCAACATTTCTACAGACTGGAGTACTGAGCATTATGTAGTCAATGTGCAGTGTCAGTAATTTTATTGGGCTCTGCCTCCAATATCTGTAGGCCTTTTACATATTATCAGGTTAAAGAGAAACACACTAAGAAGGGTTTACAGAAAAACATAACTCACACTCTTCAACACAGTGAGATGTGACCGCACAATGGGACATGCAGTTGGATTTGGTGCACGGTGTAATGTGTATAAAGGAACCAATGTTCTAAACCCCCATATTATTCTCAATCAAGACTATTCTAGACGAAAAGCAAGTATCAAACTGTGTCTCCAAAAACTCAAATCCAAATAGACTGAAGTTTTCTTCTGTAATTTGATTAAACAGTGAAAAAAAGGAGAGGAAAAAGAGGGGAGAGGAGAAGAGGGAACGGAGAGATGCACTCCTAATTACTGAACCATCTGCCAAATCCTGGATGGCAGCCAACTCTACTGGCAGCTGGGATAGAGGGATGGGGGAGGGAGAGAGAGAAAAGGGAGGGAGGCGGCGGGAAGGAGAGGGGAGCGGAGGGAGGGGGTGTGGGCTAAAGAGGAGGGGGGGAGGGGAATGAAGAAACAGAGGAGAGGCGGAAATAGGGTGCCCAGAGAGCGAGAGTGGGAGGGAAAAAATGAGGTGGAGTAAGAATCATCAAACCCCAGTATGAATTCCCTTCAGTGATCTAACGCATATACTTGGCAGTGGGGAAGAAATGTGGCCATGAAATACAGGGCCTACAAATACAACACACTATAAATATATGCTGCAGATGAGTGACTGGGTGAATGACTGCCCCCCCCCTTTCTTTTTTACATCGGTGCAGCAGATACACAGCTGTAAGAGCTGGATGTCCTGTATTGCAGCCATTCTACTGCTTTGCAAGCCAAGGAGAGGCTTGAGATGCCAAATGGAATGTGAAAAGGGGCGTAAAACATGAAAACATGGACTGACTGCGAGGACTGAAATATAGTTCAGGGCTGCAACGTTTCTGGATGCACTCACCGAAGAGGGCAAGCCAGGGGGCACCTTCCTGATCTTTTTTGGCTGTGATTCTGAGGGGAGGAAGACAGAGTGAAATCACAAAAGCATGCTTACACCCACACACAGACCTTAACTTAATGCAGAAGTGACTATACAACCACCAATGAAGGGATTCATTTGTGCAGCCCCCTTCCTTCTGAAGTCCCGCTGAACCAATCTTTCCATCTGTCTTGTAACTAGTCATTAATGCCTGATCAAAAGGTATTCTAGTCTGATGTTATTCAATGACTTTGCTTATTGAGAACTCACAGCGATTTCACTTTCTTTAACCAAGCAGAAGTGAGAATTTTTTAAAACCTCAGCAGGAGAAGTGATGATATACTTATATATAACTCTATAACTTTTTCTGACACAAAATATGTGATGACAGATTTATCTTATTTCAACACTGTGCTTGAAACAGTCCTTTACAATCTTACCAATGGGGTCCTGGGAGGGTCTCCTGCGAGGGTTTCCCTCATAAGAGGAGTAAAACTGGGAGTTGGTCTTCAGGCCAGATGGGGAGAGGGCATTGGGACTGGGCATGGGTATCTCACTGGGCATAAAGCCCTGCTAAAGACAGCACAAAAGAAAGCACAAACTCATGTAGCGTAAAAGGACAGGTAAAAAGAAAGAATTATGAATGTAAATTCAGAATAATAAAGGAAAAGAAAACTGACTGAGGGATAGAATTTTTCAAAAACAGCATGAGGAGAGATGGGGCAATACTGCAGCAGAACTAATATACCTGTGTTGCAAATGATGAGTAGGGTCCTCGCTCAGCCTTCCCTGCTGGGAGAAAGGAACATAAAATCAGGTCATGATCGTGACGATTGGGCTTTTATGTCAATATTAAATCACAGTCTGGCCATTCCCCTTTCTCCATTTGGGTGCCTCCCATCTGTGAGTGCATATGATGATGTGTGGTATTTATGGCTGCGGACAGCAAAACAACAACAAATTGGCCCATTATAAATGGTTCAGGGGCAATTGTGACCAACCTCTGTCCCCTCCCCTGACAGTTAAACAGGGGAGAGCTATAGGCTACCGTAGTCCCAAGGGAGAGCCTTGTTTGTGCATGGGTGCCCTTTACACCCCCCCCCGCCTTGAACACACAAACTGCAACACACTTACAAACCCCTCCTCCACAACCTCGCTGATTACTCTGCTCCCTTCCTCCATTGCCACCTAAGCATAAACATGGTTTGCCCTAAAGAGATACACTAATCTGTGTACGGCTTCTCTCAAACAAACAACTCATTGTTTCTTCCGTCATAAAGTCCTATTATTAGAAACACTGGCCCCAAATGTCCCTGATTCTCTTTATTTAAAAAAAAAATAAAAGACTATGTGAATGTTGTGGTGTCTATGCTTCAACAGCTTAGTTCAATTTAAACCTTCTTACCAACAATCCCTGATCCAAACATGGGCGCCTCTTGCTCACTGTAAAGGCCTTCTTCTCCATAACCCTGAGGGAAAGACAGCAGAGGCATTAGGGATATAAACCCTAATTAACAACCCTTTCTCACCAAAGTAACTATGTAAGAAAATAAACTGTTGTGTGTTCATATGAACAGATTAATTTGGTTCAGAGACCCTTTGCTAGGACTAGTTTGTACGCAGGTCCAACACTGCTCTGTTTTGTGATAAAAGGGTGAATATACTATCACTACTGGATTGCCACAGAAATCGATAAACCATTTATACGCCAATATTTCTTATTTGGTCTAATCAAAATATTGATTTGTGTAGAAGTTAAAATGAGGATAAATCATGACATACATGATATGACTTTAAGGTCGCTCAAGCTTCTGCTCCTCTAAAGAGATGAAAACATCAGATCTGTGTGGAGCGATGAGGAGAATGTAACGTTCCTCAAATTAATAACATGAAATTTCACATCTCCATCACAGTGCTAATGACTTCCCTTATCCCAAATTTTGTTTTTGTTGGCTAACAAAAATAAATTCTCAACCTGTAGGAAACACTCCACTATAGTATAGGATAATTTTATTAAACACTAATATCAGATAACAGCAGCTTGTCACTGTGTTATGCACATATTTTCTGTTCTACGTGACGTAAAAATACTTATATGATTATGAATAATCGAATATGATTACACAGCATTAGTTGTTGTGTTGACTTTTCATAAGGTGCACAAATTAAGAAGATAAATCCTGGTAGTCTGACAGTCTGAACCATCCATAATGTCTGCTCTTCCAAAATTACCCATGATATCCACCATGTTCTAGATATCTTGGAAGAATAGTGGTCTGGCCTGGCTTTGTCAGTACCAGTGTTCAGAGCTCAGAATATCTGGTGATTTCAGTGGTTCAGAGATAAGATCTTAATCCTTCTAAATTGCTGGTAGATTTAATTTGGTTCTGCTCCAATAACTGCAAAGTGTATGACATTTGTAAGAATCTGGACGTTAACATTAAGGCTTTTTGAGGTGTACTCACAATACAAACTATCTATTATATCTTCATATCCATCTTCATAATATTGTGTAATGTGTGACATACCATTATTTTATCATTCAGTGTGAATATATTTATGCTGTTGTTTGTAGATCACTTTCTAGTAAAATCCTAAGATCTCAGCCTGGTCTTAGCAGTGAAGTGTATTAAAATAATGCAGGTTAAAAACTTCATCATCCCATACCATACACTGTGTTTATGTGTGAAAAGAGGTATAAATCACCCAAACTTATGTTGTGTTTCACTCAAGCTCAATAGTATGACATCTACAAGGCCAGATTCAATGTAGTAAGTGAGGATAAACCATACCCTTCCCTGGTTGAAAGATGGACTGTTCTGTTGTGCTGGCCCCCAGGGACTGGGACCACTCCTCTCATCCATACCTGGAAGACAAAGAACTGGGTTAGGCCTATTAACCATTAAAGGTAGACACGTTCTTAACAGGGATTTAAACTTAGGCTTTGCAAAGTCTAACTTCAGAGACTGATGAAGTTGACCTGCTTTGATAGAGGTTTTTCAAGCTGTTCAAAGTAACCTCCATTGAGGAGCTTCACTTCACAGCTCACACAGAGACAGCATAGTGACAGCGCTGTCACATAGTGTGGATATGAGCTGTAGGAAGTTTGAATAATTAACACCCAGTATGAGGCTCCCAGAATCATCCTCGACATTCTTCATTCTCCCACTCCACTCCTTTACATTTTCCATGGCAACAGTCATTCATCCCCCCATCTATTCTCTCACAGTTGGCCTACACCTTCACCTTGACACAGAAGCGAGGTCTCAATCTTACATAGTTGACACGCGTTATCCCTGGCCACAGCACTCCAGTGTTAACAGAGGTGAATGTGTCTGAAAGAACCGATTTTAAAGATTGGCAAAGCAGAAATTCCTGCCTGTCCCCTTTCTCTCAATCTCCTCTCGTACTGCAACACAGCATCTCTGGGGGGAAAGCTGAAGCTTAATTGTGCACTGATTTGCATAATTGTGCATATTAATGAAGCTCAGCTCTATGAATATTCATATTTTTGTTTTGTTGTCTAATTAAAAAGCGGAGGGTGTGGGGGGGGGGGGGTGGGGGCTAGAATCATGACAGGATCAGCAGTAGAACAGAATGATGGGTCCACAGCGCTGAGAGCTGCTAGATTGCTGTGACAACTGTGATCTATACACACGACACCAGCAGAATAAGAGATGAAGGAGACAATGTCTTGTCCCCTCTCTATGGCTGACTGTCACTCTCCACGTCAATCAAAGACGATAAAGAAAATGCATGAACCGTTCGTTTCCGCTGTAAGTAATCATTACCCAAGCTCCAGCCAAGAAAAGGCTCCAATTCAATGTTGTTTGTGAATGCATTATACTTGTGCTCAGATGTGGATTACAAGTAGGTTTTTTGACAGTGAAACAGTTCACCATTAAATATATATTCAAGGAGTCTATTTTACTCACTCTGCTATTGATACTACATGTAAATAAGTACATACAGTGTCAAACAAACAGTATAGTCTGTTTACAGACAAGTAGAACAAGCTTTAATTTTGCATATCAGAACAGTCAAAAATTCTAATCTAATCAGCGAGACATGAACATGTGGCATTTTTCCCCTCTTTGGCAGGACTGAGGATCGTAAGGAATTCATTCCACAAATAGAAGGATGTATATAGTACTTTGCAGAAAACGAACTCCACAACCGCTCTTGTATAAGAATACCTTTTTCAAGGCACTCCAGTGTAGGGTTAATTTGGAAACAATAGATCGTGTGGAGGAAACAATGGGAGGATTAATGTGAATATTCACACCTGAGGGAATGGAATTATGGAATAAATGTTTACGACATGAGAGAGTGAAAATAAGATGAACTAAGAGGCATTATTAAAGAGTAATTCAAATTAACGCCAATTAACCCACATATTCCTTCTAATTAACTGATCTGATGATAAGCAGATGAACAACACCGAGTGGAATCCCTTTAATTAATTAGAAATTTGAGATGGCTTTCAGAATTGCTTCATTGAATCCTGACAACTCTACTTAATGAAGTTAAACACTAAAAACGATGATATTATACAGTGGGTTTTATGTTTCTGGTCACTCATTGTGTATTTCTATTAATGTACTAAAATAATAATCAGTTCCCTCTACACACAAATCTATTGTGGTTTCAATCATAGGAGTAAAACAGTAGAATTAAAGGCAAATAAACAGTATATGTGTATTAACATTATCTATCTGATCCTATACATTCCAATGTTAAAATACAAGCTTATGCATTACATGCCACCACAGTGATGCTACCTTGTGACTGCCTGACACACATTATTGAAATGAAAATGCTCCAGTTTTAAACCACTTCAGCGTTCCCAACATAGCAACTGTGTTGCTTCCATGACTTTTATTTTTTTATTTCACCAAAGAAATGAACCTAGCTGCAGCTCAGCTGCGTCCAGTGATAGGTAGAGAGGAGGCACTTTCAGTTGATTGCATATCAGCTACATTGAAACAGGTATCTGCCTACAAAGTATTCATGCAAGGGCATATGTGAAAATGTCGTAGTTCGGGTCATTTAGTGTATTTTATCAATGTGGTCCAGAAAGACTAGGCTCATCTGGTCGTCTCTTGAGCAGTGCTTGTGTGATTCTTGTCATTTCAAGTGGTTGGATAAATATGGCTCCTTACTCTGCTCACAAAGTAAATACTTTTATAAGTCATCATTATGTTTTGATGTGACCCTTTTCAATATCTTTACTAAATCAAAATAACCCAAAATACACTTACCCCATTTGCGCCTACCTATAATTAAAGCAATATGAAACTATCATGTGTTTAAAACATGAAACACATTTGAACACACTCACATTTTCTTGCTCAAAAGGACCAAACAGTAGGATTATTGTTTTCTTCTTCCTCACTATTTCCTTAATTTGGACACATTTTGTTTAGTTACTGCTTTTCCTTTTAAGCTTTTTTAGTGTGTAATGCTTGTTCTTTTACTTTACTTTTTCCACCTCTTTGCACCCATTGTTGTTTTTGTCCCTGGCCCTTTGGCCTTTGCAGTTCATAATGTGGTGTTTTCAGAAGAAACTGGGGAGTGCTTGAACAAATACATCAGATCACACTGCTGTTGCAGCAAGAATCATTATCATGTATAAATGAGATTCTAAAGAGGTAAGAAATTAAATTGCAATTTCAATGACACAATGACACAGAATCCAGAGTCATTTTTGCAGAACAATTTCCATTAGAGCCATGAGAAGTGCTAAAACCATGAGTAGTGCACAACCCAGACAGACAAACAGGATTGAGAAGACAAAAATGAAGAAAGGGGTGAGTAACATCAGACAAATTCTCTGGTGAACCCCAATGCACTTTTCCTCCCAGCATGCAACGCCCCTTTAAGCATGGCTAGTCTATAATTACACAGGAAGAGATACTGAAAACAGACAGCCAGGCTGAGTCATAGGCTTCATGAGCAAAACGCCAGCACATACATTGACCAAACTTGCAGACATGTCTTGGTTTTTATAGGAACACTGCCCCAGGCACCTATAACAGAGTGTGCCGTTTTGTCTACACACCTTCTTCCTTCCCTTGGCAAAGTGAGTCACAAAGACACAAAGCATGATGTCAGATCAAATCTCAAGAGAGTGACCACCGTTAATGAAATACTGAACAATGTACAATAACACAGGCATTGCCGTTTTAACCCGTGAGTCACCGGAGACTTCTCAAACAAAACACAGTGTGCTGTTTTAAACAGCAAACCTACTTGTGAGTTTAACTATAACCTTAAGACTTTGTAATTCACTAACACATCTGTTTGGACAATTAAACATGTCATGCAAATTTGAAGCGCCTCTTCTGCATTTCAGCTCATACCAAAGCTTAAAAATACATTTTCTCGGTTTCTGAAGACCAAAAAGTGAAAGAGAATCGAACATTACTGAAATTGACTGACTGAACAGGCACATAAGACCAGATCAGAGATATTATGCTCACTGAAAGCTCTAAATGGGAGGTTCCCCATAGCCACACATGTTAAACCTCCACATATCCCAAAGCTTAACCATACTGGGAAAAAAAGGCTTTTAACTGACTCTATAAGGAAAACATGTGGCAGCTGCTCCACAAAAAGCAGGAATACAGTCTGACCAAGTCAGGTTTTTTTAAACTAATCATACGTAAATAATCATACATAATTTATAAGAACTTACAGACAGACATGAATCGAACAATGAGGTGCATTTTTCACTCTGAAATGATTCTTTTAGCAACATATGCTGTGTGAATACCCTGCAGTACTGGCCTGACCTAGCCCCCTGTCAAAGCATTTAAAGCTAAAATGCATGTTGTTATGCTAGATGGAACAGCTTAATGTTTTGGGAAATACGCTTTCTTGCTGAGAGTAAGATGAGAAGTTTAGTACACACACAGAAATGTGAAAATGAGAAGAAATAGAAAGTTTCATTCTGTTTCTTGGCCAACAAAGTTTATCCACCTGGCCACCACTTCAGTGCAGGACCTCTGGGTTCCCACATACGGTAAGTGAGCACAGGTTTTAGTATAGGTTTCTGTACAGGAACCAAACCTGGCATCCTCAATGTGACAAGACTTCAGAAAGTCACAGTTGTTCACCAAGCAATAGCTATGGCATGAAATTACTCCTAAAACCGCAAATTGTTTTTACATTTCTGTTTGCATACAGACAAAACAAATAAACAGAACTTGTTCATTTGTAAGCTGTAGAGATGATGGTAGGTATATTTTTGAACTTTGGAAAGAGCCATGCTAGCCATTTCCGACTGTGTCCAGTCTTGATGCTAAGCTAATCGCATCCTGGCTCCAGCTTCGTAGCTATCGCCCAGACAGGAGGGGTAGAGAAGATCTTACAGAGGTACTGTACACGTTTCTATGGACCTCGTAAAACTTTATTTTTCCTGCTGTGAAAACTTATCTAAACAACACGAAATAATGCAGACCACAGTAGCTGTTCTTCATAAAGAAGCAAACAACACACTACAATGTTTGTGTTTTGTGTCTGAAATGCAATAGTGGAGTATAATTTTAAGGATGGAGCACAATTCCATAAGCAGCCGTTGGACTGATATCATCAATGCGTCTCTTTTGTAAGCACACACCTTACTGTGACAAAAGAACATGTAAGTGGCCCTCAAGTGAATAGAAGAAATGGAGCCCCCTGTACCCCTCCCTGCCGCTGCCTGCCTTGTCTTTCATCTTAGCTTCAATATCCTGTTTCATTTCTATTGCCAGCCGAAAGACCTACAGCACTTCTAGAGATACGAAGGTGACAGAGAAAGGTTCAGGCAGGGAGAGTGGATCTGCTACATTACGAAGAGAGATGGACAGTACAAATCTAACCACTTTGTGTGTATGACAGCCTTACAAAGGGGCCCAGAAACTACACAAAATAAAGGAAACAGTCTGATCTTGAGTATGTCAGAGGCTGTTTGTTTATAGTAAGCTGCATGCGTGTCTTAAAACTAACTGTAAGGGCTATGCTGGTGAAGTTGATGATGAGGTTGAATAATAGCTGTGGGTGAAAATGAGTTATGTTAAGGGGGAAAGTAGGGTGCAAGATTGCAGGACACGGGAATACACTTTTTCACAGAGTAAGCATAGCAGATTAATTGGGCTTGTTCCCATCAACCCCCACCCACCGCCTTTGTCCTTAAGTGATTGAATGGCAACAGCTGAGAAGGTGAGGGAAGGGACACCTGCAAGTCGAGGATGAGGAAGTGTAGAGGAGATGACGCTTGATCTACATAACATAAAATAACCTGGCAATCTATCCTGAGGTTCCTTCCAATAATCTGTGATCTGATATACAATTCATGAGAAGAATAGGAGAACAGGAACAATTTCCTTTTCTATTACTATTCAAAACACCATGAATGAGTGAGGGTGGGAGAGTAGCAGTACTGTCAGGATATGTGCTAGGGAGCATTACAAACCAGTATGGACATTTCAACACTAGCTTTAGATAAGAGGAAGAAAGGTAATCTTTTCTTTTCTTTGTAATTACATATTACTGATGTTTAATCTTTTTTCAATCAAGATAATCACAAATATAAGAATAGAGCATTTATTTGGGTGGCATTGAAAAAAATTAATTAATTAATTAAAGGAAAAGTAAACCATTTTTGTCTTACCTGAACCTCCAAACTGACTGCTGGCTAGAGTAGTTGGCCGGTTCTTGCCATTTGAAACTGGAGGCTCAAACATCTGAAATGAGAGAAATGAAACGGTAAAAAACAAACAAGAAAAAAAGACAGTTCAAGTACATCTATGACTTTGCTGAACTGTATCCTCTTCACTTGTGTAAAGATTTATTAGGTGGTTAATTCAAACTATGATGTATCCTAACCTATTTAGACAACTGCTACAAAGGGCATGAATCACTTCACACATTCCAGCTTTGACTGTGTGACTGCTAAAATTAAAGAGACACAACAGTCTCAAAAAAAAGTAGCTGCAATCCCTCAAACCCTGACAAGTTGACTCATTCATGGATGCCCAGATATTCATTGAAATTTCAACGTACTACCAATTGTTCAGGACTTATTAGGAAAGCAATTTGGCCCTCTGTGAGCATAGAATGGACTGTATAGGACGCACACTCGACAAGTTCGAGCAATCTTCGGAGGGATCTTACCGCGCTAAAATCCAGCAAGTCGTTGAGCTCCTTGTCGGTTTCCACTGCAGCCATTCTCTGCTGCTGTTCACTTGGCCCTTTCAGTCTCAGCAAGCGACTACAAGCAGAGGTAAGGAGAATATGAGTATATTTCGCCCATTTGTAAGAGGGTAGAGTTCGGAGTAGAGCTAGATCTTCGCAAAGGCAAGTATCACAATGTTTTTCCAGAATGTGACAACACTGTGTGTATGACTATTGGTGCTTTACACAAAAACAAAAGGTAAATGTAAGATGGGTTTGTGGTAAAAATGTGGACATATAAACCAAGCAGTTCAATGTATTCTTATTTGACTCAGCTGGAACAGCCCAGTAAAAGTTTAGGAAATGACATTACTTTGCTGTTTTTGCAGCATTTAAATATTTTCCAATAAATTTACAAATAGTTTCAACATTTTATTCATCATTCCTTTCGGTTATGATAACATTTTAGTCACCAGCTGCTGAGATATAAGGACACAACACTTGCAGAAACAGCTATGCACACATGGGGCAACCACACAAGCAATCATACGGGTTTAAAAAAAGTCCAGTTTAACATGTTATCTAAACCACTTTTTTTCAAATTAAAGCTAACATACTGAAATTCTTACCCAAACTGTCCACTCAAAACACCCAGTGGACCCAGTTCAAACTTGTCCTGCTGTGCTGGTTTATGGTAGAGGAAACGCAGTTATATAATGCAATGGGCAGCTAGACATTAGTGTCTTCCTTTTCCCTTAAAAATAAGAGGTACAGATAATATAGTTAAACTAGAGACTTGTTTAAGCTAGTCTAAGTGCCCGTGGTGTTGGCTCATCCATTTTAAAGTTGTGCCTGGTGCTGTTAGTGTGTCCCCGTATCTCAACAATAAAGCTGGTAAATAGAATTATGGCAAAAAGGATGAGAGGAAAAAAAACTCACTTTATGCAGCAGGAAATCTTACAATAAACACAACTCCAGACAACATACTGATTTCTCTCAGCTTTACACAGTTAATAATTATTCAGATGACTCAAAAGCATTCAATTTGCTCAATATGAGTCAATTACAACCTGGTGGGAACCCTGGCATACACAACCTACAAAACCACCCAGTTAGCTTTTCATAACACATCACTCTGACTCAGGTAATTTTTCTACCAATGATACAGTTAAACCTGAATACCTAATGCCTACCTCGTAACTGACCTGGTAATGAAAACACCAACCAGTTCTAAGAGCTTCCCTGGAAGCCCACATCTAACATGGGTGACTATGGTTCAGCCACAGGCCACAGTGCACTCGTTGTTAGTCAGGCACTGGACTCAGGCAGCTTCCTCTACCTCAAAAACCAACCTGCTCTAACAGCCCCTTTGAAAAACATAGAGAGTAATAACACAGCTTGCTGGACACTCAAATAGGCAATGTACTGTGTGAAAGCTGTATCAAAGCAAATGCAGGCCATGTGTGTAAAACATATAAATATGTATTATTTCTACATTAGGTGGACAAACCAACCGAGACATTTGCAATATAATAGCGCTGCAGTCCAGTACCAGCTGGGGAAAATGTATTTTTAAATTGTTTGCAATCAGAGGTTTTGATTAAATTCAGAGGCTGTGATGCCATCAACCAAATATACAATTAAGTGTTGTTCAGTTAGTGTTGTTGGGGGTATACTTATAGCCACTGTTCCTCTATGTCTTCGTTATTTTTTAGACTTCTGCTTTGCCACTATAAATCATTTTGTGTAAAAAACTGTTTGTGAGCCCCAGCAATATTTCCTCAACTGGTGAGACTTGCAGAGATCTGCCACCAACACTGACATAAAGACACTATGTTAACGTTTAATTAACATCACTACAAACTATAAATTAAAATGTCTATAAGATTATTCAGTTGGATTGGATTATAGCATGTTTCTGTTATTTTGTGCATTGTTTGTTTTGCTGCAAGTAGTTCAAACAACTGGTGGGGGCTGTAGATTTGTAACATTACATTTGTAAGCTGTTACTGAGATGATTTCACTACTTCCACTTGAATAACTCAGTATCATTTTCAGGACATGACTGGAGATTCGCTTTTAGTCCAAAATAATACACTAGAAACAGGAAATGTCAATTAGTTTCAGTTATTTGAGCTATTCCTGACAACAAGAAAAGCATTAATCCATCACATTAAAATGTATACAACTTGCATTAAAAGGAGTGCTACCAGTGGTACTCCTGGACATATTGTGACTGATATAACTACTTTGTTTATAATCATGTAAAACCGTGACAAAGACAGTAGGAGAAGTCAACAATTTGTCTACAATGATAATTCACAAAACAACTGCATCTGAAGGCATGCAAAGACGCAACCGCTAGATCAAGTCTAACGGGAAAAAAGCTATGTAAATGCTGGTACAACGGGTAATAACAACACGAAGAGTACCGACTAATGAGAAATGTAAGAACAAGCCTAAATATTTTGACACGACCTAATCTGGTAATATCGGTCTCTTATAGAGCCGAGGTCAAAATGGGGGATAAGTGTTTAGCCCCTCCTAACAAATGGAAGTTGCATACGCTCGTCTTGAGCACCCCCACCTTCGGCCTGCCCATTTGGAGAAAAGTTTTAAGGCATAAATAACCACACATCTTATATCTGCCGTTAAATAAACAAACAGTCTGTAATCACCAGGCCATGTTTTCATCGCTCATCTGTAGGTTCAAATCCTGCGGGGTGTTTAAAAGGACCTAAAAACCTGTTGCCTGCCCTCACGTCGAGCAGGAGAATGGGACAATAATGAACACAAAGACTCGGGCCACCAAAGTTTCACTTGAGTGGTCGAAAGCCGACAAAAAGAGAATAAATGTTAAAATGCCTTTAGGGAATCGTTAAAAATGTATCTAAACGATGCAGGGTGGAGAAAATAAGGCTTTTATGCATTCTTGTTGCTTGTAACAGCGGTGTTTTTTGTAAAGATGGAGGGGGAGTAAAAAATAATACCCCACAGTTACTTTATCTAGGGGGTTTGCTATCGTTGCACTATTTTGTGGTTTGTACTTATGAGTACAGTGACCTAACGTTAGGCGACATTAGCGAAACCCCAAAATCCTGATAACAGGTGGAAGAGATTAGCATTGTAGCCACAACCAGGAATGTTAACGTTTCAGCTAAAGCAAATCAACAACGTCTGGCTATGATAACGTTTCGCTGCTAGCTAACGTCCATGCATTTGTTTCTAGAAAACCTAACGTTACATACTACTGCTACAGGCAGCAAAATCCCGGGGGGAGCTAACTCTGTCTGGTACTATGCTAATGTGCTGTAACGTTATAGCCCATTGAAGTGAACAAAGAAGTCTTTTCCACCGCACATAAGCGAGTAATACTCTAGTAGTAACACGACAAGCTCGCTGAGGCCGAAGGGACGAAAATCCGAGACCCCGCTTTTCCCGGCTGTGCCTCTCGGTACAACTTGAACGATGGGCTTAAAAACTTGATCATTACTCAGGTTACAACGCGACAGACAACTTCTGTTCGACATGCATATGCTTGTTATGAGTGTGTATTTATCCACATATTTACCTGGACTCAATTATGTGGCATCCAACAGGGAGAAATCAACGGCTGGAGTAGAGAGAAAAACAAAGTTGGGGATAGGATCCTTCCCCCCGTGGTCCGGACTGTGGGCTTGAGAAAATGAGGAAAGACAATATGAACCACTCCTCCGTCACCTCGTCTCGTCGTTGTCTTCGTCACGAAGCTGAAAACACGTCTCTAACACAAACCATAACTCTTGTGTTACCCCCCGTTTCCTTATTGTTAGAGAAATTGTAACCATGTCATTTTCCAAGTAGACATTTTAACAGCCTCCACATTGTCGGTTCCAACCGAGTATCACTCCGCAGCACACAGCCTACGGGAGGGCATGGACGCTGAAACATCAGCGGCGTCCAATCTCAACTAAAGACGAAGTAACCAAACGACGCAGGGTTCAACGAAATCTGAATTTACGCGGCGAGTATCTTAAATACCGCGCAGTGTCACTATTTTTTGGTTGTAAACGAGACACAAAATGATGGGAGTACCAATTCGCGGGGATCTATGTCGACTGGCGGATTAGCACAGCGGAAAGCCCAACAGCCTAGACCAGTAGAAGATGGAATGATAATATCAGAGGGACGACCAATTGGATACGACGAAAATTTGATTGGCAAGCGGGACGCCCAAATATGTTTCATCATCTACCTTTAGGGCAGTCTCATTTTGCCTACGGGTTGCTCGCACTTTAATTTACAGTGCCCGAGCTATTGTAAACGTTCGTGTGTGTGTGTGTGTGTGTGTGTGTGTGTGTGTGTGTGTGTGTGTGTGAGAAAGATGGGAGCCCACGATGCACAGTTATGCAAAAACATGGATCAGATAGTGAGATGTTTTCTTAGGGTGGATTATAACTGGCCATGTTGACAGTAGACAGCAGATTTGGGGTGACCTTGCTATGAATACACAACTGAAAAAATACACTAATCACAACGGCCTACATTTATGATAATATGTAGCCTACAACAATGCAAGATCAAATATAATAACGTATTTTTATGCCATTTTTTTGCCCAATGCTTTAGTTTAGTCGAGTGTTAAGGGAGAAAAAAACATCTGCAGTTTGAAAATGCTATGAAAACATCCCTAAGAAATAATTAGGGACTAATACAATTAGTCATCATGTGTTTGGATACCCTTTATGTCAAAAAAAAATCTGTACTTACAAAATGTTATGAATACATCCCTGAAAAATATGTAAAGCCATCACAGTGACCTGTATGTGTGATAATACTGAAATATTGCAATATATCATTGCATTATCACAATTTGTCCCAGTAGTTGGGACAATCGGGGTGGTGATGGAGCAGTGGATAACACTGCCCAGGCATGTTGAATGCAACACGTGAATGCTTGAGTGTGTTTTTATGTGTGGAAGAGAGAAAAAAGTGACATGCAGGTGCTTCTTTTTGTCAAACTAGAATCAAAAAGCTGAGTTTACAGCATGAGCCAGCATTTAACTCAGAAAAATGGCCTAGCTGCTGTTTTCCATGAGTTGTACCTTAGTGGTTATGTAAACAAGGCAGCAGTTAATGTGCGTGTTTGTTTTGAGACTTTCTAAAGAAAACCTCAACTGGTTTGAGGGGAAACAACCTAAATAACATCTGTGCTGGCCTTTACGAGAAAACTCAGCCATCCACTTTGTGGTTCACAAACGCACACACACACACACACACACACACACACACACACACACACACACACACACACACTCTCAGCATGCACTGCACACATGCAACTCAGGCACAAACCTGCATGCCATTAACAGTGGGACTAAAGACTGGTTATCATATTATCCTTTTAGAGCTAAATAAATGTATAAAAATGGACCACAGAATATTTTACTTAGCCACAGGCACAGGCAATGCATGCTTTAAATTGCAGATACAGTTAAGTTAGTGGCTTTGCATTTTTGCAATAGAGTAAGGAGCATTCAGTCAGTGCGAACAGATCAACCTCATTATGACAAAACTGGTCTCATGTCAAAGATTCACTTGTGAAGCTCCTGCAGTACACCTGGGGAAATATGGCATATGTTTTTGCCATGGAAGTGATCATATCGCAGCTCTACACAAAACATCAAACAATATTTGGTTTGATGTCTTTTAAAAAGTAGGACGAACGACATGGAGGCAAAACAACATCAAGGTTTTACGATAAGTCGCAAGACACAAAAAAGCTATATTTAGAATGGAACTCCATTTTCCTAACCCCCAAGTGTATACCCTCCTCTCCACCCACTCTTTCCTGGGCTCTCACTTCTTCTTCAAAAAGCACTATAGCTTTGTAAATGGGTTACCCCCATACAGCCACCCACGCATCAGGTACAGTCTGGGGCATCCTGTTATGACTTCTGGTTTCCTGTTTCCTGTGAAAAATACAGCCCCCTCTCTCTCTCACACTCACTCACTCACACACACACACGCACTCATGTACTCCACCACTTGTCACACACCAAACAGTGCAGCCCTGGGATCAGCTGCTAACACCCCATGCCAAATATGTTATTTAAGTGTTTGTATTTACAATCCTGGCTCAAGTATTCGGGAATTCAAAATAAATATCATACTGCCACTTGGATTCCCAACACAGTGCCATACCTTCTCTTTTCAGATAATTCCCAACAAGACTCAGTCTAATATTTCAGTGTATTTTTGACTCGGTGTCACAGACAGTGACACGTGGTCAGTGTGAAATATACGAAGCAGCCGTGTGAAATATACAAAGCTGCAGCAAAGTCATTATGCTATAAGGCGACAAGAACAGCTGTTCCCCCCCCATTCTCCACAACATTTAATCTGTTTTTATCCCTTGTATGCATATTCCCATTTCACATGCCACGGAGGAAGATGCACAAGTGTCAAGG
Source organism: Micropterus dolomieu (assembly GCF_021292245.1). NCBI lineage: Eukaryota > Metazoa > Chordata > Actinopteri > Centrarchiformes > Centrarchidae > Micropterus > Micropterus dolomieu. Next base: position 18,077,087 of record NC_060155.1, on the reverse strand, counting down.
GACCACTGAAACAGCAATAACAGCAGTGAGTGTGTGTTCGTGTGTGAACTGTAGGTACCCCGTTTGCCAAAAATATGAAAATAACACTGTTTGTGACACACAGCATGCTGCCACTGCGCCCACCCCCCACCAAAGATACCTGAGCATCTCTCTCAACAGGGGTCAGCCACATCACTCTTAATGAGCAGAAATCTTTCTCCACCTTCCTGTGCTGGCTCTAGACTTCCATGCTGAATGCTCAGTGACGGTGTGCATGGTTGATTGTCTTGGCACGAACTCACAGCCCGTTTTCCCGTTTTTATGTTATGGCTTCTGTTGGTGCTCTAACAGAATTTTAACATACTTGTTAGTATCTTTCTCATCTGTGTGATTCTTTATTAGTTTTGGGAGGGCATCATCTTTTTTTAAATTCGACGTTAGGGTAAAAGCAGCAATGATGAGAATTTCTTCTGTTCACTAGGGCCTTTACATTCTACAGAGCACTCACTCTTTCTCTCATTTTGTTTTGCAAGAAAACGCACAATACCATCCTGTTCTTCTTCCTAATTTTTAGCTCATCATCCCCTCCCCCTTTCTTGCAGATTTGAATTCATTAGCAATCAAAGAGCCACTGACAAACGCCCAATCTTAATTACCCTCTCATTTGCATATTTGCATATTAATGACTGCAGAGTTTGCTGTTTTTCTGCTGCAGTAATCCCCCTCCCATCAACACTGCTCAGACTTAGCCTCCCCACATGCTGCACCACTACGTTTCTCTGAGCTCAAGGCCTCACACTTTCAGCTTGAAGTTGACAGACATTCAAGGGAAGACATTTCATTATCACTCCAGACATGAGCCAAACAGATGAATCATCGTGCTTATAATTTAAATGGAGGACTAATGTATTTCAGCAGGTCTGTAATTCAGTGTCCAGCGCTTGCTTTCAGTCAGTATAAGCACAAGTTAACTTGGTTGCAGCAATGTGTACACACTACACTGCGCACAGTACAAAGTATATCATATTTCTGTTTGATAGCATATTTTAGTTTTACCAGAAGTCTTCAGAGCATTGTACCTGAAATGCCTCCCCCTTCTGGTAAAATCAGTGTAAGACAGTGGGCTGTTCTGGCAAATGAAGACATTTTGTTCGTGTGTTACAACACATACCATTTATTGACAATTGTGACTTCAGAAAGATAAAGTTCTCGTTGATTTTACCATAAAAAACGTTTATATCTTTAAACCATGATTTATAGGAGGAGGTACCCCCCAAAAAAACAAAGGAGCGAAATGCCCTACTCCTGCCACAACATAGAAATAACTATTTGTTTCCACTGAGACTGCTTAGTGAGTAGCGATGTAGCTTGCTCAAGTGATAAAAGCAGTCTTGTTAAAGAGGGTACTGTCAAGGGATGGATTTATGCTATTTCCAAAGGCATCCTCTGCCCTAGCGTAGCTAATCTGAAACTAAAAAAGGTACCACAAAAAGGTGAGGATGCTGCTACAGAGGTGCATTTAAGATTGTAATTTATATTTTAATTTTTTCCATGACATGAGGGTCACACTACAACATTGTGCTTCACCTCGAGGCATCTGAAAATGTGTAGAAATCAGTCACGTCAAAAAATGCTAAAAACATCAATCATCTTTTGCTAACACAGACATGCAACCCAAGCTATTTAGTAAAATAAACGTATTCTTCCATTTCTCACTTTGTTTGCATAACACATATAAAAGCAATATATGTATCTACCTGTACACATGTACAGATTCTCAACCATGACTGTAATAACTGGGATTGACACACTCGTGCTGTAAACCTCACAACACTTATGAGAAATTCAGACTAGAAAAACTGAAAAGCAGAATTGAAAAAGACACGTTTTCACACAGCTAATATATGAATTTTCTGTTGAGGAATATCTTTTCCAGTTTTGATACAGTATGTTCAGTCTGTATGACTGCAGGATGGTGGGTGAGGCTAAACAAAAGCCTAATGGCATTCATTAGCCAAACATGGAAAAAAGTGCAGCATGGTTGTAAGAACAGTGACAAATTAAAATGCAAAGGCTAGCATTTTATAGTAGGATTCCAATCTGGCAGCTCCAGGTTTCTTAGTCTCCAAAATACAGATTTAATGGCCCAAAATCCTGAATCAAACTACACAAATTAGCAATCAATGCTCTCTACATTGCCAAAAATCACTCAGAGAAATTATGCTGTAATTGATTTAAAAAAAACAAAGTATGGATAACAGAAATGGGTGCTGACTTTCCACACAAGGTGACAACTATAGACACAGTACCTTTCCTAGCATGTGATCAACTGGCTTACATGTCAGTAGATTTGAAAGATGGAGGCTTCAGAGGTTCACCTGAGGGAGGAATGTGGCACGCAAGGTGTGAGTGTTTTAGACAGCAGCATCTCCATGTTGTTGCATGTGCATACTGTGTGCAAGAATGTGTTGGGAGTGTGTGCTCAGTTTGTAGCGCGCGTGGGAGTTCCAGGTTTGTTCATCCCAACGGTTTTACAAAGCCAGCCAGCAAAGTCTACCTCTGCCGCCTCAGACCGCTTGATAAATGTATGGTTCTGCAACAAAACAAGCACAATCACATATAAATAAGACACAGGACACCAAAAACTTAATCATTTACAAAAGGGACATAGTTTTCTGCAGCCGACTCTAACTTTCAAGTGTGTACAAATACAACACTCATCACATCACAAAATGTAGTTGGAGTTTCAACACAGTGTCGGTTTGGCTGAGGTGTTTCTACAAAAACTATTTGTTGATCTAGACCATCAACCTGTCACATATTACACATACAGTCATTGCAAATTGCCCCAAAGAGAAAAATATCAGCTTAAATTCAAAACATAAGCCATAGTCCCACGGAGGACACTCACCATCAACATTTTCAAGTCAGCCCTGTCTGCTGGATTTTTGATGAGACTGAAATTGACAGAAAGAGAGAGAGATTTTCATGTTCACAAAACACTGGTTTACATGTTTAGATTTACTTCTGAAAGTACACACTCAAAAAAGAAGACGCGAGTGTGAAAGCTGAGCAATGTTATCTCACCACTTGGTCACAAAGTCCTGGAAATCAGAAGTGAAGATGCCATGTGGTAGTTTAGGAGGGGGCTAAAACACAGAAGAAAGTCATATTACCAACAGCAGAGAAAGACACGTTCTTAATTTTGCAATAATGACAGTACTATTTTATACTTTATTTTGTACTTTATAATATACAGCAATTTTTTGTTATTCTTCAGAAAGCTTCTTAGATTCTTACCTCATTTACTATGTAGTCTAGGAGTTCAAAGATGGCCATTGCAGGACCATGACCTGGAAATGGAGCAAAGGTAAATGTGTTTCATATTCAACATTTCAAGCAATACAATTGATTACCATACTTATTTTGTAGCAGGTATATAGTTTTCTACCAAGAAGAGCTGATGAATCAAAACATAAAAATTAAAATTCAAACTGTCTCCACAACTGCAGCAAGTAAGAATTCAGAGGAAACTTTCAGTCTCTCACTTTCTGGCCAGGTGGGTATACCTTAGAGTGCAATTTATTAACATGAGGCATTATTTCTCCTGCTGCTACCTACAGCTGCCTGAATGCAAAGTTACCTTTTGCAGTTTAAAATAGCCATCTAAAAAAAGTGTGTGCATTGCTCACCGCTGACAGGTCTACCCGGTGGTCTGGGTCTGGGGGAAGTGCTGTGCGTCTCGCTCTCACTACCATCCAAGATGTGATGTCCAAATATGGCCTCCAGTTCTTTAGTATCTGGAGGAGGGATGGGGAAGCGTCCGATGGACAGCTCTACAAGGGACAACCCCATACTCCACACATCTGACTGCACAGAATAGTGGGTTCCCTGCAATCTCTCAGGCTACACAACAGACATTAACAACACAACACAACAATTAATTATCTCAATAAATACAAGGAACTGTTGCTCACTGCCCAAACATTAAATAATCTGAAATGAAATGGGATACTATTGTGGTGTTTGTTTAAAACTGTCAGTTCATTCATAGGACCAACATACCGACATATAAGATCTTGTTCCAACAAAGGAGTTGGCCATAGAGTCTATGAGCTGCCCGCTTACACCAAAGTCACACAACTTGATCTCCCCACGTGAGTTCACCAGTATGTTTGAAGGCTTCACATCTGGGGAAAAAAAGGATATGTATGAAACTTTACCTGACTGGACAAAATGCAGTCAACAGGTACGATCTTTACCCAACCACTGTACCGACTACAGCCCTAGAATTAACATAAAAAGTCAGATTAGTTAAATTTTTGTTATCTTTGGGATGTGTATGAACAGGTTAATACACGTGTTTTAACAACATACAAAGTGCCTTGCTATTGTGCATTATGCCTTTCAGATGAAACGCATACAAGAATCAGTCATTAACTCCATGAAAAAACGAGTACCTCTATGCATGATTTGGTGTTTTTCTCTTAGGTAGGCAAGGCCTCTCAAAACCTGTTTCAAAAAGGGAAGAAGTTACACAGCTCAATAATCAAACAACCGCAAGGTGAATACAAAAGTTGGAAACAAGCATGAAACCAGTTCAGGCATGGTGTGTGTGTATATTAAGTGCAGAGTTTATTTTGAGCTGGGTGATATATCTTGATTTTTTAAGCATCGATGAAATAGTTTTATCTAAACTGAACATTTGTAACTAACCACTGTTTCATTAATGCCAATAATGTAATATAACATAACACAACAATAAAAAAAAAAAAAAAAGTCAAGCATACACGTACAGCAATGCTGACTTTGCCCAGAATGTCTTCAGGTATCCTCTTTGCATCTTTCAGCACCTGGTCCAGAGATCCACCATCCTACACAATGAAGTGAGACAACAAAGAATCATTATATAGATTGCTAAAAGCACATCCCCTCTAAAAGGGAATTTCAAAAAGATAACTTGTTTACCATTATTGTAATGTGCACCGAGTACATCTACTAAACATGTACAGTGGTTCTTAAATCTGTAAAAACATAAATTTTTTAAAGAAAATGTTTATATAGTAGTGTGTAGTTTCATGTCATGATTACCACAATGAAAAAATTTACTTTATGGTTTACTATAAAATCAAACTATGGGTGATTTAAATTAAAGTGAAGTTTATTTATTTTAAAAAAAAGGGGCATTGCCCATTAATTAACATGAAGACTTAAGTAAGTCATTCAGAAAACATACAAAAGGCACAAAAGCACAAATAGAAAGCACAAGAACACAGATAAATTCATATAAACACAGAACACATCAGCGCAAACAAAATCACATATGCACAGACAAAAGCACATACACACAAACAATAGTAACACAATGCATTAATAAAAACAATGACAAGAGCACTACCCCTGTCCAGATTATGACAGCATATCTGATTATCCAGTAACCACTGTTTATAGCTTTGGAGAAGGAGTTGAGAAATGTAATGTTCCTTAGTTCTATATGTATGGTGTTCCAGGTATGTGCTGCTGAATAGGAGAAGGCCAAACATTAGCATTTGAGCTGTTTAACAATAACCTTCCTTATTTTTGAAGAACTATATCAAAACATGTTACTGACACACAAACATATAGAAAGGCCAAGGAGGATCATGTGTTTTTTTCCTTGATTCAATGTCATGATCCTTGAAATAGGCAAAAAAGGAAACTAGGTAAAAGGTTTTCTGTACTTGACCTTCAGGATAGGTATCTGAGATAAAAATGTGCAAAGGGACAAAAGAAGATAATTTTCCTGTGGGGATAAATTGATCAATACAGAAATACCTTTAATACCTTAACTGGCCTCCCACACACACAGTCGACCCCCACCAATTCTCTCACCATGTGTTCCATGCAGATGCTGATCTCTCCATCGTTGTAAAATGCTCCATAGAAGCCCACAATGTAGGGAGAGTTACACTCATGCAGCACCTGAAGCTCTCGGATGATCTGGTTTCTGATAGCAGGTTTAATTTCAAGATGAATGAGCTGAAAAAGCAGAAAAGAGAACCGTTATATCAAATGTGTTTTATGGTGTGACCACTTTGTACAGGATCAACAACACTTTATTACCAGGTTCAGTATCATATTTTTTTTGTACAGCATCAAAAATGTTTTATCATATTCAGCCACACCTTCCTGGCCATGATTGTTCCTGAGGGTTTGTGACATTCCTTGTTGACGACTCCTCCGTTGCCTGCGCCCAGCTCACAGATGCGTTGGAAGTCATCGTCTTTCAACTCGCCCACCTTGGCCTTCTGGGTAAGGAAAGCTTCTAAACTCTTCTTCTGTTGTTCATCCAGGTCCAACTCGGTCAATATTCTTTTAAGTGCTTCTAAATTGGCCCTGAGAAAATAGAGAACTGTTGCTGAACAGGAATACAAAGGGCGGACATCTTTACTGTTGATATGAATGTGGTTAGTAAAATAACTTACTCAGATGTAACATCAGTGTTGGTGGAGGTAGACATCCCATCGCCAGTAGGCCCAATGGTTAAATGAACTGGTCTCTTTTTAGGAGCCATGCTCACTTACCTACGAACTGAGCTTAAGTGGCACTTTTCACTGGGTTAGAAAAGAGTTTAACCCTCTTAACCTAGAGGTTTCCGAATGGGAAATGACTGACAAAGTGAAGTAATATTATTTGTGGTGAGCATAAAGATTTAATGCAAGTGCACAAACGATCGATCGACTTCACGTTTCCTGATTTGGTAATTTGGTGGGGCAGACAACCTAGGTACATACAGACTTCAACACTTTACACGGGTGTGGCCACAGAATCTGGTTAAATGACCCTTCTTTGATTCATATCACATCGGGCAAAACTGCAAATATTCAGAAACTGTTGGGCAGCAAGAGGTTAACTTTGTAACGTTAGCAAGATTAGTTGTTTTAGCTTAAGTAAAGGATGAGACGTGGTATTTTAACTGGTTAGCACGACAACCACTATAATGACCACTACACTCTCAAAAGGGCTCTGACTCTCGTTAAGTACCGTTAGTTGACGTTAAGAGGATTTTAAATTAATTTACGCCGAACTAGCAAACGTTACAACCTAACGGCAAACAGAATAGTTTCAAAACCAGAGTCACCACAAGCAGCACTACACGTTAGCTAGCTAACTAACTTAATCTGCTAGCTGTTGCGTGATTGTTCCACATTTAGCTACGTATACAAAGCGGTTCCAGTGCGTTTTCCCCACCAGTTGTGTAAGTGACCAACTCCAGCCTAATGCTGCCGTAGTGTCGGCTAGTTTATCTTTTGTCCCGTCTTTCCGCTGCCAGGTGTGTGGTCGCCGCAGACAAACACCGGGTCCCGGTAACACCACAGAGTACAGGGGCCAGGCCAGCTACACCCCACACTCAGCCCGGTAGCGAATTTGTGCATCCTACTGTGGTGGATGCGTGACCCGCCTTACCCTGCCTCTGATTGGCTCAGCCTGACGGTGACGTTTCTCTTACGTAGCCCTCGCTGAAGAACAGGAAAGTTTTGCTGTTCTGCTGTTTTGCAAATTATTACGAAATTGTATGGCATCATTTCTTCTAAATGCAGCCCATTTGTTCACAGTATAAGTTGCAACCTGTTTACGGAGGGTGAGAAGAAACATTCAGTGTTTTATTAGCCTTATACTGTTAACCAGTGTAGAGATGCGCCAGCCACTTGGTTTTAACATTTAGGCCTACTAGTCACTGTTTAAAAGCTACAGGTAGCCTACTTGTTTATTAGTTACTAGTAACTATTCCCGTTTTACTAGGAATACTCGATTAGATAGGCTACTAGTAGCACACTTAATTTTTGGTGACTAGTAGTGACTATTCTAATTTCTAGTTACAATTTATTTAGTTACTAGTAACTAATTGCAAATTTTGCCATTGAAATCTATGGGCCGTTCAGATATCATCTATTCATTAGTTACTAGTAACTATTCGAATAGTTACTTGTAACTATTTCCATTTTACAACTTAGAACGGAGTGATTTTAATATTTTTATAGAATGCCTAGGCAGTGGAAAAGACTAACAGAGGTGTGTCTACCAGTCTTTTAAATAAAGCCTCTGTTGAGGTCACAAAGAAGGGCAAGTCAGTCAGATCAGCTACGAAGGCACACGGGATCTGCCATGTAACTCTGAGCAGAAGCTGAAAAGACCAGGGGTCCAGTGATCTTTCCAGTGTAGGTTACTGGAGCAGAGTTTTCTCTGAGGAGCACGAGAAAGTGTTTGCAGAATATTTGACTCAGGCAGCATACCTGTATCATAGATTTACTCCACGGGAGGTAAGCAAATGACGGGTTAGCTAGAATTGAACACTAGCATAGGTGCCAGATAAAGTGAAATTTTTGGGGGGTCTATTTAGTCAGGTTTTCTATTTCACTTTCTTTTAGGCCAGAAAGTTTGCATATGAACTGGCTGTAAAGTATAACCTCAAATATCCACAAACATGGGGTGAGAAGCAGATGACAGGTCCTAACTGGTTCACATTCTTCATGAAGTTGAACCCCACCCTGTCCATGAGCAGTCCAGAGGCAACCAACCACAGGCCACAACTGGGGATGGCCTCCTCTCCTCCAACCTAACTGGTTTCTTCTGGCTCCTCAGCAATTCACCATGTCTTGTGCTTCAGATGAGCCAGGCACCTGCACCCCAGGGTTACTAGTATTCATTTGTCAGCACTGTGACTCTGATTTACAATACACACACACTCACACACACACACACTCACACACACACACACACACACACACACACACACACACACACTCACACTCACACACACACACACTCACACACATACACTGACATGTGTTTTATATACTGTACTATAAGTAAGTAAGTTTATTCAAGTTAATAGTTAATCAGACAGTATGCTACAGAGAGAGAGTGAGACATTGTTCTTTTATGTCAATAAAACTGTTTTTGAAGTATACCAGATGGTGTGGCATCCATTTTTGCTTCTTTTGAGTAATTGTTACAGCTTACCCCGATAGTGGGGTGGGTTGTATCAACGGAACACCATGTATTTGACATAAACTCACGAGGACTGTGATATTCTTGTAGAGGACTGAATTGGTGCCATTTGTAGTGAACAAATATAGGTACTTTGTCAAAAGTTTTAGAACTAGCTAAAAAATTTAGTGAGTTATAGTTGCTGAAGCAAACAGTGTTACAACCATACCCTCTCTCCTTTACAGTGAACACTTTCATGGCATGTCTTGGGAACCACTAATTAACCAGTGCTGCTATGCTAGTATAATAATTGCTATGTCCAGGTTCTCTATGCATTCATTAGTTTAGTGTAATTTATTACTAAAAAAAGAACATGCACCATATGCACACAGTATTAACTAAAATAATAAAGGCATTTGAACTTCATTTTGACACAGGGCCCCTGTATAACACAGGACCACACGATCATAATACACAATATGATGAACTTTAGTTTTGGAAATCCCCTAAAAAAATATGGAATTAATAAAATGACCAACTGAATGTGGACCTACACAACCAGTACAAGAAGCAGGTGCTTTGCTGCCCTGGTTTATAAAATAATCTGTGTGGATTGTCCACCTCAATCCCTCCATAAACAGAATGCCCACCATCTTTTATCCCACTTGTGACTGCATTGAGTAATTAAAATTCAGAATTTCAAGTTCAAGACCATCAAATCTTAAGTCAAAACATAACATAATCCTGAAACTGCCCTTATTTAAACCATTTTAAATGCCATTCCATTATCATATAGCCAAGTTATATTTGTGTACATTGGACAAAATTATGAACTTGAACTGTCCTTTAACTTTATAAATAATAGTGATAAACACTCTTATGGCATGTGTGACCATTTATTTTACGGGCAATTATTATTAACGGTCAGGTTTCGTGCCGAAAAGCGATCGTCCGCCGAAAACTGATGTTTGGTAGGCCTATGTGTAATATCTTTGTTTATATTTAGAAAACGGGCTGTAGCCTAATTAACATGTCTTACTGCTTAGATATAAAATGAAGACAATTTTGCAATTATCCTTATGACTCTGCATTATTTTACTTGCTGTGTAGGCCTACGAACCAATCCACTATTTTTTACCTGTTATAATACCTTTAAATGGCCAATACAAATCTTAAAATGCAGTAGGCTATTTCACTTGCCAGAAAGTGATTGAAGAGACTGGGCAATACAGCTCCAGCAGACGGAAAACAGTTTTCGGCAGACGATCACTTTTCGGCACGACACCTGTCACAACCTGTTCCAGCTTCTCCCCTCTGGTGGGCGCTACAGAGCACTGTACATCAAAACAAACAGGCAGAGGAACAATTTCGACCAATAGGCCATCACTCTGATGAACAGTTGACTCCAGACACACGGTGTCAGGAGCAATACCTGTGTCTTTGACTCTGACTCTAACATCCACCTGTATATTTACTGCTTAGGCTACTAGCAATTGAATAGCTGTTCACATTGTACATACTGTAGTCTATTTATCACTTCCACCTACCCTATACATAATAATATTGCATTTTGTAGGCCTACATATGATATTGCATAATTACTTCACAAAATATTTATGTATTTCAGCATCCTTTGCACTGTTTTACGACACTATTGTCTTGCTGTCTATAAATGTTTTGTTTGTAGGTGTTCACTGACTTTCCCCAGCTACCTCTTTATGTAGGCTAACTATAGAACACAGTTACAAATCTTTTCAAGATGACATAAGTGTAAATGATAGCTGATTCTGTACTGTGTTTGAAAAGAGGCTCAGAGCCTCTCTCTCATAAACATCATTAATGTCTCACCAACACATCGGAAAACGTTTATTTTTTAAAAGCCTTTGTCTATGATCCGTCATTTCTTGCTGTGTGAATTTCTTTCAGCAGAGGGCGCTCATGCTCATTTCTCATTTCTTCATTCAGTTAAATCTGTCTGGGCTGTAGCTGTTTCCTTTGGACAGCAGCAGCTAAGACACAAAAACAGAGACAGAACAGCTGAAATGCTCACATTATCACAAACAAAGAAATACATCTGTCATTCACTTTTCTCTAAAACGTTTTTGCTCCTTTGTGTTTACAGATTAATGACAAACAGTATTTATTTGAAATCATCACCATTTCACTTAACACTAAAAATGCTTGATGGAATATCAGTAGCAATAGGGCTTGGCAAAATCCTAATTAGGTCACCATATTTCATTGTCTCAGTTTCATAGATTCAAATACTTTACTAATTCTAGTAGCGATCCTGATCATTAGTCACACATTCACACACATGGAGTGACATACCACCTGATGTGTTTGGCCTCTGTGATAAGGTCAGGAAGTTTGCTGTTTCTGGTGTCATGCAGCAGTATGCAAACAACAGCAGCCATGATGCTGATTGTGTCAAAATTAATGTATGGCAGGGTCTCGCTGTACACCTGCAAACATAACAAGAGGCACACATAACTAGGCTGAATTCCACTCAGCATCTTCAGTTTAGGGGCCCTGGTGTTGTGCATGCTGCCTCACTGTCACACTGTCATGACTTACTGGGAAACTTGAATATAATGAAGCTGTCATAAATGTTATTAGTAATATGTGAACTTTTATTACCAAGACAAGTCAAAATGTCTGCTGCGAAAAGGGCCTATTAATGCATAGTCACGTAAAATACAAATATAAACAAAACAGAACAAAAAGGCATGGTAAGGCCAGATTTAAAATCTCAGTCGCTTTATTACATTTCTTGAATCAGCCTTAACATTTGCAAAACAGTAAGTGCATTTCTTGAAACAGATTACCTGCAAAAGCCCTTGCTTGCTCAAAAACTTAGTCTATCTCTTACAGTTTTTCTCAATTGCTTTGGCACAATTGTTGAACTATATGACTATTTATATGAACATTAGGTCAGTTGTTCACATTACTATAGTCATTTATAATTACCTTGGCACAAAATGACAGAGTAAGCTTTGCAGATCAAAATACTTTGTATTCGTTTGCTTTTTGAATCATATCACTCTCAAACGCAGTTATACACATGTTCATTGAATAAATCCCTACATGCTAAATAGAGCGACCAACTTAAAAGTTGTCAGATGGATAGACTTAGATGGGGAACAATTCAATTTTCCCACAATTTAGAGCAACCAAATGCAACTGCTGTCCAATTTAGCTAACAGGGGAAACTCATAACCAATCAGTTCAGAAAACACATTTATACTGCAAGGGTAAGACTGAATGTTACAGCTGTGGAATATGGAGCATGCAGGAGACAGACAGGGGCAAGAGGAAGGGGCATTAGAGTGTGGGGTGGTATGGTGAGGGAGAGAGGACGAGAGAGGGGGCACAGAGGACGGGGAAGAGCCAGAGAAATGCATAGATACAGAGAAATCTCAAATGCGATACAAGCAACATTCATAGACCATGTAATCAACCATGGCCTAAGTATGACAGATGCTGGTCGGAGAGTGCAGCCTAATCTGGGCCAGTCCACAGTGTCGTCAACATTTTTTTGTTTAATGTATAGTGTGTGCCATGGCTGATGTTGTGGAAATTGTATTCCTGGTGAGAGGTTGAGCAAATAATTGAGTTACAACGAACTGAATTTATTTAACAAAAGAGAATAAACAGAGAAGTACTACAACAGAATCAGCTAGACCAGAGGTTCTGTCTCCTAAGACAGTCACTAACGTCTGGCCAAGAGCAAACAATTGGATGATCATTTACACAGTCTGAGCATCTATGTTTTGGGGAACAAAAGGAGAAGAACAGTTAGTGAGGAAAACAATCAACAACCCTACATCCCTGACCTAAACCCCACACATGTGGACAGACTGGAATAACAAGAACAATAATAAAGATGGAACAGGTTAAATATTTAAAACAATATATAAGACATAATAACAGGAGAAAAATAGCACTCTTATAAGTACTTGCATAAAAGATGATAAGTGTAAGGAGAATTTGCCCTTACAGCTGACATCAATACTATTCAGCTGCCTAAAAATACAATGTTAGCAATTAGACTACCACAATTTCAGAGTACGTTATCATTTGACAAGATGTCTTTGCATTTTGACTGTCTTGGTCTAAGCAATGATAAAGGAACCTTTTGTTTTGATTACAATGATTTATTCATTAATGGATCTATTTTACATTTGAAACATGAGTATGTTCTTTTGATTGAGTAATCACATATTGCAGACCACATAGAGTGGTACCATTTAGTGTGAGGATTTTACTTTCTTTAGAGTTTTGACAATTGTAAGTTTGTGTCAGTAAATGGGCTAAATCGATTGATAAAAAACTGTAAAAGTAATTATTTATGTCAGCGAACATGTCAGTGCCATCAGAATGACCAGTCCTTGTGTCATGTAGTGACTTATGCAATGAACTTCTGTCTATATGTTTTGGCTATTCAACAGAGTAGTATAGTAAGTATAGTAAGTAGTAATATTGTGATCAACATAAGCAATTGATAATGTAGGAAACAGCACACAATTGTGCATACTCATTTGCATGAATGTGTCAAAGTTCTTGCAATTTGTTCAAAAGAACGAGAAATTGCTTCTATGATGTGCACAAGTGACTAGATGATTTCAAATGAGTAGTTTGTCTGTTTTACAAAAGTACCACCTGGTTACAGTTTAGACCATGTTTTACACTGGAGTACAATAGCTACCACAGCATGAGGAGTAAAAATTGAATAATTACCATTAACTCCAAGCAGTCCCCTGCCCTGAATATAACGTCAGAGATGGTGACTCTGTTCATTTTGGCAGCGTATGACATGCTCAGCCTCCTTCACCCGAACTTTATGTAAAAGCCAACGTGGCGATTCTGATCACCCTGAACACAAAGCAAGACACAGAATTACATTGAGCATGTGAAAAAAATTTATAACACAGACATTGCACACACCAGTGAAAGTTGTTCAGAAAAGCTTCACATAGATGTATCTGATTTTGGTAATGCATGGACTATAATCATGTCATACAATCACAAATCAAAAGCTGTAAAGGTTCCAGAGAATACATAATATGCACACTGTGTTAAGGTTGAGATCAGTTTGGAGCTGAACTGTAAAATCTCAGACAGGGAGGAGACAGTCAGGTTTACTATTAAAGCAGTTTGATTGCAGAAAGACAGACACTCATCAGCAACAAGAACTGGGACCAGCTCAGTCTAGACCAGCTCAGTCTAGTCATGGTGCAGACACAGAGGTGCAATCCTTTGGCTTTTTATCAATTTTATTTGCAATTAATTGCAGTCAACTTGTATATCTGTAGTTATAGTCGAGTTTTTCCTGCCCCTGCTGCTGAAAAAAATCCTAGAGGAATCACTGTTATAAAACAGTATGCATGCACGTCCTACACCGATTTCCCTTTATAAATCACAATCAACTTGAACGCATCATTTCCTAAAACAATCAAATAAAGTTACAAACCAGATACACTCCGTTCACCTTGCCCACTCAGTTATATGTCATAAGACACAGCACAATTGAAAACAGAAGAATGTGAATTTAAATAGAGGAGACACTAACATTTGGCATGGGACAGAGCACTGATCAATAACATAGCATCAGCCGATGACTTACCACCATGTTGGAACAAATAGAAAATCAGGAATGGCGGTAGCAACCAGCAGCATCCTCCAGCCTTGTATGAAGTAGGCAAAGAGCGTCAACAAGGCGTAACCAATGCCAAAACCGAGACTGTAAAAGAAAGTGTTTTATTCTCAAATAAGATAAAATTGCATTTAGAAGTTAATTTCAATTTGAATTGAATGAATTGTCACACACCAGATCCCACTATAATTAACAGCAGAGACAATCAGTAAGACAAATGTAATCTAAAACATAATAGGCTAGAGTTTCAGCTAGGAGTATGAGGTGTCAGAAGGCCAAAGCAGAGATAATAATCACATGGTTTTAACTTCGTTACACTTGAAGCTGAAAACTTAGATTTTAGGACAATGAAGCAATTTATGAACAAATAGGACTACTATAAATCCAATTATTTTATGATTCATAATTATCATTCTGCCAGGGTATGGGTAGGCCTACCTCACACACAATGGTGCTGGCGTATCTCTCAGTGCTAAACACCCATCCATCTGAACACTGCTCTGTGTCGTTGCCGAGTCCCGCAGTCTCCGTCCAGTTTCCGTTCCGTTTGTATCGGGAATAGCTGTCAGGTCCGATCCGGCTGCTGTGCTCCTAAAAGGGTTCCTGCACATCTGTAGGCCTACCGTTGCGCATGGAGTTGATCGATAGGCTACTCGGGTGTTTCCGAAACGAAGACCGCAATCAATCCCATGTAGCCTACCCACACGGCATTACACTTAAAATGCGCAGAGCGATCATTAGAATTTGAAAGAGGCCGTAGTCGCACTATTTCATCGAAGTCTCACACTCTTCCATCCGACATGACCGAAAAAAGCACTCTTCTTATAACCAGAGGAGTTACACTGTCGTCAGGACACACCGAGGACATCAGATCACGAGCCCTGTTTGACTGGTCGGTAGGTTGTCCTAATAAGGTTTCACAGATAGGTGCACTCGCTACACCATAAAATAGATCTTCCTTAAGATCAGCTGATGTGAAGTGGCAGAGAAGAAAACCTGAGCTAATGGAGTGATAAAACCCAGCTCATTTGACAGGTTTCAACTGGTGCAGGCCTGCAGCAAGACGCCCAGGGTCGTGACTCCTGTGACCCTATGAAGATATTATTGGAACAACTGAGCACCTGCTGTGACAGTGGAATCTGTAATCCTGTGTTGTAGAAAATAGTCACACTTGTGTATCAGTAAATTTGAAGTCACAGAGAGAAATAGGGGTTGCAAACCTGTAGAATTGTTTCTTTCCCACACAGTTAGGCCTACATCTTCTCAATTCTAGCACAAATCTTATATGCATGGGAAAATTTGCACCTCAAATCAGTTTGTGGATTTATGCAATGAGAGTTGCACACCGTTACAAAATTTTTTCCTGGATATTTTTCTAGCACAAACACAAGTCAATGATAACAACTGCTTGAATCTGCTGTTACGTGTCTCAAATGCTCACAAATGACAATTTCCATGCGCTAAATTTCCCCAGTGAAATGTGAAGAAAAGTCGATTTGTGCACCTGCAGAGCCAGAGGCGTCTGTTGTTTTCCCAACTGAGTTTAGATGACACCACACCCACTGCTTAACCTTGGGGGCACTGAATTTGATGAATTTACTATTTTATCAGTGTTGAGTAATGGCAAATGTTAATTCTGGAGGACTAGTTTACAATTTGAGTCAAGCATGGAGGCTGTAGGTTATAGGATTGTAACCTTTTTGGGCACCTGCAATGCCCAGTTTGAGAAGCTGTAACTGTTGTGTTGGAAAGAAAGAAAAAGTATTTTTCTCTGTGACTTCGAATTCACTGATACAACTGTGACAATTTTCTACAACTGCAAATTCCACTGTCACAGGTGCTCAGTTGTTTTGCTCCAATAATACCTTCACACAAGACTCTGAGGCTACCGTTATGTTTTATAACATTATCCAGTTAAATAGCCTATAAGCCAGGGCACTAGCCACACAGCAGTGACAATTAAGTGGCAAACGAACAGTGGAGTGCAGAGCAGTTTGTGTGACGGTGTACTCACATTGTGGCATTTTGGAGACACTATGGGGACTCACCTCCCTCTATGGAACAAAAAGCAAGCCTCTTCAACGTAAATCATAACATTTTACGCTTAAAACTTGGTTTATGGTTAAGATTAGTGTGACGGTTGGAGTTAGGTGTTAATTATGGATAAGGATCGGGTGTGGATCTCCCGGGAGTGAATGTAAGTCAGTGAAGTGATGGAAATGTGTGTGTGTGTGTGTGTGTGTGTGAGTGACTTATAGAGAAACAGCGCTCATCAATGAGTGTACAGCTACTAATGTGTCTCCACCAATGCTGGCAATCCACCCCTAATTTTAAAGTTAAAGCAGGCTGAAGACATAACCTAAACACAGAGGAGAAAGAAAGAGAGTATAAATTCATAATTACAATTTTATTTGGGGTATACAATTAGCAGCAAAAGTAAAGTAGTCGGACAACCACCACAAGATGGTGCAACATTGCACTAAATGATCAGTGATGTGCTGAGAAAGGTAAAGTTCTGCCCAGATACTCAAAGGTTGTGATAAAAGCAGTGTTCAGAAATGTAGAGGTAAATCTATACCACATTATAAAACATGCCACAAGTAAAGGTCCTGCATTCAAAATACTACCTATGTAAAACCACAAAGTATCAACAGTAAAAGTACTCTGCAGAAAACTGGCTCCTCTGAATGATACTGATGCATCAATGTGTAAGCAGCACACAACTGTTGTAGCTGGTGGAAGTGGAGCTACTTTTAACTACTTTATATATAGTTAAATAGTTTAGTCCAGTGGTTGTCAACCTTTATAATTTTAAATATGCAAAGTAATAACTATAGCTGTCAGATAAATTTCCCCAAGTACAGTACAGGAGCAGATATGCAGCACCTTCTATCAGTGGATAAAATTGTTTTATTTACACAAGCGATAAAACAATGAAACAATAAAACAAGACAAAACATAAAAAACTCACCTTTGATCATGTTAAGAAATTAATTTTTCAATCTTTAGTTCAGTTCCTTGATATCTAGTTTGTCATTATGTTCTTTACTCTTTCCTGAAAACATTTAATTGGCCTTTATATTTAAATATTAGTGCACAGTTAATTGTCAATCATTTGTTTTCAGAAAGATCTTTTTTAAACATGAATGGGAATCTTGTGAATTCAAATTAAATAGTCTGAATCTGAAATAATCACTCAAATCAAAAACCTGGTGTCAAGCTGGTACAATCAAACGTTTGACTAGTGCATATTTTCAAACCGGTATGACAGTTTGTGCTGTGTGTTCAGTGTGTGTGTGTGTGTCAACTTTTAAAAAATTTTGGCATCTACTAAGTAATCAAACTAATGAAGCACTTTTTGTCACTGAATGCAGGTAAAACAGGTTGAGTAACATCACGCCACTGCTCAGCGCGTCCACAGTGACCCCTCTCCTCCTCAACGCCACACCTTGCCATTCTTCGGCCATTTCTATTACCATAGCAACGCCTCTCTGGCCAGTACATGGCAATGCCCTCTGACCCTTGGAGAGGTGACCTTTGGCCCGAGGGTCATCAAACGGGGTCAGGGGGTCAGCTCTTGCTGGAAGACAGCAAAAACACTTCACTGATTGGCTATCATTTGCCCTTTCCATACCCTCATCTATGTAATTGCCGTATTGACCAACTGGCACATTGTTAGCGGCACCTTCTCCAGTTTACATACAATAAGTTTAGTGTGGACACTGGTGTATGAGATGTATGTGTGCATGCTAATTATTGGTTAAACGGCATTTGTGTGTGTAAAGTATAAAGCAGTGATGAAAATATCATCCATTTTCTCCACCTTGCCTCTACTTCTGAATCATAGAGGAATTAAATCAATTGATGGAGGACTTGTCGGATTCTGACAACTTTATGAAGCTGGCAGATATTTGCTGGGCAGCCACAGATAGCTAGCTAAGTAAGCTGCTATAGGGTGGCCTAAAGGGAACGCTCTCTCCATCTGTTTGGCCATCCCAGCCCTCTTCTCCTCTCCCTCCTCATGATCAATGCCCCCCATCACTTGTCAATATCTCTACATTAATTTGAGGGACGGTGTGGCAGCAGAGACACTGGGGGTGGGGGAGGGGCTCTTTGTGCAGGTAGAGGGAGGCATGGAGAGGGAGTAGTGGCACAAAGGAGACAAGGACATAAGAAGGAGAGAGCCGGGCGGAGGAGGAGGAACGAGAGGAAAATGAGGAGATGGAAGTGGGGGGAAGAATGGCAGAGCCGAGCGTGGGTGAGAAAGAGAGGACTGAACAAAGAGGCTGTGTTTTCCCCGTTAACCATCCTAATTCATGGCTTCCCTCAAATATCAAAAGCCCTCGCCATTTGTCCAAATGAGCCCTGAAGTCAGCAGGATCCGTAATGATAATGGCTGTTTGAGAGCCGAGCCCCAATGCGAGGAGAATCCATCATTCCCTGCCTTCAAATCTCCTGCCTGAGCAAGGTGAAAGCGGATTGCAACTGGGATACATGGCAGGAAAAAGCGTCATGTTTTTTTTTTTTTTTCGATGCACCTGCACCGGACCCTGACTCCACTTTGCTTTGAGCCACCTGCTGTAGTAAAAGATTTCCGGTATATATGTGAGCTGACAATAAAAATGATGGCTTGTTAAAACCCTCCTCTCTATTGCCCTGACGTCCGTTCTTTGGGCTCTGTGGTATTTTCAAGGACCAGGTGACCCCTCACCTCTCACCCCTCAATTCTGACCCCCACCCTGCATGGTCCAGATTACACCGGGGAGCCACAAACCTTGTAACACCATTACCTCTATCCTGGCGACAACACATAACAAAGACACCTGCACACAAAGTCATATTTCTGTTAACTGACTCACAGTGTGTGTGTGTGTGTGTGTGTGTGTGTGTGTGTGTGTGTGCGTGTTTTCAGTATTCATTTTTCAGACTCTAATAACCACTGTTCTTGTCTGTGAGGAGGCCTGAGGGACTCTATGGTTAATCGCCATGTTTGTCATCATCTCATTATTTTCACAAGCTCTTATATCATGTACTGCTCCAAACAGGAAACACAGATGACACACACACAAGCCATCGGATGCAACACATTTGTCGTTTCGCGGCCTAAAAGAATCCACCAAAAAATAGAAAGTGGAGAGCTTTGTTTCTTGCCTGCTTTTGTTTGCATTCAAATTTGTCACCTGTTTCGAATAGACTTATTGCAGAGCATTTTAAAAGGCTTTGGGGTGAGTATCGAGTGAGACTTGCTTCAGTGAATATTTCAGCCTGGAGGAATTCTTTGAAGTAATGGTCTGCTAAGTAACTTCACTGCATTGAGCTCAATAGTTCCTCCACACTACTTACAGAAATGATTTTTCTTTTGCATGCAGCCTTAGATGAAAAATCGTCTGTACCATGCTTCTTTGGATGTGAGAAATATTTGCAACAATCAGAAAATGCACAGGTGTGTGTGCATGTCTGTGTGTGTGTGTGTGCAGCAGGAAGGATATCCAGATTTTACAGCTCTCCTGCAATCTAATGGGTTATTTGTCATCTGCAGAGTAAAGGATTTTTAAAAGTCAAGCCAGGACCAACTCCCTCCCTATCCTTTCTCTCACCCTCCCTCTCTTTCCCACTACCCCCATGACACTTGCAATGGGAGATCGATAGGTTATTGATCAACTCTCTCTATCGCCAACCCACCAGACTAATCACCTTAACACCAGCCCAACTCTCCCTCCCTCTCTCTCTCTCTCTTTCTCTCTCTCTGTCTACCTCTTTCTTTCCTCCTCCCCTTCTTCCCTGTTGCTCTCTGTTTCCAGCTCTTGCTCTGTTGCTCTGTGACACACTCATTCACAGAGTAAGCGGCACCTTTTCTGCATATAGAGCTTGAAGCCGGCTTGATGAGTGCTTTCCCCTCCGAAATAAACACACACACACACACACACACACACACACACACACACACACACACAACCTTTAATACTCATTCTTGTTTCTCCTTATGGCAGTTGCCAATAATCGCCAAACAGATTCTTAAATGTTGGCTGTGCGTTCATCTATCTCTCATTTCTCTCTCTTTGCTCCCTGCCTCCACCTCTCTCTCTCTGTCTGTCTTTGTTTGAGGGCAAAATCAATGGAGTGTATGAAACCAGCACATTTCTCTGCCTCCTTCTGAAGGGGAACAGACATGGAGACGAGGGTTTACAGCAAATCTGTACATTTCTACATTTTGGGTTTATAGTCTTTTCTTTTAACAATACAGAACAAAACAAATCTTACGTATTTTCATGGAGACGTTAGAAAGTCAGAGCTCAAGCAGACCAGTGTGAGTAAATCATACTCACTAAGGATAAGTAAAGGTACAGTTCATTCATCTCAAATCAATTTTATTTTTATATATCCTCAAATTTGTCCCATAGACTATTAAAATCTGCACAACATACGATACTCTCTATCCTTAAACGATAGATTGTGATGAGAAACAAAACTCGACACACACATACACACACTATTGAATTAGTCATCAGAAACAGGATCCCAATATGTTTGCACTAAGAGTGTGAAACTGTTCCGTCCCTTTCTGTTCAAGAACAACAAAGTCCGGAGAGGTCACTGTTGTTTTGTTTTTTGGAGCTGATTTCGATCCGGGGCAAAGTGAATGATGTCCAATGCATCCCTTTTGGGTACCTGCAGCATAAAGTCTTCCAGTGGTCCAGCTGATTAATAATCTGTTGCTTTGCCTCTGTACGGTGAAGATAAGCGTTTCCCTTATAAGCCTCGAACTGCACCGAGTGATGAGATGAAAAGCAGGTAATCCCTGCAGGAGAAGCAAGGTGACTTATGACCTTTGGATATAAAGTGGCTAAAGATTATGTTGCTCTCAAAATTAAGTGGTTGAAATGACAAGTCTGGAACTTGTGAACCATTTATATCATAATCTATATCTATATCTTTCCATTTCATTGAGGAAGATAAAGTGGTATTTGAGATATTTTAATTCAATTCTAAAACGGAAATATATTCTCCCAGCCTTTACTTACAGACATACACTCAACTGCAGAAACAGCATGGCTCTGTGACACACACACACACACACACACACACACACACACACACACACACACACACACACACACACACACACCTCATGGAGAATTGATTGACTATTCTGTCTCAATACATCTCTCCTTCTGTTACTTAGCAACCGGTGCCTGAGAGGATACGGATGCTGGAGAAGTTGTACTCCTGTGCATTTTCTGTTGATAAAGAGATATGATTAATGAAAACGTCACCATGACTATGTGGTGAAATGTTGGGGGGGCAGGGGGGGTAACTTCGAAATAAAATAGGAAACATGGGCTTTGGATCTCAAACTGTGCCTAACTTCTTGACTTAAAAATACTCTACGGCTGTCGGACAGTTTTGTTCAATGACAAGAATATCCTAATTTGGTATTTCAGTATTGTGCCAATCAAGCAAGTAGATTAAGTTGTTGATTTGTTTTAATCAATATGATTTTTTTCAGTGGTTAATTGCACCATAATACAACAAAATAAATTGCTTCTGTGTTGCTAAATATTGACAATCCCCCCCCAAATTTTTCAGTCTTCACCATTACTATCATTCATGTCTTATGTGCATTTTTATTCTTTCATCATCACAGGATATGTTGAGATGTACAGATGCTGTTTTTATATTAAATATAAATAATATCTATGATATTGTTTAATTTCTGTTTCGGACTTATTAGATTTAATGAGGGTTGTATTCTGTCTTCTTGAAAAAGCTGATAAAATACTGACTGCAGTTTCTCACTTTGTAGACACTCACTGTGTTCGTCCACAACTCAATACATTTAACTACTGCAATAGAAGCAGGGTGGAGAAAATGTACAGACTACTGCAATGTAAATGTTCAGCACAACGCTCAAATGCTGCTTTAGAAATCTGTAATATCTTTACAAAACACTCAATAAAACTCAACTCAATTAAATTGCTTTTTTTTTAAATTATATACTTCCTCCAGTAAAAGACTTTCAGTAGGTTGAATTATCTCTAATGAGACACAAACTGTCTTATGTGAATCTATGAGAAAAGCTGAATTTCGCTTTAATGCATTTAAACGTAACATTATTTCCCATAAACATGAAAATAATCTTACTTTGAGTATATCCAATATTTAGGACATGTTTTAATAAAAAAAGCAATTTGACAGACATCACTGGGCTGTCTACCACAGATGTACAGTTCAGCCCTACATATGAAAAAGAACTGATTATAAAAACATCACTGAGGTAACAAAAAACTTAAATTTAAATTTAAAAAGTATGTTTTTTAATAGCCTAATTATTTTTCTAATTACTTTTACTGGTGTGAAAAGCATTGTTGAGTCAATGTGCAGAAAATGTTGTAGTTCGAAGTTTTAATTTGTCTTAATACTGTAAATGAGAACTTTTTTTCAGTCTGGCAAACATATTTTTTTTTCTGCATTCGAGTATCCGGTTTAGCTGTGGCTTGGTCATCTTACAGAAGAAGAAAAAATGTAATCAATATTTTGTTTCAATTTTTCTTTTGTAGAACATACAGCCAATTGTGTTAGATAGACAGCAGAGAAGCAGATAAGACTAAACCACCACTTCACTTCACCACGCCAGCTACTGAGTTTACACATAAATAATCTGCAGTGCCCTTTACTGATGCGCTTCAGCACATTCTGACGACCGAGGGGAAACATCTTGAATGTTTTTGAATGAGATTTGGCCTGCTCTGTTCCAGTTGGTCGTTTACTGTTTTAGTAATATATATTATATAATTTAGCAGTATGTGTTTGATTTGCCACAACTCATCGGGCTATACCTTACATGAACAGTGGATTATGTTCACAGGGTGACTGTGAATTACGTGAAATACTGACCAAATCACAAACATTTGGAAACAATGGTGGATAATGGTGGATACAGGGATAGCAATTCTGGCGAAATTTAATTGAAATCTAAGTAAACAAATAAATAAAGATAGAATATGTAATTTCTAAGTTTTTTTTCGATGAAATAAATAAGCAGAAAGGCTTGTCTTCTTTCTCATCAACGAAATAACGCCGTTCCTGTGAGCCACATCAATATAAGAAGCTAAATAGGCCAGCACGGATGTCATTATTAACCTTATTGAAAGGAGGAGGAAGCAGAAGTTTTTAACGGCCTTTTGCTCAATAGATAATAAAACAGCCAGGCTGACATTTATTTTTTTCAACATATTCCCGGTGCCAGTCATTCATGTGCTACAGGTCAAAGCCTAACCACTGAAAAGATCTCACAAATGCCTCTGTGTTTAGCAAACAGCGCCGAGTGAGATTGAAGTGATCGATTATCAATATATCGAACGCAGCGATCAATCTCTGAACTTTAGGGGAAACAGCTTAACCATGGAGCTTTATGATACCCAGAAATAACACTTAGTGTTTTCTGTTTAATTTTATAGGCTCTGGTTGGTTAAAAATATTTTCAATCTGAGGCTCTTAAAAAGTATATTTGTGATTAAAATCTGGAAAATAAAACTAGAAAAATGTGCATTAATAGCTGTATGTTTCGGCCTAGTCTTTATCTTTTTAGGTTTCTTTTGGGCTTTAGGACAGGGGGCCTGCAGCTCACAAAGAGCAGAATACATTGGTTTAAAGAGGTGGGTGAGTGTGTGTCTGTTTCCTGTCAGTGTAATTCCTAAAAAGAAATAGGCCTACATATTACCTTATAGGCTACTTGAAAAATATAATTTCCATTAAAGTTTTTTAATCGAAAAAGAACCTTTTAGAACCTTTTGCAGCATAGTTCAGCATCTAATAACCTTTTTTAAAAAGCTCAATTTAGCTTTATTTAATAGCCTACTTCGGCACAGCCACTGTTGAAGTAAAGGCAGAATTCTTTCTGGGAAGATATTATTATTTGTGCGTGTTTAATAAATGAGAATGGAAATATCTTTCTTTGCTTTTTGATTGGTAATTTCTTAATTTGTCCTGTGCAGCAAACTGGATCACGGTGAACAATATAACAATCCATAAAATAAAAAAAAGACATGTGACAAATTGACGCAACTGTTTTAAATCTAAAATGTCCTTATGAACTGCTCACGGTTAAGTTACACACACACACACACACACACACACACACACACACACACACACACATACACGGACACACACACACACACACACACACGGACAGTCAGGTAAACAAACAAAGCAACATCTGCATACCGGCCTTCGTTGCAGATGCGGATGGTGCACGCATCAATAATCCCAGTGTAGATCTGCTCCTCGAGCTGTCCGACTCTTCATTTATTTCACTGAGCAGAGTGATTAGACAGCTAACTGTCTGCATATATAGCCTAATATAAATAAATGTTTAATATATAATACAATATTAAATAAAATAAATATAGCTTCGGTTACCATATTATTTTTATTATTTATGTTGTTCATACAGTTATATACTGACAGTTATTTACACTTTTGTTATTGCACTACCACATTTTTAGTTGATTCAAAATAAAACTGCAAGTTACCAAACAGCCTAATTGCCTAAGTCAAATAGATGTGTGATATTAATAAATATATTAATGAATGTTAAATTGGCCGGTTATGAATCTCCTCCGGGCTGTTAAGGAATCCTCTTACTTTCCTTTGGACTATGACATTTTTTGTGTGTTATAGAAAAAATTTAATTTACACAATATTATTATAGTTCGAAGGAGATAAAATCCAACACTGAACTTAATCTCTGGACTTGGTGAACTTTGCACAAACCAACCCAGAGGCTGGTCTCTCACTGGTCTGCAGCGTTGGGATCCTAACTTACTTTGTGACCTCCTTCACCCCCACCCAACCCTCCTTACCGGCCTGCGCCACGTCATTAATCTCTGTCAATCAATACTTCGATCAGGTTTATCACTAAGCGCATAAATGCAAAAGCATACAGTCCGTGGGAAAACAAAGTTTATCTGTAAGGAACTCCTGTATCCGGAAACTGATACTGATTGTATTTTACACATATTCCTCGTACGGGCATCACCTGTCTGACTGTCATGTATAGGCTACAGGTACAGGCGAGATACACGCGCGCATGCACCCGCATACAAACATCATAGGCATTAGATAAAATATTTACATCTTCTCAAAACCTAATTATGTCTAGGATAATTTAAAACTTTGAGATATTCAGTGTGAGACATTGTGTTTTCACCAGCTATGTTTTCATCCCAGTGAGGGAGACTATACCTCTGCTCGCACCCGCCCCACGTTTTAAACACACAGAGGCGCGCTCCCTCAGCCTGCTCTTAGTGGAAGCGCTGTTGGACCGGAGATGAGATATAGCCTTGGAGAGCTCCCGTCCACATGAAGGCATAAAGCGCTACGGCGCCGCGGAGACGCTCAGTTCTGTACCTTCCTCGGAACATCAGAACGTATCTATACCACACTGGATTGATCGGATAACTTTAATCAATGGATTGGCATTCAAACGGTTTGGTAATTTTATCGCTCCAGAAGGGCTAGAGGGTTAGAGAGAGAGCGCGTCCCTGAGTGAGCCTGAGAGACAGGAGCGAGAGGGAGAGACAGGGGAGAGGGTGGGGAGGGTGGGACAGGCGAACATATATCCTTTCAGCTATGGAGCTCACCATGGAGAACCTTCACAGCGTCTCCTCGCACTCCCAGGCGGGAGACCTCATGAGCTCTCCGCACGTGCGGCCGTCGCCGTCCCCCAGCTCCACTCCTCGGAATCTGGTCTCGCACGCTCCCGGCGCGCGGTCAGCCATGGTCTCCGGCATGGCCTCGCTCCTGGAGAGCTCCGGCGGGGACTACCGAACAGACCCGTCAGCGCTGTCCGGACACCTGCACCCGTCCATCAGCATGTGCGAGAACGGGATGAGCCTTAGCAACTCGTACACCACCCTGACCCCTCTGCAGCATCTACCTCCGATATCCACCGTCTCGGATAAGTTTCACCACCCGCACTCACATCACCATGCTGCCGCCCATCAACGACTCTCTGCCGGGAACGTCAGCGGCAGCTTTACTCTTATGCGGGATGACCACCGGGGGCTTGCCTCCATGGGCAACCTGTACAGCCACTACCCCAAAGAGATGTCCGTGTCCGGTATGGGTCACGGCTCGCTTTCCCCGCTGTCCAGCGGGCTGGGCTCTTTGCACAACTCCCAGCAGACGCTCTCAGCCTACGGGCCAAGCGCGCACCTCTCCGCCGACGCCAAGATGCTCTCTCCTGTGTCAGGGTTTGAGTCCCACGCCTCCATGCTGTCCCGAAGTGACCAAGAGCACCTGGCTAGGAGTTTAGGGGGCCATGGCCACGGTATGATCTCCAACCTCAACGGCATGCACCACCACCCGCACAGTCATCTCCACTCACAGGCGAACGGCGCGGTGATGCTGGGGGACCGGGAGAGGCACGGCCACGGAGCCGGACAGGGAGTAGCAGGGTCTGGCGTCCAGGCGGAGGAAATCAACACAAAGGAAGTGGCTCAGCGGATAACAGCCGAGTTAAAGCGATACTCCATCCCGCAGGCCATATTCGCCCAGAGGATCTTGAGCCGGTCGCAAGGAACCCTCTCAGACCTGCTACGGAACCCCAAACCCTGGAGTAAGCTCAAGTCAGGCCGGGAGACCTTCAGGAGGATGTGGAAGTGGCTGCAGGAGCCTGAGTTTCAACGAATGTCTGCTCTCCGGCTGGCCGGTAAGATACTGTCCTTCCATTATTACGTAGCCTATTATTTCACATTAAAACAGATCAATGTGAAGTAACAGCCCGGTCACCTTCCACCGTTATTTTTATTTTAAATGACACAATTACACATTTAACTTGCGCACGCCTTAAAGATTCAGCACCACGGACAGTTCAACCGCTCAGAGACTTCCCCTAAAGTGAACTGGTTCTTTATTTCCTAAAAACCTGAAACAAAAATATGTTTGTAGAAAGAGAACTGGCCTAATTATAGTGAATTAAGAGCTCTAGAAAAGAAAACTGTTGATGACTACTTTGGGCGTGTACATTTTGGTTAATGCGGGCTGCTAAATTTGCAGGTCTATATTTTTGATCGGGACACAGCAAATCGCAATTGATTCACAATAAACCTCAAAATAGTTTCCCTCACCCGACAATTTTTTTTAACTCCCTCTCTCCGAGTCCCACTTTAAACACACAGCGGCGGTGGGGCTACTGGGCCAACTAGTTCCGCGGGAGAAGCGGGGTGACCCCAGGCTGCCTGATCAATACGCCAGTTCCCACTCTCCCTTTTAAATGTGGCACACGGATCAATACTCGTATCGGAGCTGAAAGACGCAATAACCGCACGGTCTCTCCGGCTTTGCATTTAATACTCTGTAGTAAAAGCTCTACATTTAGAACATGGACAGGTGTGATCGCTGGGACGCTTCTTCCACACTGAGTCATGGAGTCAGAGGAGCAAAATGTGACCATGAATTTTCATCCTGATTTCACAGGATTAGGGAACCTTTAAACTCTGATTAGACTATGCCTCTCACCCAGGACATCATTCTTATAATAACATGTGTAAAATGACATTAAAAACATGCATGATAGCATACTATTGAAAGTCTACGTCCAACATGGCCTACATATGATCCCCAGATCTATTTCAAGGCAACATTAAGCTGCATGAACTGTTCTGATGAAGTATTGATTGCAGCTGGAAAGGGGATTCCTTACAGGCACCAATACAGACAAGAACATGGAGAGAAAGAAAATAGAGTTTTGATTGATACTGAAAAGCACAGGGGCCACACATAAAGAAAATGTAGCCTTACGTTGCCTGAAAATGGCACTTGAGTGTCAAATAGTAAGAGTCCACTGATGGCCTCTATAACTCAGAGGAATTGATTTCCAAAACTGTGCAGGTGTCAGTGTATTACAGTACAATTCATCCACAGTTACACCTTTGATATCCTTCTCTCCAGATGGATGTTGCAATCCATCACAGTTTATTGACCATAACATCAGATTTAGCAGAATTACTGCAGTGTCTTTACCTGCCAATAGACTGATACATGACTATAAAAAGTATTGACTTTGAGGTTTTTATGTTTTATTGTTTTAAAACGATGAATCAGAGGGATTTTAATGTGTCAAAACACAGTTTACTTGAATACTTTTATAGGCACTGTCCATTGATAGATAGATAGATAGATAGATAGATAGATAGATAGATGAGACTGTGAATGTCATTAATAGTGTAGCTCGTTCCTTTCAGTGTTTGCCTGGCTTTGCACACAGGAGATCAATAAGGCCGTTTCCCCTTCCCAACCCCCTTCTCTCCCACACCCTGGTGCTCTCCCTCTCTGTTTTTCTCTCTCTCCCTCTCCCTCTCTGAAGCATATGGCAGTAATATCACTAATCTTTCACTGGTTAACCTGGCAACAGGCAGGCAGGTTGTTTGGCTTCAGGAGATTGGCGCCACGGAACAAAACAAAACAAAAAATCATTGACTGGAGCACGAGGAGAGCATGAATGTGAGCTGTTTCATAAAGTCAAACAATGCGCACAGCCATTTTTTCACTCTCCCTGCTCCCTTACCAGACCCATCTTTTAATGCCCTGTTTGTGCCATGAAAGATTAATACCAGTGTACTGTATCAGCCATTTTCTGAAGAATCCAAATGGACCAAATTGGGATGTACAAAAATTCTGTGGGCATGGCTTACGTGCAAAAGTGAGAAAAGCAAAACTGACATGTGGAAAAAGAGCTGGGAGATGCCATTGATTGAGTGAGGGCTGTCAGGTTTGGGCCTTTGTGTGAACAGCCAGATAGAGGCAGGGTAGTGAAAAGATCAATACCGACCTTAATAATTGATAAGTATAAGGGAGACGGAGGGGAGAGGGGAAGAACGAGGGAGGCACAGAGTGCGGTGGTGTTAGCGCTTGTAACAACATCTTCTAGGTAAGCAAAGTAAAATCTGTGGTTAACAGCTGAGGACCACACACCAGTCTCATGGCCTAAAGACACCGCTGCAGGAGAGTGTGTTAAGTGCTTTTCAAGAACACTGTTTACAACCCAAAACATGTCTGTGAAATATCAACAGCAGGGATCTGACACCGACAAGCATGGATGTAGACTCCCAGTGCTGAAATCTCACATCAGAACATATTTAAGAGACTGGCAAGGAAGCCTCTCTGAAATGTGAACACAAACATAAAAAGATCAGAGCTTAAGAGCATCTTACAGTAGACAAAGAGCATCAGAGCATCCAGTTGCCTATCCAGTCGTAGTAATGAGTGCTTTCTGCTCAGGTCAGCAAATCTTCAAAGCAATCCAAGGTTGTGATGTCATTTGATTTTAAAGGTTGCAATGCTTTATGGGGTTTGTAATGCGTCTTTATGGAGGTATGCAAGCACATTTCATCCATTGTGTGTGTGTGTTTGTGTGCGTGCGTGCGTGCGTGCATGCAGGCGTGTGTGTGTGTGTGTGACTGGGTTATAGAGTGTGTCTGCACTATACATTGTTCAGGCTTATCTGACTCACTCTGAATCGGTATTGATTTCCTCTCTTCTGCTCTCTTCGGCTCTCTCACTCTCTCTCCTCCCCTCCCTGCCTCCCTCCTTCCTCCCCCCTTCTTCCTCTTCTGGCTCTGTACCAGCATCAGCAAAACAGATCCTTTGCCTTTCCACCCTTATTTCATTTCATTTCATCTCTCTCTGTAACAGACAGAGCTGATTTTGCATAGCCACCACTGGCACACTGGTGTGAAATATTTTGACTCAGCATGAATGAGAGTAAATGTGTCCTCACATAGGAAAACAAAAGCTGTACAATATAGTAGCGTATAGAAAAGCTTTATATAACTTTAAAAAAATTAAATGAACTTAAATGACATACAACTGATGAAATTAGATATTTAGGGCACCACTAAGCCTCCATTAGAACCAATCATATCCCATTATCAAACTTAATCAAACTACATGAAAAAAAGACTGTGAACATGCAGCATTTTATTTAAAAATGGATGTCTGTAAGGTGGTAGAAATATATGGTTCCTACTCTCCTCCACTTTGCCTACTATTGAGTTTAAATTGCCTTAATGTCTTAATATAAATATTAATGGCAGGCAGTCAGTAATGTTGTTTATTTCTTAATCCAAGCTCTTACAGTAAATTGTAATATGTAATTTGGAGCACAGCCTTACTTGGGTTGCACTTTGCTTTGGTAACCCTTCACTAATGGCCTCATGTCCTTTTGGAAAAGGCATCCTGGTGCTGAAGGGACAGCTCCTTCTGTCAGCAGCAGATTGGTGTCAAAGGAGCAAATAAAACCTGATTGGTCAGGGTTAAATTACAACTTTTCAACATCAACTTCTCCGTGGGTTGCTTACAGGTAGGCTTATATTTTAGCAGAGCCTCGTTTTAGCGAGATCAGTTCTAGTCAAATAGGCTTAGGCTATTAAAACTGATAATGGCCGACAGGAGACACATGGCTTAGTTTATACAAAGTTAAATCTCAATTAAACTTCAGCACAATCATTTTTTTTAAACCTATAGAATTATATTTAATTACGTGTTTTTGTTTAGCGTTTTTAAAAGTTTTCTGTTCACAGTCTACAACTTCACACACTATTTATAATCCTTACAAAAAAACAACACAGTCCAGGCCGCACATTTTGGGCAAACACTAAAAAACAATAGGCCTACACTTCCAGGCAATTAAAACATTTATAGAGACATTGTTTGAGGCTTCAATAAAACACCTTCCCCAAAACCAAAAACGCCGAATTTAAATGCCTTTACATGGCTATTTACATCATCAATATAAAAAATAGCTTTTTTTTTTAGGCTTTCTGTTCATCAATTTCTCTGCACGCTGTAAACATTTGTCGCCGTAACATTTCCCTCTGTGGCTGTTTTTTTTTGTTTCGTTTGCATCGAGAACTCGTTTTATTCTCTTTATTTTCACACCGTGTTTAGGTTCTCAAACATTAGGAGTTAAATTACCCACTTTAATTTTGGTTGTTTTGGGGGTAAATAAAGTGCACTCTTTGGTTAGGAGAAAAACGGGGAGACGTCATTTAAAAGTAGCGCACACGGTTTGTAGACTTTAAGCCAATATCTGATAGGATGTAAAGCTGCCGATCACTCGTCTCAACAGGACAACAAGGGCTTTATAATGACAAATAAACCAAAAAAATAAAAAATAAATCAAATCCTAATCAATTAGTAGCCTATTTTTTTTTAGGAGGAAGGCTTGGGTTTGGTTTCACCGCTGCTGTGTGTTGGTGGGGTTGATGGTGAATTGCTATTCGGGCGTTTTACTTCCCAGCAATGAATAGACCTGGGTCTATTATATGATCAATATAATCAATAACCGTACATCTGAGAGGTGTGACAGAGATTGATTGACGCCAAACTGTTTCTCGCCCGCAGTAGTCCGTCCAGGGCGGGAGAGGGCCCGTCTCACCGGACACAAAGCCCGATCTCATCCGTCCGTCCAGGCGTCGACTAGCAGCAGCACGGTGCGGTTAGTTCACCGTCTGCCCCTTCATGCCCCATCTGCACACACACACACACACACACACCACACACACACACACACACACACACACACACACACACACACACACACACACACACACACACACACACAGATGTAAATTATGAGTAAGTTTAAAGATTTTGAGAATTCACTCATAAAACTATAAATTAATTAATTTTTGTTTATATTGTTCTCTGCCTTTTGAGTTTTGTTTATTTATTTTTTTATACCACATCACAGAATATGGATAGATGAAATGTGACTCACATCCACTCATTGGCTTTTCATCTCTGTTTATTTGCACTGGGATACCCTGAGAATCTCATGTTTCCTTCCTGCACATTCAACATTTCAAAACACAGCAGGCAGAGAGTCTTCAAACAGATTCCTATTGTTGTCTGTCTAAAGTCAGCATCATTCTGCCTGCAACACACACACTCCATTGTGTTTGTTACAGTAATGTCAGTGATTAGGGAAGGAATTTAAAGTCTTAAAAATTATGTTTTGCTTCTTGTAACTTGGTGTTTGAGCTTTACTGTGCAGAATGATGCCAGTTTGACACTCTACTTCTACATCTGCCAAAAATCCACTCAGCCAATCAGGGGCCAGTGTGCAACTTATACAAGTGTGATGATAAAACCTGAAGCCTCAGGTGCATCTAAAGTTGGAATGGACTTTCCAGTGAAGTAGAGGACAACTTGTGTCCAGCCAGTGGGGGAAAAAGTGCATATTCAAAGATTCTGGATAGGAGAGGGGCTTTTAAGATAATCATAACAGCCTATGTGACACAAATTATTATTCCAAACAGAGTATTTTTAAATGTCTTAAAACATGTCTGGAAGACGATCTTTAAAGAAACTGAATGAGTACGATAGATTGTTTTCTAGTCCAGTGAGTTTTTGTCAGCCGGCTTACTCTTAGTGTAGGTTTCTACCTAGGCTATCACGTGCAATGTAATATAACAGACACAAGTCAATCGCCATCCACCTACTTCCCTTCTCATCATCATGTATAAGTGCACAGTCTTACAGACAGCAAAAGGAAAAGTAGAAACAGCAGCCACTTAAGTGATCAAGCTGAGCAGCTCTTAAAGGAGGTACGAGCACAATTTAGAGTTAATCTTTGGATCAGCGAAAGTGGTAGTTGACTGAGACCTTTGGCATCGTTGACACCAGGACATATGAAAGAGAAGACATGCGCAAGTGCCACTTGAGACTGCTCAGCGCCACCGCATGTCTCTTCAGAAAAGCCCATTTGATAATGAGGCAACTAAAGATAGCCTGTGATGGTTTGGTTCTTGTCTCAAGAGAGGTCGGTTTAATGAGCAGCTCCCTCTTTACCTTCCCTGTGGTCCTATTCATTGCTGTGGAAGGGAGCTTTCAGGGAGCCAGAGGACTCTCATTTGAAATGTATCTATTGATTATCTGAAATATGTATTGACCAGGGCCAGGCCTTGTGCTAACTTGGCAAATAGCAAAATTCTGGTCCCTGCATAGGCATTGTCTTTGGGCCCCTCCACTTCTTTTCATCTAGTAATTTTGTGGGTCCTCTTCACATGAGGGCCCTGTACACTCAGGCACTTTGTTCCTCCCCAGTCCTCTGCCCCTTCTCTCTCGTTTCACTTCGGTCTGGATGGCGGCTGCGTTGCTCTGCAGGCCTCAGAGCTGCAGAGCTGCATTCGAGTTGATGGAGGAGAACCAGAGTGGTGTTGGCATTGTAAAATGGCCGGTAGCACAAGTTGTTCGAAAACAGGCATTACATATTAAATTATCACTATATTAGCACTAGCATTCAGTCATTACATTAGGGAGTATTGAGTTTGGTTTGAGACAGCACTTAGAGAGCCGTGAGGAGATTCTGGCATGGCTGGGCCTGAACCAATTGAATAAACGTTCCATGAAATGGTTCTGAAGTGCGGATCAATCAATATGGGGGCTATCAATCTGGGGGCAAATTAAAACAATTGAGAAAAACAACAAGAGGAAAACAGGTGAAGAAGTGGAGAAGGCATGGAGCGATGTATCTGTGGAGGCTCTAATGTCAGGACAAACATACCCTACATTCTGCTGAGGAAAAAATATCTTGCAATTATGCTTTGCTTGCAGTAACAAAGCATGAACAATGGCAATTCAAACACATGTAAGCTCACACACAGGCATGCATACACATGTGCACATTCATATTGATCCCCCCCCCAGTCAAATCTGTTTACTGCTGTTGTCTAAACCAGCTGTAAAGTCATCAATCATTTGCATACACCACCTCCACACTGCCTTATTCCCTCTCTCCCACCTTTTCTCCTCTCATCTTTTCCTCCCCTCCTGGCCCACACGTGCACTTGGGGTAAATATGCTACACCCTCACTTTGTTTCTTTCTGCCATGCAAGCCAGCAGGCCACATATTTTTAATGAAAATAATCAACCACACATTATCCTTTGCCCTACTCCAGAGCTCTCAGACTGGATGACTGCCACTATTTACCGCCACATATCCTTTGTTCTTCCACAGATAAACAATTTCTTCTTCATCTGTCTGTCACACAGCGCGCTCGCCAGCTATACTCCCCCAACGCGAAGGCAGTGCACAAGCGCTCACGCCACACATAGCCTACACACACACACACACACACACACACACACCTCGGTCTCATGGATCGATGGGGATCGATCGGGTGGGGAAGGGAGCCCTGATTACTGGACCACGTGTTCGGGAGAAAACCGCGGAAAATCGATCATTGCAGCTTTTTAGGGCAGCAGAACAGAACAGACTCCTTCCAGTCTCCACAGCGAGAGCCGAGCCTACTGACGGTGCAGCTAGGCACGGCAGACCGCTTCTTTGTCAGCATTTCACATGATCACGCTCCTGAGCCAGTTTCGACAAGACAAACGGACCCACAATGAAAACTGTCCATCCACCACAACCTCCTTTTCTCAAGAGAACTGTATCTTTAGACAGGGGAAATAAAACAATATATAACTGTTAGGAATAATAACAATTAAACTTTCCCTCCTCCTCCCACATGTAACCTCTGTATTAACTTTAAAGGACCCCTCTGAAGCTTTTGCATGTTAAGCTATAGGCTAGCCCATCATCCACACACTGGACAACCCACTTTACATTACTGATAACTATTTTCCAAGCCTACATTTTTAGATTGATTTCCTATCCTCCAGATGGCCACTGGTTTCAGCTAATCTCACTGCACTTTGAAAATCAACATGTAGATAGCTTGCTTGAAATAAGGAATCTATCCCAATGAACACTTGTGTTTTTTTTGTTATTACCAAAAATAACCTTACATTCAAGGACAGTTCAACATCTTGGGATTGATAGTCACCTCAACAGCTGAAAAGTATGATTTCCACCAGCTATAATACAATCATACGTGTTTGTGGGGAAAATTACCCTTTAGCCTAATATTTGATTGTTAGTTTCAGATCTTCTAAAGTTGATTTATATACCACAATGAAATACATTAATAAAGGAACAGAGAAATCAATCTAACAACGTTTGGGAAATAGCAATAGGCCTAATATAAGTCATATAACATTTTAAAGGTTGAAACTTGAGAAAGCAATGGTATAATGGCCATTAAAAGATCCCAAGGGTGGTCTGATACTTTGCTTTCAAAGTACTGGTTTAGGCAAGATTAAACTCAGGCTAATGTCTTTGGAAAGTGCTACTGTGTTACAGACATCTCAGTTTTGACTTTTAGAATCTGAAAATCAGAAAGAAGTTTTAATTAGGTCTCTTCCACTCACTGATGTCGACTCACTGACTCATTTCTTTTCTTTCTGCCTTTCCACTTTTTCATTACCTCTTTTGTAGCCTGGATTCCCTCATGT
>NC_060155.1:18033618-18036118 GCF_021292245.1 Micropterus dolomieu | reverse complement strand
AATACGGTTTCTTCCAGTGCATCAAAATGGCGTCATTTGCTTTTTCCCCCTCAGACAGACCTCAGCGCTCTGGAAGCGCCAGTGTCAATGTTCTCTCCCTCTTCCCTTACCAATCAATCAATCAGAACCAAGTGTCTTTGTGATGGTAGAAGACAATCAATTTCAAATAGAGCAGAGACAAAAAAAAGAAGGAGAGAGAGAGTGATGGAGGAGGGCAGAGAAACTGACCAGACAGGAAAGATGGGAGGAAAGGAGGAAGTATGGCTCTCAGAGAAATGTATGTGTGTGTGGTCACCTTTAACCTCTGCAGCGTGACCTTTACGGTGGGGGCCTTGGCCCCCAGGACGCCACCCCCAGCTACGATGGAGGTGGAGGGGGGATCTGACTTGTTAAGTGGACATCCAATCGAAGATGTTGATCAAATGCCTGCGCATATATGCACAGAGCGCACACAAACACAAACACAAACACACACACACACACACACACACACACACACACACACACACACACACTCAGAGAGCCTTTCTTCTGATTGTCTTCTCCCAGTAACACAGTGAGTCAGTCACGTTGGTCTGCCTTCACACTGTGGAGGGAGACTCAAGTAATAACTGGAACAAATAATACACCAAGTGAAAACCAGTAATGGGTAAATTGTGTGTTTTGACTAAAACAAATAAAGAAACAAGCAATTGGCTGACTGGCTTTTCAATTTCTATGTGCTGGTTTCTTACTGTGGTGCTCTGTTGCCATCTGGTGGTGTAAAATAGAAGGTAGCCTGTGGACAGCCTTGTCCAGATACTTTTGTGTGTACATCTGGTATGAGGCTGTTTTTTCCTTCAGATCACAGGATATATACAATGTTAGGTACAGTACAGTAACCGGTATTTCTCACATTAAGGTTTAAATTATGTTTCAAATCCATCTCAGCACTGCTGGAAGAAAATTGTGGGGGAGAAATGCTTAAGTTGTAATTTATGTATTATTTAATTGGCCATAAGCGTAGTCTGATTTAAGCGTATTAGGTCTAAAAATGCTGCAATTAGCTCAGAAATACCCACCAGGAATACATTTTTAATTGTAGAATGTAAACTACCTGCAAGTTGCTAAAACCAGTGCTGTAGCCAGGATTTTATAAATACGGAGGTAAAAAGATTCTGATCAGATAGCCTAAAATAAAATCTTTAAAATGTTTTGATTATTTTCATTTGTCACTTGTTCTATTACATTTTCTGTTAAAAGGTTTCTAAATCAGCTTCTTACTATGAATGATGAACACACAATTTCCTACCAACGTTTTGGTTCATTCTGTCAACTTTACAGATTTATGTCTGTCACAGATGTATATCAGTCTAAAATTAAAAGTGAGTAGTAAACTGTATTTCAGACTTGATAGCAGAACATAGTGCACATGCCATAGATATACAGTGGGTACGGAAAGTATTCAGACCCCTTTAAATTTTTCACTCTTTGTTTCATTGCAGCCATTTTCCAAAAATCAAAAAAGTTCATTTTATTTCTCAGTAATGTACACTCAGCACCCCATCTTGACAGAAAAAAACAGAAATGTAGAAATTTTTGCAAATTTACTAAAAAAAAAAAACTGACATATCACATGGTCATAAGTATTCAGACCCTTTGCCGTGACACTCATATTTAACTCAGGTGCTGTCTATTTCTTCTGATCATCCTTGAGATGGTTCTACACCTTCATTTGAGTCCAGCTGTGTTTGATTATACTGATTGGACTTGATTAGGCAAGCCACACACCTGTCTATATAAGACCTTACAGCTCACAGTGCAGACAGACAGACAGAATTGTGGCAAGGCACAGATCTGGCCAAGGTTACAAAAAAATTTCTGCTGCACATAAGGTTCCTAAGAGCACAGTGGCCTCCATAATCCTCAAATGGAAGACGTTTGGGACGACCAGAACCCTTCCTAGAGCTGGCCGTCCGGCCAAACTGAGCTATCGGGGGAGAAGAGCCTTGGTGAGAGAGGTAAAGAAGAACCCAAAGGTCACTGTGGCTGAGCTCCAGAGATGCAGTCGGGAGATGGGAGAAAGTTGTAGTAAGTCAACCATCATTGCAGCAATCCACCAGTCGGGGCTTTATGGCAGAGTGGCCCGACGGAAGCCTCTCCTCAGTGCAAGACACATGAAAGCCCGCATGGAGTTTGCTAAAAAACACCTGAAGAACTCCAAGATGGTGATAAATAAGATCCTCTGGTCTGATGAGACCAAGATAGAACTTTTTGGCCTTAATTCTAAGCGGTATGTGTGGAGAAAACCAGGCACTGCTCATCACCTGTCCAATACAGTCTCAACAGTGAAGCATGGTGGTGGCAGCATCATGCTGTGGGGGTGTTTTTCAGCTGCAGGGACAGGACGACTGGTTGCAATCGAGGGAAAGATGAATGCGGCCAAGTACAGGGATATCCTGGACGAAAACCTTTTCCAGAGTGCTCTGGACCTCAGACTGGGCCGAAGGTTTACCTTCCA
>NC_060155.1:18015908-18033518 GCF_021292245.1 Micropterus dolomieu | reverse complement strand
TCCAATACAGTCTCAACAGTGAAGCATGGTGGTGGCAGCATCATGCTGTGGGGGTGTTTTTCAGCTGCAGGGACAGGACGACTGGTTGCAATCGAGGGAAAGATGAATGCGGCCGAGTACAGGGATATCCTGGACGAAAACCTTTTCCAGAGTGCTCTGGACCTCAGACTGGGCCGAAGGTTTACCTTCCAACAAGACAATGACCCTAAGCACACCGCTAAAATAACGAAGGAGTGGCTTCACAACAACTCCGTGGCTGTTCTTGAATGGCCCAGCCAGAGCCCTGACTTAAACCCAATTGAGCATCTCTGGAGAGACCTGAAAATGGCTGTCCACCAACGTTTACCATCCAACCTGACAGAACTGGAGAGGATCTGCAAGGAGGAATGGCAGAGGATACCCAAATCCAGATGTGAAAAACTTGTTGCATCTTTCCCAAAACGACTCATGGCTGTATTAGATCAAAAGGGTGCTTCTACTAAATACTGAGCAAAGGGTCTGAATACTTATGACCATGTGATATTTCAGTTTTTCATATTTAATAAATTTGCAAAAATTTCTACATTTCTGTTTTTTTTCTGTCAAGATGGGGTGCTGAGTGTACATTACTGAGAAATAAAATGAACTTTTTTGATTTTTGGAAAATGGCTGCAATGAAACAGAGTGAAAAATTTAAAGAGGTCTGAATACTTTCCGTACCCACTTACTTTTTATTTTATTTGTAAACGCTTGCTTCAAAGCTGGGTGGTCCAGTGGTTAGCACTTTAACCTCACAGCAAGAAGGTCGTGGGTTCAAACCCCAGTTGCCCTTGCCTTTCCGTGTGGAGTTTGCATGTTCTACCTGTGTCTGCATGGGTTCTCTCTAGGTTAATTGTCCTTAGGTGTGAGTGGTTCATCTATGTGTGGCCCTGCAATTGACTGGTGACCTGTCCAGGGTGTACCCCACCTTTTGCCTGATGCCATCTGGGATTGGCTCCAGCCCCCGCAACCCTGTATGCAGGATAAGCGGTTGACAATGGATGGATGTTTCAAAGCCTTCTTCACACTGGCAGGAAAATAATCCTGGTGGAAAAATCTGCTGAATCTGCCTATAAAATACTCACTGCATTTGTATGATTTGTTTGACAGTAGTGTGCATCGAACTTTGCAGCAGCAGTGTGAGAAAGGCCCTTTAATTGTTCAACGTTATAATAGCCCTGTGCACAAAGCCAGCTCCATGAAGAAATGGTTTTCTGAGTTTGGTGTAGAAGAATTTGACTGGCCTGCCCTGAACTCAACTCCATCCAACACCTTTGGGATGAACTGCAATGCAGATTGTTACATTTCCATAAATTCAGCTGTTTTGAGACATTTAATCTGCCTTCATCTCTCTGACAATATCATATGAGGACGTGGCAGATGTCCATCACGAACTTTACACATTCTTATCTTTCATATGCTCATTCATTATTAATAAATAAATAATAATCTGAATTTTGGACAGTGTTAATTTTATAAGGGATAAATTAGGTCAACATTTGTTACAGTAAACTCTGTTCTGAACACTTAAACAAAACAATAACTCTGCCAGCAACATACTGTATGTTGGATATACATATGTATGGCCTCCCGCAATAATAACACTGTGAAAGAAATGCAGACATTTGCCACTGGACTATTTTGTTTAATGCAAATACTTCTATACTTTTGTGTGTAATTTAATTTAAAGAAAGTGGCCTACTGATACTTTTAATTCAACATGTGACATGATAAATTTTCCAGAAATTGGTTATGGTATAACAGTTATTGGTATGATGTGGAGCAGTGGTCTGAAGGTTGTATTTGTTTTTTCTTTCAGATGGACCAACATTACAGGTGGATGACAGTCCAAACGCCAACCGGCCCAGCAGCCCGCGACTCATCCTCCATAAGACTCCATCACCAACCTCTCACAATAGCTCCTCCTTACCTGGTTAAATTCACATATTTATTTGCCAATTGCCTATAGCAAAAATAAGATGTGAACACAACACTGACACATTATCAATTTTTAAGCTAATAAGATGGACTTTTTAGAAAACATTTGTCTATATCACATCTAGCAGACAGGAGCTGCGTTTCTGGCCACCTAGCGAATGCAATATAAAATTCTCTATAAAAATAATGTCTCTTTTT
The DNA here is from genome assembly GCF_021292245.1 of Micropterus dolomieu. Classification (NCBI taxonomy): domain Eukaryota; kingdom Metazoa; phylum Chordata; class Actinopteri; order Centrarchiformes; family Centrarchidae; genus Micropterus; species Micropterus dolomieu. Next base: position 18,031,364 of record NC_060155.1, on the reverse strand, counting down.
GTCCGTTTTTCATCTCTCCCAACTCCTGAGGGAAATATCTGGCTGTTTAGCTGATAAATGCTCCTCTGTGTTCACCAGATAGTCTCTGTTCCCTTCTGAGAGTGGGGACATTTTGCAGATAAACCTAGTACCAGTTTATCTGCAAAATAATCATTAGGATGATGATAGAGTAATATTTGTATAATTTAATTTTGCATATGGACTAGGTTTAGCAACACTAATTTACTCGTATTGCCAGACCTAATGCCAATGATCTGCACTGTAAACATTACACAAGGTGCTTTGTCAGTGAATTTACTACTTTGAATTCGTCCTCTGAATTGAATAGGCTATGTAATATATGGGTGACTGGGGATGGTTGGAACAAGGGGCAGTTGTAACACCTCCAGTTTTGCCAATCAGGAACAAGTTATGAATAACCTGATTCACTCTAGACATACTCAATTTAGTCCTTACTCCACATGGGGAAATGTAGCAACCTGTGGCACAGCCAATTTAAGATAAAAAAAAAAAATATAAAACTGACAGTAACTAGATACTAAGATACTTGGTGTACCAAGTAGGCCTATGACTCACTCCCTTCATTAGTACCAATGAGTCTTTGAAAAGAATTGGATCACTTGCAAACATAACATCTCTAGTGGCTAGCCCTGTCTGCTGTTTGGTGCTATACAGGTAGTGTACAGGGGGCTCCTTTGTTTTTGTTTTTTTTTAGCTAAAATGATACTATGAGAGCAGTGAACCAGAACAGTAATGCTGCAGACCAGAAAACCAAAACAGAGCTCCTTAGGGCTGAGGACAACTGCAGAGTTGGTTGATAATTCTCTGTGAGTTTGTTCCTCTGAGCGCCACCTATTTCATATGTCATATGTTCTATTGTTAGTAAAAAAAAATAATGATTATAGCAGCTTTAAATATTGTGTTTTATCCATTCAAATATGTATATCATAATGTTTTATTTGTTTAATATTAATTATAACTCAACAACATTGCATTGAATATTGCTATTATAGCAGTATATTAATAGCCATGGTTTTTGAACATGTTCAACAATCATACTGGCCATGCAGTGTAACTCATGTGTTTCATTATTTTCTAAATGTTAACCCATTTTCTGAACATCAGGGGATGCAAGCAGGTAACGAGAAGAGACACAGGATGCTTTTGACAGAGTCACATCATGCTTTTATGACGAAAAAGGTTCATTTACAAGACAGACAGTATATAAAACATACATTGAAATAAAAAAAGAACTCATATGTGTTTTATAGACAAACATTATTGTCTCATTCTTCCCTTTGAGACCAAGCAGCCATGGGACTGAGCAAAACATGGGTGATCCCTGGAGAAAAGAAGCAGCAGTTAAATCCTATTTTACTATACCTACACTATTTACAGTTCAACAGTCATTTTCCTCTGTCAGACATGGCAAGGAGGTCTACAGATTAGATGACATGATATGGCTAATAGATCTAATATGTACAGTTTCTGTTCTTCACATCCAAGGATCCACACATCACAGTACAAATTATACATTTTATATTTCATTCGGATGTTCTTGAGTACAAATTTGGTACTTCCTATGTAACAGTCTCTAATATAAGCCAGTCATATGCTTTAATGATTGATCGGGTGACACCATTCAATCTGACAAGCTAAACAACTTGTCTTTTTGTTAGCTCTGTATTTATTTGGAGCACTCAGCACCCATTCCTAGGTTTCGTTTGCTATGAAAAATCTATTAAAAATGTTCTGAACTGCTTAACGAGGTTGGCGCCAGGTTGATAGAAAGACAGAGAGAAAAGACAGAGAGAGAAAAGAGAGACAAAGAGAGGAGAGAATATGTTTACCCCAGCCAAATTTAAGACAAACTTCAATATTTCCCATTGGAGGGCTCCAACAAATACAGAGCTATACCAACGATAGCTTCCTCTGAAGAGTGGGAGAGGTAAGAGAGGCTTAGACCTAGAACAAAAATGCTAAATCTGGCACCATCTCGTTCTTAAAAGAGGAAAAGTGAAATCATCTTAATGTGGAAACCTAGGAATGAGTGCCAACCAGGTCTGTAAGAGCTCTGCACGCCTCCTCCTACTCCAGAGGGACTGTGGGAGAGTGACAAGGTTCAAGATAGATCAATGAAAGTATGCCATTAATAATCCTATCCCCATACAGCATTGATCAGTCCCACCATCCTGCTTGGAATATCAATTGTTTTATCCACAGCTTTCACATCTGAGCAGATTATCTGTGTGTGGATAGATATATGTTAAAGTACAATCATCCCAAGTAAACAAATGCTTCTTTTGTAAGACACTCCATCTAAATATTCAGGAATGCAGGTGTTGGTGATTACCAGTCCCATGGCCAGCAACAATGGCACCTATAGCTCTCCATACTAGTGTAGGTGAGAGTTTGGCAAGACCAATCACTGTATAAAAAAGGCATGCATAGATTAAACCTGCTAAAACCACAAGAAATAAAAAAAAAATTTCCCTAGAGAGGAACCAATTGTTTGCCGATCAGCTCTCAGTCAAATACTGAGAAAGAATGATGCTGTGACATTTTAATATAGTTTGTTATTGTTTGTTATGATGGCAGTATGACTGGCAGGGGCATCAGAAAGTATTTGTCTAATCTACAGACTGAGTCCCAGCAAAACAGGTCTGAACTGTTGCTTTTGATCATCTGATGGAGGCCTCTCCTGATAACTCCGCTTCCCTCACCAGTGGCTGAGCGCAAATGCCCTAGACACGCAGAGAGGAGAGGAGGTCATGCTAAGGCTATAAGAAAATCAGTGAAGCACTGCCATATGAAGCTAACAGTCAATCTGCTATCTCCAGTGTTTCACTGTATGAGACCCAGAGCCTATATTTATTTTCCCACCATATACAATACTGGTACATCAGCATCAGCAGTATGGTCCCACTTGTTGCTGTTACTTGCATTGACCACTTGAGGTCAGTATTGCCACATAGAAAGGGGACGATTGTTTGGTCAAGGTTAAGAAGAAGCAGTTGTCTGTCCAAGGTGCTTTAAACAGTCTTTCAACAATGCTCTGCAAGGTGTCCAATTATACCAAAGAATTACTAAACAATGACTGCTTTGCATTATCTTCGTTGAATTAGAGAAAACCATATGTTGTAATCTCTATCTAGATAAGTAAAGAGCTAAAAAAAAACCAGTAGCCTCCAGAATTTGTATGACACACTGCTCTGAGAGGTCTGTTATGGAAATGAGACTAATAAGCCAAGTAATCACCCAATCAGCCGAGCTCACTTCTCCGTCATCCCATTACTGCTCCTCTCAGCTCTGATAATTCAACTCAAGTCTAACCACAATCACAACAGCAGCTGTGAGATCTGGAGTAGGAGATCGATTGATTTATAGCTGATATAGAGTCCGAATTATCAGGCAGACTGTAGAAATGCAGCCTTAAAGGTAAGACTGAAATGGTTCTTTCTTGGCCGAATAGTACAGCTAAGAGGACTGAAGGAAAAACCTCCTTTAAGAAATCTTTTTCTTTGAGAAATAGATGAAAAATGGCTGGTGATGACGCCAGGATTAGGGTGCAGGGTTTGTCTTATTTTGGTCTGCGTCTTTGAAGAGTTCCCTAGTGGAAGGTATCCTAACAGTGAGGCTGCTGCTGTAAATGGGGCGTCTAGACTACAGTACACCAACCCCAGGCAAGGACAAACCGGAGAAGGGAGCAGGGGGGTTCGCTCAGCCTACTTTCTCAAGTATCACGGCAGAGGAGATGAAATGATGAAAAAAGAGAGCTGCTGAACAATTGTTTGGAAAAGTGTCAGTTCTATCAATTAAAATTTTGAACATATTCCTAAGGCCTTTGATAATGGGAGAAAATTTAAGCTGGAGGGGACATGAAAATATATTTTCAAAGGTATTTAGCTTGAAGCAAAGTGAGTTCCCAAAGTCTAAAGGACTTGAGGATTGAATAGACACTTATTTTCAACCCTGACCAACATTAAAATGTCAGTATTCAGTGAATGGACAGTTTCCTTGTGAAAATGGCTATACCACAATAGGCATAAGTGAAGTGTAGGCTCAACAACCCAACCCCCCATTCTACATTTGTAAGTTAAAGCATGACAAGATATCATCAGAGAAAATACATACAGTACAGTCCATGGGTTTTCATGTTTTGAGCAAGATCCCAGAGCGACACTGTGCAGAGCGGGAAAGTTCCAGAAATGTTTTTTCAGGAATGAGTAGGGTTTAAATGGGAACCAATGTCTTTGTTTTTTTTAGGGAACCTGGGTCACCCCTTTCATCTTTTGTCTCCACTGATCCAATCACTGCTCCGTGTTTGATGGCATCACGAGGAGCAACAAATCATTACACAACACTGACCTACCGATCACACAGAACACGTGTCTACTACCACACAACCATATTCCAGCCTAATACTGTGAACAGGGACAACGAGAGTTGGAAATGTTAAGAAGACAAGGAATAGGAAGAGGGGAGGAGGACGGTAAAAAGGAGGAGAAGAAGGAGAAGAAGATAATAAAATGAAACACACCCTCATCTACGCTTACATTTGTGATTGATGATTTCACAATAACACTATTGACAATCACCACAGACATTCTCACTGTCTTCTAAACCTAATTTCCACTAAGAAATACGTGGGAATGGAAAAACAAGAGGGTCGGCTCAGGGAGAGGAGATGTCCATGAAGGCAACGTCCTGTTCTCAACACAAAAATGGCTACTGACACTGTTAACGGCAATGTGAAAACCAGGCCAATTTGTTCATCTATTCTCATTTGGCCTCATGAATCTTTAACAGCTGTTCAGTTTTTCATCCTGAAACAGAAGCCGTGTTTTCATCATCCCTCACAGAGGACAAAAATGAAGTTTGCAGGATTTCTTTTGCAAAAGTTTTGAGGTTCTACCAGGGGCAAATTGTTTCCAAACCACAAACCTGTCTTTATGCAGCCTTGTAGGTGTGCTTTATATCAGAGGTTCCCAACGTTTTTACAGTATGAACCCTTTAAATGACAACTTGCAAGCCCTCATGACATGCTGTACACTAGCACCAGATGTCACTAAGTTTGTGTGTAAAGTCCTTCCTAAGTTCTTGGCAACTAGCTAGTTTCAAACTAGAAAATCACGTTGCCATTAAAACTTGAAATGCTGTAGCTCTTAAAGATTTTAGTAATACATAAATCAGTTAATAGGAAACATCTCTAAGTTGCTAGTATCAAAGCGATAGCAATCAACTTGACTTTTCTCATTGTATGTGTCCATACATTGAGAAATTAGTTTGATTCATGCAGTATTCAGAATGACTGGGAAATGATTGGGAAATATTTGATTATGCTAACCAAGCCTGTTAGCATAATGATTTGTAATTTGAGGGATACTGGGTAAAGTATTGCCACATTATTATTAAACAGCATTTAGAGCAAGCATCAGGTCAAATATGTTGACCATATTCCATGACCTCTTTTACTCTTCACTTTGAATTAGTTTTGTCAGTTGGTGCAGTTAGCTACACTTGTTACTGTGTGTAAATATTAGCTAACAACTCATTTCTATGTAAGAACTAGTTTGTGTGGTTCAACCGGTTCATTCAGCGATGTGCAAATATCTATTTAGCAAACACTTTTAACTAGGTTACGTTTGAACCAGGCTAAATTTGAAATTATGAAGAGCTGGTGCATCGGCTCCAGAACAGGTGAAACCATTCAGTATTTGACTGAAGAGTCAAATTTTGATAAAAGTCAGAAAAATATAATATTGTGCAGCACACCTATGTTTTTTTATGTTAACCATCTTGTGACACCTCCAATTTAACTTGTGACACGAGGTTACCAACCACTGCTTTAAATTATGTCTCTTGTCTCGGTATAAATATCGCTCTGCCTGGTTTCAGTTGATATGCACACTGTTTAGTGTGTGGAAAAGTGATTAGGTGTTGAGAACAGAACAGTCCCACTTGGAGGACAAAGAACTTTAAAACGGTAAACTGCCAAAAAGGTCACGGAGAACAACAACTGAGAAAATTAAAATGGAGGACAAACAGAACACTTCAAATAAAGTTTTTTGTTGTTTTTGTTTTTGTTTTTAAACCACAGTACTACTCTCCACTATACGATGCACATGGCGTGGGTAGGGTTAACACGACTTCATTTACATTTGAATCCTCGGTCTCCAGCCAGGGACCCCTCCCAAAGGAGGACCCAGTGGGGGTGTGGGGGTGTGGGGTGAGGAGGGGGGATGCACTGGGCTAGGGGGGCAGAGACATTCGTACACCGACCTCCTCAGAGACAGAGAGAGAGCAGTCAGCATCACACTTTATGATCGCTGTGGTGCTTTATCAGTTTGTATGTTTAGTTGTGTGTAACTGTGATTATAATGTGATTATATTATCCAAATAACCTCGATGTGGTTCTATCTCTTCTGTTTGTGTGTGTGTGTGTGTGTGTGTGCGTGTGTTATGGGGTGCAACTTTATGCAAGCCCAGTGACAGCAGATGGTCTTTTGATCATCACGACAGCTTGTAAGATGGCAGTAGCAATAATTATTATTATATAACTGAATCATGCACACGCTATAAAAAAACAACCTACACATACTATGGCTTTGTTTCTTCACTCACCAATTTACATCAGTTCTCTCTTAGAGAATGAATTTTGGCTTTATGGCTCTACATACAGTATTGCTGGAATGTTATATTTTAACAGAGTAAGTTTGTGTAGATACCCTCACTCTGTAGGGTAGTTCCTTCACTTTTCCTGAGAAAAGGTGCTATACATGTGTTGCTATGTGTGTTTTTCTCTAATAGGATGAGTGTTTGTTTACGTGAAGACCCCTACAGTGTTACTGTGTGTCCTCTGTCTGCCTCTGAGTGACCCAACTCTCCAGGCTGCTCCCCCCTGGCAGCGCTGGGAAGGTCAGGCCACCAATACAGCAGAGAGCAGGGGCGCAGGGTGGAGGCCGGCAGGTCGACCCTCTCCTGTTGATGAAAGAGGATGAACGGGGGCTTGTGATGTAGGTTAGAGAGAGAAGAGGTCACATTGACTTTTCTCCCCTTCTACCCAGCAACCCTCCAGTGGCCACCAGCCCTGGTGCCTCCTGCTGTCTCGTGTTGGTTGCTATGGTTACTGTGGCGGCCTGTGTCCGGTAGGCTTGACTTCCTAACCAAACCCTCCGGGCCACGGGCAGCCACAGCAGCTCTTGGCCAGTGTGCTCGTCCCAAACTCACACAGCTAACGTTGTCACAAGATCTCACAAAGAAGAAAAGGCCAAATTGTATTTCTTTTGTCTATTTGTCATCTATGTGAATGATCCACATCCATTGCTCCTTATCAGATATTGTCCGATCATATGTTACATCCAATGAGCTTTTGCTCATTAAAACAAATGACATATGATAATGTTAATGTGTGGTTTCAAGTGTTTGACCCTACAGAACCCTCTTCACAGTTCAGCCGTGGTCAGAATAGATAAAGGTGGCTATTAAATGTTTTATAGAAAAACATGTTCAACCTGTCTTTCAGAACAATTTGTTTTATTCAGTGGTATAAACTTACAACTTAACTCTCAACTGCGTTTCTACATGCATGATTCTTAACAAGGCAGACTTTAGAAGAGCACAGCTACAAATTCTACAAATGGATGGTAGCCAGGTATCCCTGCATTACATTTCTTTTAAAATCCCCGACTGCACAGCATACAGTAAAGGGAAATTTAGATGAAAAAAGGAAATCTTTTAAATTTCCTCATTAATGTAACCTAGACACAGGACTACCAGTATTCCACAGCTCAGTAATCATGACAATTTCAAAACCTTATCTCCTATAATTCTTAACTCTATTATTCTTATGAAGCGTGGATGACAGATAGCGCTTTCAAAACTACCAGTTGTTCCTTACTGTATCCTTTAAACATGCTTTTCACCACAAGCTGAATAAAACCACTGCGAGGCAGAGAGGTCAGGGTAAATTTGTTTTCATTCACAAATCAAACCAAATCGAGTCATGGCTCCAGTTTTGATGTGGGCACTCAATTCTGAATAGAGCCATAGACAGAAACTTGAATTGTGCTTTAAAACTTCTTTGCGAGTCAGTGGCTGTGTGTGTTTGCGTGTGTCAAACACGTTTTTGGGACGTGCTCATGCCTCCCCCGAGTGACCCCTGGCTGCGTTGTTTCATATCATTTTCATGTTGAACTTCCTGGTCCCTCCAGAGGTGCCTCCAGTGGCGGGTTCAGATTTCCGGAAAGAGTACTCCACTGTGAAGTTGTTCTTGCGTTGGCCGCGTCCCCGGCTCCACACGAACAACAGCAGGAAACAGAAGAGGACCACCCCCAGGAAGGTGATGCAACCCATTGCCGTGGAGACCAAGATGGTGGTTAGGTCCAAAGTGAACTTGAGGAAAACACGTGTGCTATTCAGATTTGTGTCGTTGAAGAAGTCGCCGCTATACAGCGAGCGGTTGAGAAAGAAGGCAGAGGCGGCATCTAGCGGCTGCCCACGCACTGTGAGTGTGGCGAAGTAGGTGTCATTGCCTCCTGCGTTACTGGCGATGCAGATGTATGTTCCGCTGTCAGTAAGCTGGGCGTAGCGGATCTCCAGGGTGCCACTAGGGAGAACAGTAATGCGCCCTGAACTCTTAGCTGTGATCCGTCGCCGCTGTGGGGAAATCCAGACAATAGCAGGAGCAGGTTCTCCTTCAGCTCTACACAGAAAACTGACTGGCTGGCCCTCACGAGCGGTCACCTGCGGGACGTGGAGGAAAGGAGTGCATGGACTAATAAATGTAGGAGAGTCAGAAAAACACATTATCACAGAATACTTTTTGTACTTGTAGAAGCAATTAGCATAACCTCAGTAATCAAACCATAAGTATTAATTAAGTATTAAATCTAAATGTAATCATCTTTATTACCTGCTGCAGCTTACGGTTGCGTATCTTAGGTTTCTGGCATGTAAAGTGATCGAAGAGTGCAGAATCGGTGAAGGCGCTGAGGCTGACCCCTTGCACCTCCACCGGCCCAGCACACACCGGCACTCTGCCGTCAAAGTTGAGGGTCTTGCGTCTTTGCAGGATCCACAACAGACGGCAGTCACACATCAGGGGGTTCCCATCCACTCTGAGGGTCTCCAGACTGTTGACAGAGTGGAAGGAGCCCTCTTCCAGAGTCTGCAGGTCGTTGGAGGAGAAGTTGAGGACCCGGATCTGTCGGAGGCCTCCAAGGGCATGGAGCTCCACTGTCATCAACCCTGTGCTTACCATGATGAGATCCTTCAGCCTCAGCAGATCCTTGAAGGCCCAGGGCTCTAGGGTGGTGATGGGATTGTAGGACAGGTTGAGGTGGGTGAGGTGCACCAGGTTCTTGAATGAAGCAGAGGGGACAGAGGTGATGTTGGTGTTGGTGATGGAGAGCCAGTGGAGGTCCAGGCCCTGGAAACTAAGAGGGGAGATGTACTCCAAGTATGGCCAGTGATCGATGTCCAGACCCCGCAGGTTGGAGAGCTTGCGGAAGTTTTGGTCCTCCAGGGCAATGATGCTGAGGTGACGGAGGCGAAGGGTGACCAGGCTGCGGAGGTAAGACAGCGTCTGGCCAGAGATGGATGTCAGGTTGCAGCGCTCTATTGTGAGATCTTCCAGCCCCAGGAGACCTGAGAATGCCTAGGCAGCAGGAAGATAACGTGTTATAAACCATAAAATATGATAGATTTGATCTATTTTACATATCTACATGATGGCCAACAGTGAATGTTCAGTTTTAAAGTGAGATGATATAAAGACTGTAAAGAAGGGGAAGCAGCTTGTCTGGTTCTGTCAAAAGGAAACAAAATCTGCCTACCTACTAAGACCAGAGTCTTATCATCACTCACAGGTTGCCAGATAACCAGTTAAACTCCACCAAGTCACTGCACCCAACCAAGAAATAGCACGCACATAACCCCTCATAAAACCGCAATTTGTAATTTTTATACTTCACATTTTGTACAAATTAATCAAATGAGATAGAACATTTTAATCTGTAAGTATGTAGGTGGATGTGTTTACCCTTAGACAGAGCCAAACTAGCTGTTTCCCCCTGTTTCTTGTCTTTGTGCTAAGCTAACTGGCTGCTGGCTGTAACTTCATATTTACTGTACCAACATGAGAGTGATATCAATCCTCTCATCCAACTCTTGGCAAGAAAGCGAATAAGCCTATTTCTCAAAATGCTGAACCAGACCTACATATTTCTGTGCCAAACCAGGCACTGCTACAAACACTATGGCTGGTCAATAGCTCCTTGGCAGTACTGTCTATTTAAAACCACAGACTATGAGTATGAAAGTGTGATCTTCTGAGATCTAATTTTCAATTTAAAATAAAAAAAATGTTCTTCTATCCAGTTTTTCATTACCAACACAGTCATGATAAAGACAAGATGCTGGTGAGCTTACCTTGTGGGAAATATAAACCAGGTCGTTGTCTCCCACCTCCAAATGTTTCAGACTCCTCAGATCCTGGAAGGTGTAGTCCAGTAAAATCACCATCTTGTTCTCACTCAGGTCCAGGCTGGTCAGGTTGCCCAGCTTGGCAAAGGCCCCCATGGGCACTAACTTAAGCTGGTTTCCCCTTAACTTCAGCACCTTAAGACTCTGGAGGCTAGCGAAGGCATTGGGCTCTAAAGTGGCAATGAGGTTCTCACTGAGGTCCACTTCCTCCAGCCGTGGGTAAGGTGCCAGGTCACCTGTTTGCACCCAGCGGAGCCGGTTCTTGCTGAGGTCCAGAAGTTGTGTCTCCGTGGGGATGCCCTCTGGGATGTTGGTGAGTCGCCGCCGTTGGCACGACACTGACCTCAGCTGAGCTGAACACTCGCACCGTGGCGGACAGGCCTGGCTACTTCCTGGCAGCGACAAAGTTATTATGGCAACCAGCAAAGCAGCAAGGACCCATCGCCACTCACTCAGCCATGGCACTAAGGCACGCCCACCAGGGCCAGGAGAGCCAATCATGGCCCTGGTCTTCTGACTCCTCGCCTGTCGCAGGCAGGGTCAGTGCACCACACACCTGCAAGACGAGACAGAGGGAAGACAGGGACAGGATAGAAGCAAAGAGAGAGTGGAGAAATAGAAAAAAAATATGAGAAGAGTGAATAAAAACATGATACTAAATATAAATCTGCCATCTATCATCTCCCATGCTCATAAATATTACATCCACACAGCTGTAAATTATCTATGCTTCCTGCAGTTTAAGCAATAGCATATTGTTCTAAAATTAGTGAGATGTTGAGAAATATCATGACACGCATTAAAATACAATTGACAAGACCCCATTTAAGGAACATGGATCCATGTAAGATATTTAAGATAATTTGTCTTTTCACTAATTCATCTATGGTTTCAGTTTGAGTTCTGGGACACTTGGAGCCAATGCAAGGGAGCTTCCTGCTTCGGCTGAATTCATGCATGTTGCATCTCCTTAGCTCTCCTTGTAGCACTGAGGACAGTCTGCTCCATTTTGACAAACATAATGAATTTATTATCACCACAAATATACACAGACTGAGCTCCTTAACAATCACGTTACACCTGGATGCCACGCACACTGCGCCTATGAAGTGTGAGGAGCAATAAGTGTTTGAATAACTGTGTACTCAAGTCATATTATTTGTTTGATCAAGTATGTGTTGATGCATGAATGCGTAGGACGTGGCATTTTGCTGGGTATGAATTAAAAATTGTTTTTGGTCCTCCTTGCACAAAGATGAGATGAATCACTTGTGCTTTAACATTCCTTCAGGCAACCTGTCATCTCTCCCACACACTGTTTTCAACTCAGAGACAGGCAAAGAGCACCTGGCATTAGTTATGGAACATAGCTCAGTGTCCATCTAGTTAGTGGGAAGTGGTATGAATGCTTTTATACTTGAGGAAAATGCTGCTAAACTCCAGAGTGTGAAAACAAGAAAGTGTGTTCCTAGAAAATGTTCACAAGAAACCCCCAACTCTTGACTATTTGCCTGGATGTTTGTTTTTCAGATGAAGTGGAAATGAGAGAGAATATATCATAATCACCAGGGAGTATCATGTTAAAATGCACTCTGATGCTGGCAGTGGAGGGAGGCAGAGCCAAACAGATTAATAATATATGGGTTGGTTTGTGATTAATGGGCAGTGTTCAGAGGGCGAGTCTCACAGTTAAAAGAACCAAAACTCGCCAGTCTATCTCTCTGCTGTGGGCTATGCCTCAAGTCTCTTTTTAGCAAGTTGGATTGAGAAAACATCCTCTTGAACGCCTAATCATATCTGACTGTTTCAATGCCTTGGCATCAATGGGATCAAACAGGATGAAATGGGATTTAAGCTAAATTTAAATTATGGCATTAATTCTTTGCACACATATTTTCACACATGATCACACATACACAATCTGCCTTAAAGACCCCAGAGATTGTGTCTCATCTACAATGCCTCAGGGTGGCTAAGTCCCACATTTTTTGACAGGCCTGGAAAACACTCTGTTTACAGATCCCGTATCTGAAGGATCTGGTTGAAATCTGGCACCATTTTTCTTCGCTGGAGACAAAACGCAGGCACTGAGAGGCTGCTGCGCAGACTGCTGCACAAACTGACCCACTTCTCAGTAGCAACTCAGCCTCGCACTGTCAACCAGAAACAACTCACCATGACCACAACAACACAGTAGCAAACCTCAGCGTCCCCTTGGAATAGAGCCCAGGAGAGAAACAGAGAGATCTAAAAAACAAACAGTTACACAAGTATACAGATGTTCTGAAATAACGAGCTATTTATAAGACGAAATCAAACAAAATTTTTGTCTGCATCCCTGCACCGGCCAGATCATTTGTATGGCACTGATGTGATGGTCCCCAGAGGATGAGTCCTAATGTATTTGGAGACCCCCTGACTTTTGACTGGGGTCTTTACTGACGTATTTTTTGTCGTAGAACGTCAAAATCTCTTACGCCTGTGCTAACCTCATACCTTGTTTCATGTATCTAACCAAAAACCCATTGACTTGAACCGGAAGTGCAAAAATGTTAACTCATTTTGAGGTTTTAGGACTCACTCCTGCAGCACTCTATAGTGTCTGTGTGAGTGCCAGTTCACATCTGCCTAGCTCTTAGGCAGTGTGATGGATGCAACCTGTCTCCACACACCCCCTGAGAGTCATCCTACGGGTCAGTGGCAGAGTCACAGCATGAATCAGTGAGCTGACATCATGGAGGCAGACAAGGTCCTCACTGCTAAACTCAAGGACAGTCAGGGATCCTTAAACACTCACACACACACACTTCATCAAACACATGGACCCAAAGGAGTCTGCACATCAGCCACTGAGCAGGCGAATAAATACACACCTTTCTCCCACTCTCATGGCAAATGCTGCAAAAGAATTATTGTTGCAGCAGGTGGTTTTATCAGACTATTTAAATATTCTGCTTCAAAATAAATAAAATAAAGAGCACAGGGTCAGACTTACACCTTGTTCTTACACCGGGACAGCCAACACACATAAAATCACACTTGGAGTCCCCAAATTCACACTACAAACTGTAAATTAACATTTGCCAGATGTTAAGAGAACAGCAGTGGCAAATTCTATCCAGACGGTGAAGAAGGCAGATTCTTCCTCATGCCAGCTGTCCAGGGAGAAACAGGAAAAAGAATGGGAGGAAATCAGCCCTGAAGCTAAAAATAACTACATTTTAGATGGTTGACCTAATGAACAGATGTTAGGGAACAAGATCCCTGTCCAATCACACATCCACCATCAGCCTGCACAGACACAACACTGATGACCATGGCCAGATGTCTCAAACACCAGTTGTTACATCTGATTAACAAAGTTGGGATAGGCTGATTAAAAACACCATGTTGCCAGGAAAAGCCACTTCCCAAATAACTGTGGAGAGAAAATAAGGTTGTGGTCATTGCCTGTTTTTTTCTGTGTTTGTGTGGCAGTATGTCTGACAGTAAATAGGTCATCCATGTTGACTGGTAGCCTTCATGAGCCTTTATATTTGACCAGCAGAGCGAGGATATCTTCAACCCTGTAGCCCTCCTTCACAAGCTTTGTCTGGCTTTTTTTCTTTCCCTCACACACACACTGAACCCCCTCACCCCCAATTTAGCAACAGTGATAGAGGAGCAGTCGAGCAGTCAGCAGGTTATTAGAGAGAGCCTTTCATATTTTATTGTTGCAAACAAACTGACGTGCAAACTCGACACAGTTTCACTTTTCAGAGGAAAGCTGACAGTGTGTACTTTGCTAAGTAGCTATAAGTCTAATATTAAATCTGTGCTTAGGCAATCAATTTTAAGCCCAAGTCAAGTGTGGGTTACAGCTTTGCAGCTCTCTGATTTAGCTACACTGAAGAAATGTATGATTTCATTAAAGTGTGAAAATTAACAATTTAGCCATATTATTTTAAAAGAAAAATCAAACAGTCCAAGTGAACATGAACATTTGTTTTGTATTTTTATTTGGGTCTTCTCTGATCAAAGCTTATGCTTAAAAAGGATTCACAAAGCCCACATTAATCTAGTGAATGAAAAAATAAAAACAACAACACCCAAACTTAGACTCTCTATGACAACAAAGGAAAACTGTCATAAAAACATAATTAGGCTGTAAAAAATGGGTGGAGATTCACAGAGTAGGATCCCCACAGTGACAGGGGGTACATTGCCTGGAGTGGGAACACAAAGATAAAATATGAATAAAAATCTGGAACAGAAAGAATGAGCAGAATACGAACACTAGCAGTTCAGTGGGCTGCAGTGTGCAATGTGAAGGACACTGCAGTTGTTTTGAGTTTGCAAAGAGAGACTCATAACAGCACTCGGTGCCATGCAATTCTACTGTAGCTGCATCCTCTTCCTCTAAGATCTCTGAGTCACTGAGGCAGCGAGTGTGAACTGATTAAGACTGACATGCTGCCTGCTTTGACCTTTAGCTGATTAGAGCCAAAAACACAAACCTTTGACTTGACTGCTGCAGTAGTGTTTCATTGGACAACCCAAATTAAAAAATGTAAAGAAGTGAACTCCAGTTTAAAAACAAAAATCCATTTTAACAAATCATTTGGTCTCACGTTCAGCCTTCCAGACTGTCATGTCAGTGTTGTGTTCACAACTTGTTTCTGTTGCCCCAATTTGCCAAAAAGCAGGTGTTAGAACAAAGGAAACCTCTGCCAAGAACTCCCCAAATACAGACAGTTTATTAAGTGTCCAACCAGAGAGGGGAACACTATGGATCACTGTTACACCACAGTTAGCAGTGCCTATCACGCCGTTACACACGCTCCACTGGGACACGCTGATCATGTCATGGTCCATCTGACTCCTGCTTACAGAAAGAAATTAAAACTCTGTAAACCTGTAGTGAGGACATCAAAGAAATGGACCAGTGAAGCTGTAGAGGATCTTCAGGCATGCTTGGACTGCACTGACTGG
>NC_060155.1:17987145-18015808 GCF_021292245.1 Micropterus dolomieu | reverse complement strand
TACTGTGTGTCCTCTGTCTGCCTCTGAGTGACCCAACTCTCCAGGCTGCTCACCCCTGGCAGCGCTGGGAAGGTCAGGCCACCAATACAGCAGAGAGCAGGGGCGCAGGGTGGAGGCCGGCAGGTCGACCCTCTCCTGTTGATGAAAGAGGATGAACGGGGGCTTGTGATGTAGGTTAGAGAGAGAAGAGGTCACATTGACTTTTCTCCCCTTCTACCCAGCAACCCTCCAGTGGCCACCAGCCCTGGTGCCTCCTGCTGTCTCGTGTTGGTTGCTATGGTTACTGTGGCGGCCTGTGTCCGGTAGGCTTGACTTCCTAACCAAACCCTCCGGGCCACGGGCAGCCACAGCAGCTCTTGGCCAGTGTGCTCGTCCCAAACTCACACAGCTAACGTTGTCACAAGATCTCACAAAGAAGAAAAGGCCAAATTGTATTTCTTTTGTCTATTTGTCATCTATGTGAATGATCCACATCCATTGCTCCTTATCAGATATTGTCCGATCATATGTTACATCCAATGAGCTTTTGCTCATTAAAACAAATGACATATGATAATGTTAATGTGTGGTTTCAAGTGTTTGACCCTACAGAACCCTCTTCACAGTTCAGCCGTGGTCAGAATAGATAAAGGTGGCTATTAAATGTTTTATAGAAAAACATGTTCAACCTGTCTTTCAGAACAATTTGTTTTATTCAGTGGTATAAACTTACAACTTAACTCTCAACTGCGTTTCTACATGCATGATTCTTAACAAGGCAGACTTTAGAAGAGCACAGCTACAAATTCTACAAATGGATGGTAGCCAGGTATCCCTGCATTACATTTCTTTTAAAATCCCCGACTGCACAGCATACAGTAAAGGGAAATTTAGATGAAAAAAGGAAATCTTTTAAATTTCCTCATTAATGTAACCTAGACACAGGACTACCAGTATTCCACAGCTCAGTAATCATGACAATTTCAAAACCTTATCTCCTATAATTCTTAACTCTATTATTCTTATGAAGCGTGGATGACAGATAGCGCTTTCAAAACTACCAGTTGTTCCTTACTGTATCCTTTAAACATGCTTTTCACCACAAGCTGAATAAAACCACTGCGAGGCAGAGAGGTCAGGGTAAATTTGTTTTCATTCACAAATCAAACCAAATCGAGTCATGGCTCCAGTTTTGATGTGGGCACTCAATTCTGAATAGAGCCATAGACAGAAACTTGAATTGTGCTTTAAAACTTCTTTGCGAGTCAGTGGCTGTGTGTGTTTGCGTGTGTCAAACACGTTTTTGGGACGTGCTCATGCCTCCCCCGAGTGACCCCTGGCTGCGTTGTTTCATATCATTTTCATGTTGAACTTCCTGGTCCCTCCAGAGGTGCCTCCAGTGGCGGGTTCAGATTTCCGGAAAGAGTACTCCACTGTGAAGTTGTTCTTGCGTTGGCCGCGTCCCCGGCTCCACACGAACAACAGCAGGAAACAGAAGAGGACCACCCCCAGGAAGGTGATGCAACCCATTGCCGTGGAGACCAAGATGGTGGTTAGGTCCAAAGTGAACTTGAGGAAAACACGTGTGCTATTCAGATTTGTGTCGTTGAAGAAGTCGCCGCTATACAGCGAGCGGTTGAGAAAGAAGGCAGAGGCGGCATCTAGCGGCTGCCCACGCACTGTGAGTGTGGCGAAGTAGGTGTCATTGCCTCCTGCGTTACTGGCGATGCAGATGTATGTTCCGCTGTCAGTAAGCTGGGCGTAGCGGATCTCCAGGGTGCCACTAGGGAGAACAGTAATGCGCCCTGAACTCTTAGCTGTGATCCGTCGCCGCTGTGGGGAAATCCAGACAATAGCAGGAGCAGGTTCTCCTTCAGCTCTACACAGAAAACTGACTGGCTGGCCCTCACGAGCGGTCACCTGCGGGACGTGGAGGAAAGGAGTGCATGGACTAATAAATGTAGGAGAGTCAGAAAAACACATTATCACAGAATACTTTTTGTACTTGTAGAAGCAATTAGCATAACCTCAGTAATCAAACCATAAGTATTAATTAAGTATTAAATCTAAATGTAATCATCTTTATTACCTGCTGCAGCTTACGGTTGCGTATCTTAGGTTTCTGGCATGTAAAGTGATCGAAGAGTGCAGAATCGGTGAAGGCGCTGAGGCTGACCCCTTGCACCTCCACCGGCCCAGCACACACCGGCACTCTGCCGTCAAAGTTGAGGGTCTTGCGTCTTTGCAGGATCCACAACAGACGGCAGTCACACATCAGGGGGTTCCCATCCACTCTGAGGGTCTCCAGACTGTTGACAGAGTGGAAGGAGCCCTCTTCCAGAGTCTGCAGGTCGTTGGAGGAGAAGTTGAGGACCCGGATCTGTCGGAGGCCTCCAAGGGCATGGAGCTCCACTGTCATCAACCCTGTGCTTACCATGATGAGATCCTTCAGCCTCAGCAGATCCTTGAAGGCCCAGGGCTCTAGGGTGGTGATGGGATTGTAGGACAGGTTGAGGTGGGTGAGGTGCACCAGGTTCTTGAATGAAGCAGAGGGGACAGAGGTGATGTTGGTGTTGGTGATGGAGAGCCAGTGGAGGTCCAGGCCCTGGAAACTAAGAGGGGAGATGTACTCCAAGTATGGCCAGTGATCGATGTCCAGACCCCGCAGGTTGGAGAGCTTGCGGAAGTTTTGGTCCTCCAGGGCAATGATGCTGAGGTGACGGAGGCGAAGGGTGACCAGGCTGCGGAGGTAAGACAGCGTCTGGCCAGAGATGGATGTCAGGTTGCAGCGCTCTATTGTGAGATCTTCCAGCCCCAGGAGACCTGAGAATGCCTAGGCAGCAGGAAGATAACGTGTTATAAACCATAAAATATGATAGATTTGATCTATTTTACATATCTACATGATGGCCAACAGTGAATGTTCAGTTTTAAAGTGAGATGATATAAAGACTGTAAAGAAGGGGAAGCAGCTTGTCTGGTTCTGTCAAAAGGAAACAAAATCTGCCTACCTACTAAGACCAGAGTCTTATCATCACTCACAGGTTGCCAGATAACCAGTTAAACTCCACCAAGTCACTGCACCCAACCAAGAAATAGCACGCACATAACCCCTCATAAAACCGCAATTTGTAATTTTTATACTTCACATTTTGTACAAATTAATCAAATGAGATAGAACATTTTAATCTGTAAGTATGTAGGTGGATGTGTTTACCCTTAGACAGAGCCAAACTAGCTGTTTCCCCCTGTTTCTTGTCTTTGTGCTAAGCTAACTGGCTGCTGGCTGTAACTTCATATTTACTGTACCAACATGAGAGTGATATCAATCCTCTAATCCAACTCTTGGCAAGAAAGCGAATAAGCCTATTTCTCAAAATGCTGAACCAGACCTACATATTTCTGTGCCAAACCAGGCACTGCTACAAACACTATGGCTGGTCAATAGCTCCTTGGCAGTACTGTCTATTTAAAACCACAGACTATGAGTATGAAAGTGTGATCTTCTGAGATCTAATTTTCAATTTAAAATAAAAAAAATGTTCTTCTATCCAGTTTTTCATTACCAACACAGTCATGATAAAGACAAGATGCTGGTGAGCTTACCTTGTGGGAAATATAAACCAGGTCGTTGTCTCCCACCTCCAAATGTTTCAGACTCCTCAGATCCTGGAAGGTGTAGTCCAGTAAAATCACCATCTTGTTCTCACTCAGGTCCAGGCTGGTCAGGTTGCCCAGCTTGGCAAAGGCCCCCATGGGCACTAACTTAAGCTGGTTTCCCCTTAACTTCAGCACCTTAAGACTCTGGAGGCTAGCGAAGGCATTGGGCTCTAAAGTGGCAATGAGGTTCTCACTGAGGTCCACTTCCTCCAGCCGTGGGTAAGGTGCCAGGTCACCTGTTTGCACCCAGCGGAGCCGGTTCTTGCTGAGGTCCAGAAGTTGTGTCTCCGTGGGGATGCCCTCTGGGATGTTGGTGAGTCGCCGCCGTTGGCACGACACTGACCTCAGCTGAGCTGAACACTCGCACCGTGGCGGACAGGCCTGGCTACTTCCTGGCAGCGACAAAGTTATTATGGCAACCAGCAAAGCAGCAAGGACCCATCGCCACTCACTCAGCCATGGCACTAAGGCACGCCCACCAGGGCCAGGAGAGCCAATCATGGCCCTGGTCTTCTGACTCCTCGCCTGTCGCAGGCAGGGTCAGTGCACCACACACCTGCAAGACGAGACAGAGGGAAGACAGGGACAGGATAGAAGCAAAGAGAGAGTGGAGAAATAGAAAAAAAATATGAGAAGAGTGAATAAAAACATGATACTAAATATAAATCTGCCATCTATCATCTCCCATGCTCATAAATATTACATCCACACAGCTGTAAATTATCTATGCTTCCTGCAGTTTAAGCAATAGCATATTGTTCTAAAATTAGTGAGATGTTGAGAAATATCATGACACGCATTAAAATACAATTGACAAGACCCCATTTAAGGAACATGGATCCATGTAAGATATTTAAGATAATTTGTCTTTTCACTAATTCATCTATGGTTTCAGTTTGAGTTCTGGGACACTTGGAGCCAATGCAAGGGAGCTTCCTGCTTCGGCTGAATTCATGCATGTTGCATCTCCTTAGCTCTCCTTGTAGCACTGAGGACAGTCTGCTCCATTTTGACAAACATAATGAATTTATTATCACCACAAATATACACAGACTGAGCTCCTTAACAATCACGTTACACCTGGATGCCACGCACACTGCGCCTATGAAGTGTGAGGAGCAATAAGTGTTTGAATAACTGTGTACTCAAGTCATATTATTTGTTTGATCAAGTATGTGTTGATGCATGAATGCGTAGGACGTGGCATTTTGCTGGGTATGAATTAAAAATTGTTTTTGGTCCTCCTTGCACAAAGATGAGATGAATCACTTGTGCTTTAACATTCCTTCAGGCAACCTGTCATCTCTCCCACACACTGTTTTCAACTCAGAGACAGGCAAAGAGCACCTGGCATTAGTTATGGAACATAGCTCAGTGTCCATCTAGTTAGTGGGAAGTGGTATGAATGCTTTTATACTTGAGGAAAATGCTGCTAAACTCCAGAGTGTGAAAACAAGAAAGTGTGTTCCTAGAAAATGTTCACAAGAAACCCCCAACTCTTGACTATTTGCCTGGATGTTTGTTTTTCAGATGAAGTGGAAATGAGAGAGAATATATCATAATCACCAGGGAGTATCATGTTAAAATGCACTCTGATGCTGGCAGTGGAGGGAGGCAGAGCCAAACAGATTAATAATATATGGGTTGGTTTGTGATTAATGGGCAGTGTTCAGAGGGCGAGTCTCACAGTTAAAAGAACCAAAACTCGCCAGTCTATCTCTCTGCTGTGGGCTATGCCTCAAGTCTCTTTTTAGCAAGTTGGATTGAGAAAACATCCTCTTGAACGCCTAATCATATCTGACTGTTTCAATGCCTTGGCATCAATGGGATCAAACAGGATGAAATGGGATTTAAGCTAAATTTAAATTATGGCATTAATTCTTTGCACACATATTTTCACACATGATCACACATACACAATCTGCCTTAAAGACCCCAGAGATTGTGTCTCATCTACAATGCCTCAGGGTGGCTAAGTCCCACATTTTTTGACAGGCCTGGAAAACACTCTGTTTACAGATCCCGTATCTGAAGGATCTGGTTGAAATCTGGCACCATTTTTCTTCGCTGGAGACAAAACGCAGGCACTGAGAGGCTGCTGCGCAGACTGCTGCACAAACTGACCCACTTCTCAGTAGCAACTCAGCCTCGCACTGTCAACCAGAAACAACTCACCATGACCACAACAACACAGTAGCAAACCTCAGCGTCCCCTTGGAATAGAGCCCAGGAGAGAAACAGAGAGATCTAAAAAACAAACAGTTACACAAGTATACAGATGTTCTGAAATAACGAGCTATTTATAAGACGAAATCAAACAAAATTTTTGTCTGCATCCCTGCACCGGCCAGATCATTTGTATGGCACTGATGTGATGGTCCCCAGAGGATGAGTCCTAATGTATTTGGAGACCCCCTGACTTTTGACTGGGGTCTTTACTGACGTATTTTTTGTCGTAGAACGTCAAAATCTCTTACGCCTGTGCTAACCTCATACCTTGTTTCATGTATCTAACCAAAAACCCATTGACTTGAACCGGAAGTGCAAAAATGTTAACTCATTTTGAGGTTTTAGGACTCACTCCTGCAGCACTCTATAGTGTCTGTGTGAGTGCCAGTTCACATCTGCCTAGCTCTTAGGCAGTGTGATGGATGCAACCTGTCTCCACACACCCCCTGAGAGTCATCCTACGGGTCAGTGGCAGAGTCACAGCATGAATCAGTGAGCTGACATCATGGAGGCAGACAAGGTCCTCACTGCTAAACTCAAGGACAGTCAGGGATCCTTAAACACTCACACACACACACTTCATCAAACACATGGACCCAAAGGAGTCTGCACATCAGCCACTGAGCAGGCGAATAAATACACACCTTTCTCCCACTCTCATGGCAAATGCTGCAAAAGAATTATTGTTGCAGCAGGTGGTTTTATCAGACTATTTAAATATTCTGCTTCAAAATAAATAAAATAAAGAGCACAGGGTCAGACTTACACCTTGTTCTTACACCGGGACAGCCAACACACATAAAATCACACTTGGAGTCCCCAAATTCACACTACAAACTGTAAATTAACATTTGCCAGATGTTAAGAGAACAGCAGTGGCAAATTCTATCCAGACGGTGAAGAAGGCAGATTCTTCCTCATGCCAGCTGTCCAGGGAGAAACAGGAAAAAGAATGGGAGGAAATCAGCCCTGAAGCTAAAAATAACTACATTTTAGATGGTTGACCTAATGAACAGATGTTAGGGAACAAGATCCCTGTCCAATCACACATCCACCATCAGCCTGCACAGACACAACACTGATGACCATGGCCAGATGTCTCAAACACCAGTTGTTACATCTGATTAACAAAGTTGGGATAGGCTGATTAAAAACACCATGTTGCCAGGAAAAGCCACTTCCCAAATAACTGTGGAGAGAAAATAAGGTTGTGGTCATTGCCTGTTTTTTTCTGTGTTTGTGTGGCAGTATGTCTGACAGTAAATAGGTCATCCATGTTGACTGGTAGCCTTCATGAGCCTTTATATTTGACCAGCAGAGCGAGGATATCTTCAACCCTGTAGCCCTCCTTCACAAGCTTTGTCTGGCTTTTTTTCTTTCCCTCACACACACACTGAACCCCCTCACCCCCAATTTAGCAACAGTGATAGAGGAGCAGTCGAGCAGTCAGCAGGTTATTAGAGAGAGCCTTTCATATTTTATTGTTGCAAACAAACTGACGTGCAAACTCGACACAGTTTCACTTTTCAGAGGAAAGCTGACAGTGTGTACTTTGCTAAGTAGCTATAAGTCTAATATTAAATCTGTGCTTAGGCAATCAATTTTAAGCCCAAGTCAAGTGTGGGTTACAGCTTTGCAGCTCTCTGATTTAGCTACACTGAAGAAATGTATGATTTCATTAAAGTGTGAAAATTAACAATTTAGCCATATTATTTTAAAAGAAAAATCAAACAGTCCAAGTGAACATGAACATTTGTTTTGTATTTTTATTTGGGTCTTCTCTGATCAAAGCTTATGCTTAAAAAGGATTCACAAAGCCCACATTAATCTAGTGAATGAAAAAATAAAAACAACAACACCCAAACTTAGACTCTCTATGACAACAAAGGAAAACTGTCATAAAAACATAATTAGGCTGTAAAAAATGGGTGGAGATTCACAGAGTAGGATCCCCACAGTGACAGGGGGTACATTGCCTGGAGTGGGAACACAAAGATAAAATATGAATAAAAATCTGGAACAGAAAGAATGAGCAGAATACGAACACTAGCAGTTCAGTGGGCTGCAGTGTGCAATGTGAAGGACACTGCAGTTGTTTTGAGTTTGCAAAGAGAGACTCATAACAGCACTCGGTGCCATGCAATTCTACTGTAGCTGCATCCTCTTCCTCTAAGATCTCTGAGTCACTGAGGCAGCGAGTGTGAACTGATTAAGACTGACATGCTGCCTGCTTTGACCTTTAGCTGATTAGAGCCAAAAACACAAACCTTTGACTTGACTGCTGCAGTAGTGTTTCATTGGACAACCCAAATTAAAAAATGTAAAGAAGTGAACTCCAGTTTAAAAACAAAAATCCATTTTAACAAATCATTTGGTCTCACGTTCAGCCTTCCAGACTGTCATGTCAGTGTTGTGTTCACAACTTGTTTCTGTTGCCCCAATTTGCCAAAAAGCAGGTGTTAGAACAAAGGAAACCTCTGCCAAGAACTCCCCAAATACAGACAGTTTATTAAGTGTCCAACCAGAGAGGGGAACACTATGGATCACTGTTAC
This sequence comes from Micropterus dolomieu, assembly GCF_021292245.1. Lineage (NCBI taxonomy): Eukaryota > Metazoa > Chordata > Actinopteri > Centrarchiformes > Centrarchidae > Micropterus > Micropterus dolomieu. The sequence goes on along the minus strand of NC_060155.1, from coordinate 18,007,387 downwards.
ACCACAGTTAGCAGTGCCTATCACGCCGTTACACACGCTCCACTGGGACACGCTGATCATGTCATGGTCCATCTGACTCCTGCTTACAGAAAGAAATTAAAACTCTGTAAACCTGTAGTGAGGACATCAAAGAAATGGACCAGTGAAGCTGTAGAGGATCTTCAGGCATGCTTGGACTGCACTGACTGGGATGTTTTCAGGACTGCTACCAACAATCTGGATGAGTTTACAGAGGCTGTGACATCCTACATCAGCCTCTGTGAGGACAGCTGCATTCCAACACACACCAGGGTGAGTTATAACAATGACAAACCCTGGTTCACAGCTAAGCTTAGGCAGCTGAGTTTGGAAAAGGAAGAGGCATTTAGGAGTGGGGACCGAGCCAGGTTTAAGGAGTCAAAGTACAGGTTTAGCAAGGCGGTGCGAGATGCTAAACAGCTGTATGCAGAGAGACTGCAACACCAGTTCTCAAGGAAACTGCCTAGATTGACCATCTGGTGACCTGGTGCGGCCAGAACAGTCGGGAGCTCAACGCTCTGAAGACAGTGGTTGTGGATTTTAGAAAGAGCCCAGCCCCACCCTCCCCTATCATCCTGAGTTACTCCCCCGTCGCCACTGTGGACTCCTTCCGCTTCCTGGGCACCATCATCTCACAGGACCTCAAGTGGGAGCTGAACATCACCTACCTCACCAAGAAGGCCCAACAACGAAAACCTCTCACCACAAAAACAGCTTCTACCCTCCGCAGCTAGACTCATCAACAAGGCCCGGGCCCCCCACAAATTGTTGTTATTCCATTGTTATTTTTATTATTATTTTTATTTTTTTATATTGTCAGTTGTATTATTTTTCTCTATTCTTCTGTTATTCTTATATAATACATATTTATACATTTCTACATCTATTTATGTCAGCTGTATGTCTGTCTGCGTGTAGCACCTTAACACCAAAGCAAATTCCTTGTATGTGTAAAACACTACTTGGCAATAAAAGCTCCTTCTGATCTTCTGATCTAGAATAAAAGCTATTTAGCAGGGACAAACACAACCTTCTAAGACTTCTGTTCTGGAGTGATTGCACAAAATATCATTGGCCATGATAAATAATATGTTATCTTAAGCATATGCATAATTTTAGCCTCATATTTGCATTTGACTTGAACATTAGAATGTGACACTGGCATTACCTTTGTTTTCAGTCATTTCCCATAGAGCCTATCTGTCTGCACTTGAAAACAAGGTACTTTATTCTCCTTATTTGATGACTTCCCTGATTATATTTTCTGCTCCAGTTTTTTGTTTCCAATTTCCCATTATTTGTTTACGATTCACTAATCTCTATTTCTATGTTATAAATGTATATTTTATTGCAGAATAACACAGTGTATGATGAGTGTAATGATTTTTTTAAAGAATGAACAATGCGACACATGAGGGGTAAATCCTTGCTTCTGATTAGCTATTACTGCACTGAGCAGATGTGTGATTAATGATGTGATCACTTGAGAGCTGCTCTTGAAGAGCACTCCCTGAAAATGTTGTTTTTCTTTTGTGGTTTAACTTCTGTTAAGTGTTTTTCAATTTTTGATAAAAATGCACACCGGCCTACAAGACCTCACCCCACTATTACTCTACTAAAGAGTTGCTATTTATAACCCCCTCCTACCTCAGATATAATATTCATGATTACCCTATTTTCCTTAAAAATATATTTTAGTATTATGGGTTTTTATTGTTATTGAAATGTTCCAAAAATGAATGTTTTATCAAAATTATGAGTATTATTTCTGTGTTAATTTGGTTGTTTTGTTCTCAAAAGTTCTGAAGTAACAAGGCTGGCTGGGAATTAGGAAATCTGTTTGTCCAATGAGCTTTTCATTGTCATGTGCGATAACGGGCTTGGATGGTTTCCTGCAACGGTTTGAATGAACTTGTCAGGAAAAGGCCGGTTGAGTGAACGTCTGATAGGTGAGTTACAGGTTTCTTTCTGTTTAGAGTAGGATCAGGTATGTAAGTTGCAATTGTTACCTCTTCTGTGTCAGAAAATGTGACTTACTGTAACCTGTATCATCTCTAGCGACTTTGCTGCTGTGTTGACAAATGACTACTAGGCCTATTTGTGATTGTGTGATCATACATGTAGACTTATGAGTTGCTTATCTTGATGGCTATAGTTCTATGCTTATCGTCATAGTGTCTGTCTGTTGTCTCTTTGATTTGTTGGTGTAAGCTGGTTAAAAATATTTCGGCTATTGGAATTCTGTTGCCATAGCTTTGATTAATTTGGCGTTTAGGCAGCCGCTGCCTATGGCCTTGATCAAAGGCTGGCCAAAGTAACATACTCCTGACAAGTTGAGTCTGCAGCACAGCTAAAAGCTTACATCACACACACACACACACACACACACACACACACACACACACACACACATTTGATCATCCTTTGAGGAAGCATCACCCCTCTGCTCATGACTGGATCCTTGTACAGGAGATGATGTTTCATGAAATGAGAGATGCTTTCTGACTCATGCAGCATCCTACAGTATAACTGGGTGAAAAGAGATTTCTATGATTTATGTGGGCTGATGTATGTCTGCATCTTTCCTGAGAAGCACAGCAAAGTGAGACACCACCAATACTCAGTTCAGTTAGCTAAATCTGGCACGAGCTAAGGAAGCCAAACTCCAGCCTCCGGTATCTCACTGCATCAAAGTCCGCCAAAATCACACTGAAACTGACCATCAGCAGAGGATGCACACTGCAACAAGAACAATGCCTGACAGCCACAGAGGAACAACAACACAACAAAGAAAAGCTAAAACAAGCTAAGATAAAACCCACAAGACAAAAAATAAAAAAACTATGTGCTGCTTGTTCATTAATAGGAAAAGAAGCTCTTTCAGTTCTCAAATGGCTTCTTCAACAAACATCACATTCCCAAAAACTATTTTCTTTCATCATCCTAAAAATAATTTTTATATTGGAATGACTGTTGAATAATACTCCAACACACATGAACACACTATGGATGTCCTTTCATTCAGACAGGAGCAGTCTGGGTTGGTGTATAGGCAAGGTAAGGTAAGGTAGACAAAGCTAAGTGGATTAGAAGAGAGATGAGCACAAAAGGTTGTTACATTCGTGTGTGTGTGTGTGTGTGTGTGTGTGTGTGAGTGTCATGTTTTCACTTTGAACTTCACCAACACTGAGACCTCAGTGAGGGGCACTGGGCACAGCAGGAGTCTGGCAGGCAAATCCAATGACACTGATAGCTTTGGTGCGTATCAGTTTCACTCAATGCAGCAGAAGTTACTCAAAGTGATTACACAAGCAGCCAAGCCAACAAAAATAGACAATTAATCAATGAATATTAATTGAACTATACAGTAGTATACCTGCCCTGTCCTACATTTGAACTCTTACTGAGGTGATGAAAGAGGTTGTCAGCTCTACCGGATTAACAGCCTCCTGTGCGTACAAATCCACTGTGGAAACAATCCCACTTTTAGTTTATAGGTTATATAATGTCTCCGTAATCAGATACAAAAACATTTTATAACTAACATTGCTGCCCACAGCAGGCAAGAGAAAATATTAAAGATATTTAAAACTTTCTAATACCTTCTCAGGCCTTTTTTGAAGCAACTGAATTAGAAAAAAGACTTTTCAAGACCTGCATATACCTGCACCTCTACCACAGTGAGTTAGTTGTTAGTTGTTAGCAGGTCATCTCAAACTTGAAACTTGGTACAAGGTTAGGACAGGAAGTGGGTTCATGGTGCAGACCTGATTCCATATGCCCAATCACGAATTATATTAGTGATTTCTTAACGTTGGGAGATTTTGCAGTTTTCTTTCTATACTTTTATAATTCTGCCTTGTTGGAAAGTGCTAGTAGAGGCAGAATGGAAAGATCCAGAAGAGAAGAGGTGTGTGACATGCAACAATCATCCCCGAACAGATTGGACACAAGGATGCTGCAGTTAAATTTTCAGGATGAAGTATGTGAACGGTTTGGAATTTCCTGGATTTCTGCATAAATTGGTCATAAAATGTGATATGATCTTCATTTAAGTCACAACTATAGACAAACTAATAAACTAATTAAACTAATACTACACAAACAATTATATGTTTTCATGTTTTTATTGAACACGCTCTGAAAATATTCAATACATATAAGAAGGATGTGAACCTTTGGATTTAATAACTGGTTGACCCTCCTGAGGCAGCAATAACCTCAACCAAACGTTTGCAGTAGTTGCAGATCAGATCTGAACAATGTTCAGGAGAAATTTTGGACCATTCCTCTTTACAAAACTGTTTCAGTTCAGCAATATTCTTTGGATATCTGGTGTGAATCACTATCTTGAGGTCATAACACCGCATCTCAATTGGACTGAGGTCAAGACTCTGACTGGGCCACTCCAGCAGGTGTATTTTCATCTGGTGAAGCTACTCTGTTGATTTACTTCTGTGCTTTGGGTCGTTGTCCTGTCGAGTCACTAATCTTCTGCTGAGCGTCAATTGGCGGACAGATGGTCTTACATTCTCCTGCAAAATTTCTTGATAAACTTTGGAATTAATTTCTCCATCAATGATAGCAACACTTCCAGGCCTTGAGGCAACAATGCAGCCCCAAACCATGATTCCCCCTCCACTATACTTCACAGGTTTTTTTTGTATTAATAATCATAATAATAATAATAATCTTTATTTGTAGAGCACTTTTTAAAAACAAGTTACAAAGTGCTTTAACAAGTGTAAAGACAATAATACCCAAAAGACAATAATACAAAAACAATACAAGATAAAAGCATGAAAACATTGAAAAGACTAAAATACACATTTAAGATAAATATAAAATAAGTAAAATAGAATAAAATAAAAGGGATAAAATAAAGTCAAATAAGATCGGGAAAGGCTCTCTAAAAGTATGAGTTCACTGACTCAGCCGACCTGATTTCCTCGGGCAGGCTGTTCCAGAGCCTCGGGGCCCTGACAGCAAACGCTCTGTCCCCTTTAGTTTTCAGTCGAGACTCTAGAACAGACAACAGACCTCTGCCCGAGGATCTCAAGGTATGTGCTGGTGCGTATGGGACTAAAAGGTCAGAAATATAACAAGGCGAGAGGCCATGAAGAGCTTTAAAAGTGATCAATAGAATTTTAAAGTCAATTCTAAAACATACTGGGAACCAGTGTAATGAAGCTAAAATAGGAGTGATTAAATGATTGAACAAGCTTTGTGGTGTGCTGCTCGAAATTTAAATTACTATCAAACCAGACACCAAGGTTCTTTGCAACAGGCTTAATGTGATTTACTAGGGAACCAGCAGATGGCAGTATTTGTTTTGCAATCTGCTGGGACCCGATGACCAGGATTTCTGTTTTGTCTGAGTTCAGCTGGAGGAAATTATTTGACATCCATTTTTTAACTCATTAATTGAACTCTGTCTGTGGATGTGATGGGCAAGTACATTTGTATGTCATCAGCATAAATATGAAAAGAAATGCCATGTTTATGGATAATATGTCCAAGGGGAAACAGATACAAGGAAAACAAAATGGGTCCTAAGACCGACCCCTGAGGAACACCATATTTAACTGGACAGAACGAAGAGACATAATTGTTTACAGACACGCAAAACTTCCTATTTGACAGGTAGGATGAAAACCATTCTAGGGCAGTACCAGAGATCCCCACCCAGTGCCTCAGTCTGTCTAACATGATGTTGTGATCAATGGTGTCAAAAGCAGAGCTCCAGGAGTACCAGGACTGAGCACATACCTTCATCAGCAGACATTAAAAGGTCATTGGTGACTTTAAGCAGGGCAGTCTCAGTACTGTGGTACTTCCTGAAACCAGACTGAAACTTTTCAAATAGTAGTGTCGTGGAACATCCAGGGGTCCTTTTGCAAACTTAAGACATGCAGCAATGTTTTCGTTTTGGACAGCAGTGGCTACGTCTGTGATGTCCTCCCATGAAGTCCATTCTTGTTTAGTGTTTTATGTATCGTAGATTCATCAACAGAGCTGTTAGCGTGTTTTTTTTGAGATTTCTGTAAGTCATTAGCCTAGGGGTTCACATACTTTTCCCCCATGCACTGTGAATGTTTACACAGTGTGCTCAATAGAAACATGAAAACATATAATTGTTTGTGTGGTATTAGTCTAAGAAGAAGGTCAGATTAGATTTTATGACCAGTTTATGTAGAAATCCAGTTAATTCCAAAGGATTCACATACTTTTTCCTACGACTGTATATGGTCTGGGTCTTTGGCCTTTGCACTTTTTTTCACCAAATGCTCAGTTACATTAGTGAAAGTGGCATATGTATCCCATGATTGTTTATCACTCTAAATGCAGATCAGCATCAAACTCTAATTTAGATGCTAATAGCATGCTAATAACAGTTCTCCTGACTGTGTAGCACTGGTGGAGGTATGTGCTGTCTGAGTGCTTTCTAGACCAACCTGCAATTATACTCAGTTCATCAACACATTATGAATACCACTGTATATCGTGTTTAAATTAATTCATATGGCTACTGTATTGTCATAAGTGTCATTAGGATTTGTCATTATAAGGAAATGGCAGACAATGGATTATGAATTTTCTCAATTTTAATCCACTATGAGACACAGAAGTTAACTTTCTCATCGTTTTCAAATGTCGCAGTGCTGTTTCACCAAGTCAGAATCGGATGCACGCTTCATCAAAATGTAGCTGCTCTCACTGTCACAATTGTGATTCAGCAGGTAGATGTTGCAGCCAATGTGTCATTAAGAACATGCATATTGAGAAGGATACAATACTTTTGCTTTACTTCTTTGATGTCTTGTGTTACTTTGTTACTTGCTTGATTTTGCTCCCACTCAATGCTGGCTTTGTTATTTTCCTCTCTCTTATAATGAGCAACAGTGCGGTGCAGTCCAGAACATCAAATCCATGACAAACATCAATGAAGAGTGTGCGTGTACGTTTGAGTGTGTGTGGGCATGTTTCAGTCCTCTGAAGTGATTGTATCTGTATATCTGTTTTTTCTGCTGTAATTATTTTCTCTGTGCTTGAGATGAGACCTGAAAGAGAAACTCTGGATTTTCTATTGTTTTTGAAAAGTGCTCTACAAATAAAGATTATTATTATTATTATGATTATTATTCCCAATCAATCACAAAACAAAGCACTAGATTTTAGAAATTTCAGTGTATTGGCTTTCACGACATTGGTATTTCAACCTTTATAAAAAATCCTCAGTGCAACCAAAATAGATTAAACTGGAATCCTACATGTAAATCTATAAACCCTCTGTCTTCCCATCTCTCTTTCTCCTTCTGTATTTGTTTCCTCTTTGTCTTTTTGGGTGTAATCTGACAGCTCAAGAGAGTCCCATGTTTGACAGTCGTGATAAATATTCAAGGAGGGATGGTGGGATTAAAGGGAAAAACAAAAACAAAACACTGAAGCATCCAATGAATCACTTCAAACAGTGTTTGTTCTCTTCAAAACTATAACAAACATTTACAAAATTATCTATAACCCTGTTATATTCCCATCTGTTGCCTCTCTGTGTCAATCTTGCATTACTGGCCGAACAGACATTGATATAAATTATTAAAAAAAGATTGGTAGACACATAAAATATACATATTTAGGCAAATGGGCCTATATTTTACCCAGTGATTCATATATGCATGAAGATATACACAAAAAATTTACTCAGTCTAGGCAGAATTTTCCTTCTCATTCCCCAAATCATAGTAGACCTACTTAATATCTAAGAGCTAATGAACCTCTGTGGCAGTGCACATGTTTTATGGTTGAAATGATTAAAATCCTGTGTTCTCCACATAGAAAACATCTTCACATTAACTTTTAATATGAAGAATTATTTATTAATATTACACCAGTTCAAGAAAGTTGGTTCTACTTAATAAAAATTGATATCCAAAGAGTAAACAAGATTAAGATATTTCAGCCTAGCTGCTCTGTTAGGCTGTACTGGGAACAGCAGTGCCTTAAGCTAAATGCTAGCATTGGCATATGCTAACATTCATTCACCAAAATTTAACAATGCATTTCAATTAGCTGAGAGCAATAAATATTTGATGTCCCTTTATAGTAGACAGTGGGTCTGAAGGGGTTAATAATTACCACCTAAGCTCATCAGAAATATTTTGAAAACAAAGAGTTTCTGTCAGTACATATTGAACATGGATCCTTTTGTTTAACTGGAAGGCCTGGCACGTTTAATTAGTGGTTGCTATTCTGATGATTCTCACACCCTGGAGCTTTTTGACCTGCTTTTCTGTGGCTCAAACCTGAGCACATGGCGGCACATGCTGAGAGCACAGACCCATGAAAAGACACACACATGGCGTGCTCACACACACAAACAGGCAGATACATATAGTGTTGTAAACAAACAACAGAGGGCAGCCTGGGAACGTAACTTATTAGATAGGAAACCTTGCCTGCAGCCATATGGTCTCTGCCCAGGTGTTAAGCCCACTCTCTCAGATTCAGTAAGAGTAAATGCACAAATACTGTTTCTACCATGTGACATCACACTTTGCCCTCCAACTCCTAATGAAGTCATGTGATCTGGAGGGTCAGGGGTTCCTGCATTATCATAAATCCCCACTACAGTGGTCATTTTGGCTTAGTTGGCAGACATTTCTGAAATGCCATGGCTAAAAGGGGAACAGATTGGTTTACATCCCAACAAAAGTCACCCACACATTATCACTAAACGTAGGTCTCTTCAAACTCTAAACATATATTCACTTATGTCACAGGAAGCTCTGACTCACACACATACACACTGAAAACATACATGCACAGCCACTTTAGACAAGCTTTTGGGCAAGTCCTGAACAGGGAATCAGAAAAACTTTATTGTCCTAGATGATGGAGATGTCTCTTATGTGGCTCACAGCTCAGTGAAGTGCAAGAATGTTTCTCTAATTGAGAGATTTTCCTTGCCTACACGTTTTAACCTTATTCATCTGTTATGGCAGTGTCAGTACAAGAGTGGTCCTGTTATCCAGGACTCTGCCTCATTAGTGAGCAGGTTGGAGCTGCTACACAGCCCATTTCCTCATGCTGAAAGAAGTACAAAATCACCTTTTTCTTCTCAGTTCAGATCCGAGCAGAGTCGCTGTGATGTGTTGAAATGGAATGTGTGCTGGTCTGTGTGATATGGTGCTACATGTGCAGCATGATGTTTTTTCAGGAGCGATGAAGAGCTTGCTCGCAGATCAGAGGTTTGGACACATGCCAGCTAGTAGGCAGATAGAAGACTTACAAGTCATTAAGTCTGGTACGTGCACTACGGAAGCTACACAAAGCTGCACAAATTGTGCCTGTGCGTGCACGAGAATAAGCCTATGTTTACACTGCTTTTTCTAAGTGTATTGAGGAAAAGCATTTAGTGTGGCAATTGTTTATCCTGGGGTGTAATTAACTAACAAGTGCAGAGATTATTACACTATTAGCAAGAGTGCAAGTTAGAGAGAATGAGTTAAGAATAGCAGGGAGATAAAAATCATTTAATCAAACTTGACCTGTCTCTGAGAAAAAAACGTTCACACATGCAGACACCAATCACTTTGAGCGACACACAGCATGACAAGTGACAGAACAGCCTTGAATTAGTCTTGCCCTTTGGGGATCTATGGCCTTGTTACTGACATGGATTGAAATGAGTCATTAATTATCTCACACATGCTTGCAAAAAACTTAGTCACCGCCATGAGGTTTATTTGACTGTATTTCCTCATGTTTGTGAAATACTCACAAAATGTCTATCTGTGTCATTTTCTACATGTCAGTGCAGTATTGTGTGGGTCATGCTAATAAAGGAGGCCTCATATTTTTGCCAAAGAGGACAAACCTCTGCGTCATGCAAACAGGAGACTGTCATCACAGTTCTGATTAGCGGGCTCTGAACAGGATATGAAGGGAGTTCAATTCTGGTGTCATTTCCCTTCTAAAGGCTAATGAGTTTCCAGATAACAAAATGGTGGGGCGATCCCAAGGGTTGGTCATTGGGAAGTGAAATCACGTCGTCTTTTCAGTGCCAACAGTGCAACCACAGATTGTGACGATAGCCTGCTTAGGAAATCATTTCCCTGGAGACATCTTACCTGAAAGGCAAGGGACACTTTTTCACCCTGTACAGCTTAACATGTGTGTGTGTTTGTGAGCTTGTCTGAGGTGTGGGACTGCGTTTTTATATCCCTTCAGCATTAAGAAGAAAACTGATTAATTAAATTCTACAGCTCGTTTTAAAGGCAAAAGCCAAACGGGGAATTTAAAACCTAGACAGCCGATGCCTCCTCAATATACCACCGCAAATAAGAAGGGTGCAAGAAGTGTGATGAGAAGAAATTGAATGGAGAAGATTGAAAAAGATAAGTGTGGAGCTGCGCAATATGACCACAGTGTGAGCGATGGATAGATTTGGCTGTCAGGGGAAGAGATGATGGACAGGGAGGACAGGAAAGAAGTGAGGGTAATGGATGAAGAGGAGGAAGGAGGGGGCACTCTGTTACTAATGAAGGAGGAAGGTCAAAGACATTCCACAGTTGAGAGAATCTAATGATGCAAATTAGGCCCGACGCTCAGTCAGATGCCACAAGAGAGGCCCAGGAATCCTGATGATGCTCAATAGCGAGACTGTCTGAAGCCTGAAATTTAGTATTTTAAATATCAGTTCATAACACCAGGCGTCAGTGGCATTTCACTGAGTGAAAAGGCCACATCTGTCCACAGAAGAAAAGTTGTGTAATTTGCACAGCCGAACACAGCCTGACTGACTGGTACGTGGTATATATAACTGTCTGTGTTGCAAGTAAACAGCAAGCAAAAGAATGAGTTGGAGGGAAGAAAGGCGGGGGAGGGGAGGAATGTGACAGCTTTCCTTCTCCGGGCTTTGAAAAGCAGCATGGATTCACATGGGGAGAATTTAACATGAATATGTATAGCTTTGACCTGAATGCATAAACTGATTGCAAATGTATGTTAACTCAGACTCATAATGCAGTTCACCCCCATTTTTGTCCTTTTTAAAAATTTAGTCAAAAAATAACTTGACATCAGGATATAAACCATATGTCCAAGAAGGATGTACATATACAGTGGAAATATGCAGTATAGGTACAAGGATGAGGAAAGCACTGCATATGAATACATGGCAGGGATGTAGACGGCACAGTAATTGCATTGCTTCACGGATAATAGTGACCCTGTTAGCCCGAAAGCTTATTGGCTGCCCGTTTCTCTGATTCTGCCGGCGCAACCAATTGGAGCCGTTGCTATCGTTTCAGATGTGGGGATGAAGGGGAAGAAAGAAAGAGAGGGGGAGAGAAATAGAGGTGAAGGCGGAAAAAACAGGAATGGATGATGTGGGGAGGGGAGAGAAATGGATAGTGACAAGGATGGAGATGTGGAATAAAAGAAAGCAGGGGATGTGGAGGAGACAGCTGAATCCTTTGTACTGAGGAAACAAAGGCGACAATCCCTGAGCACTGATAAAACCATTCAGCTTGTGGTTGTACAACAGCACCAGAGCATGTGTGTGTGTGTGTGTGTGTGTGTAAGAAGATGGTGCTTCACAGGACATTAGGAGATCATCACACTTCCTTGATCCTCTTCTCACCAGAGATCCATGGGGTTATACAAAACACCCTACACACACACACACACACACACACAGGTACATGGGTACACACATCTTTCTATACACACATATGGTTGCGAAGGCTTTGTAAACACTGCAGAGCAAGGTGGTGAATACAAACAGATCATTGTGAGGAGGAAGAGGAAGAGAAGGAGGAGGAAGAGGAGGAGGGGGATTGCAGTGGACGAAGTTTCTGGAAAGGTTATTAAAGTGGTTGAACAAATAAGGGATGTTGAAGGAGTGAGAAGAAGGTGAAATAATGGGGGGGAGGGGGGGATGGGAAAATAGATAGAGGAGGAGATTAAAGTGATGACGTTTTCAGAAGAGAATAGAGCGGTAGAAAGCTTTGAGTAAACAACATGTTTTCAGTTTTGGGGAAAGTTCAGGGTTGATTTGTTGATTCACAGCAGACTATCTGGAGACAACACTCACGCTTTGACTATTAGAGGAATTTTCTAGTTTCGAAATACTGGGGCTTATTTTCATAGCTTTGGCCAACACTATTATTATCAGTAATAATAGCATGGGACTCACCAAATTCATTGCCTAGATCTGGGAACGCGTTGACAACATGTTGGGAACATTTTGACATTGCTAACAAGACAAAATGTCAAGTTTTGTTTCCCCCATTTGACACATTTATTAGTGAGTCAACAGGGAGATGATAGGACATGAGGGGGGGAGAGAGATAGAGAACCCCACGCAACAAAGTTTTCCAGTTGGAACATTGCATTTCTGGGTCATGTCTTAACCTGTAGGCCACCAGAGCACCCCCCCCACTCCCAATCAGGCTTTAAACAAACACACAGCTTTCACACTGTGGTTTTTAAGGAGTAAATCTTAAGTCTTCAAGTTCAACAGGAAAACTAATTAAATTTACACTGCAATATTATTGTGAAAAATGATTATGATAGGTTAGCCAAATTACTTTGGAAGACAAAACAATGGCGAATGGTAAAATGATTACTCAAACTGTTAAGGTCACATGGTTATCATTTGTCCTATTGATTGGTTGCTGAGCATCAACAAGGTGGGTCTTATCTAATTTGAGCCTGCAAGAGGCAGACACCAAAGGAAAATACTAACCCAGAACAAAACAATCTCACCACAAGGTCCATCAGTAGCTGGTCTGGAGCTTTCAATTATATCTTTATCTTCTTCAGTAGATGGAGTTGCCAAAGAACTGTAGATGATTTCCACTATAATAATGGAATTCTCATCCAGCTTGCCTTACAAGTTGAGACTGACAGTTGGAAGCAATGTACAAAGAACAAAATAAAAACAGTCAAGAATGAACTTGAAGATCACGTGATACGATCAAAAGCTTCAGAAGCTACAGAATTGCATTGACATCTGCCAAGGTTTCCAAGGTCAAGGATGAACTTTCAGTCTCAAACACAAAACACTGCAAAACAGTGGGAAACTCTTTTTGTTGAGATCTCGAAGGACATTGAATACCCTCATCTCTGAAGTAGCTTTATGTTTAGTTTGTCTATGTCTCCCAAGAGAAGTGAAACAAGCTGTGTACACCAATCCTTGGTGTTCATTTTACATGAACACTTAAAGTCTCTCCAGTACTCCAGTACCTTCCATGTAGATATTCTGGCTCATTTGTTGGCTTATTTGCAACCTGTATTCATCAAAGCTATGTTGCTATGTTCTCACATCTCAACAATTAGTTTGGGCAATGTTATCATAAGTGACCGAAAAGTTGGCCAAAACTAAAAAAATCAAACCTGCATTGCAGAAAATTTACTTTAAAACACACACTGCATAGGAATGATGTAGGCAGAACATAGAGACATTTATCCTCTGGTACATCCTCTGCTCTGGAAGAATTGGCTACCGCTGGAAGAATGTAAAACTGCATAAGAGAAATCCTTTGCTACTGATTCATCAAATGATTTTTCTCCCAAAAAGCAACTAAAAAGTGAATGATTGCAGACAAGCTTCCTTGAGAGAATATTAGAGCAGTCAGGGTCCTTGAGCTCCTAAAGGAAGTTGAGGGACTCTGGCATTGAAGACACACAGAGATGATGGGGGTTCTCCCCAGGGAGCATCCGGTTAAAATTCAAGGACTCTCTCCGTCGCTTATTTTCACTCCCTCTAATGCTCATCTCGCTCCCTCTCTCCTTCATAGCGAGGTCACGGCTGAAAAGTTTCAATGATGCCCTAGGAGGCCGACAATAATCATTGAAGTGTGCATCTGCATCTATATGTGTGTATCCAAGCGCATGATTGACCTTATGTGCGCACAGAGCTTGTGTGTCTATGTTTTTTTATAGTTGTGTAGGTGGTTGACCGTTCTGTGGCCTCTGTTGCTCCCTCGCAGGGTTACCAGATCACCCGCTGGTCGGTCGCTGCACCCTTTTGCATCTCAAACAGCTATGATATGAAGCAATAAGCTCTTTCGCCTCTCCCCAGTGATTTCCTATTTGTAAAGTATCATGAAATGGAGAGCTTATGGAACTCGTTTTGGGGGAATTCAATAACTGTCATTCCACGTCTAAAATGCCAAACATCAAATACAAGTGAAAGAGAGTAAGGCAACAAGCACGATGAGCTCAATGGCTATCTTTGAGGGAGAAAGCTAGTGAAATAAACTGTCTGTTGCATGCTATGCCATTGAAGCTATCTGTAAAAGAGCATCCATGATCACCACTTGCATACTGATAAACCATGAATTGAAAAGACAGCTATGAAAAGATAACAAATTTACACCAAGATACAAAGGAACGAGCAAACAAAGAACGAGGCTGACTCCATCCACCGCCAATCCCATCCTATCTGCTTAGTATGCAGTCATTCCCAAGGACAGAGAAGACAGTGAAGAATCAGTTCTATCTTCATGTGATAGTGAGTGAACTGGTGGGAGGAAAGAGAGGGGAAAAAGAGGAGATGGAGAAGAAAAAGTAAGCGCTGCAGGAAAGGCGCTGACAGCTCGCCATTCGAAAATAGCCTGAACAGAGCGGCTCCAAAATAATTCCCCTTTTCTGCCTGATCCTAACTTCAACCACAGTGGCTGAATTATTCATTCTAGACCAATGACATGCAGGGATGGGGACAAAGAGTCATTGCTCTATTTTGATTCACATAATAAATTCATGACACAATTTTTAAGGTGTGGGGGGGGGGGCTCAGGCCAGGTTGAGAGTGCCATAAAGTTTGAAAAAAGGTTGAAACAAGAAGGAACAGATGGAGTGAAACAGGAGATCCCAGAACAAAGACTCTCAAATTGAAAAGGATGTGGAAGGTATGGAGATAAATAAGTAGGCTACATTAAAGTAGCTTCTCTGTAAAAATACACACACATGAAGGCGCAGCTGACACAGCATATTAACCCGGGATCAGCTGAGAGAGGGAAACCAGAAAGGAGAAGAGTGAATCAGTGGCTCTAGAGATTATTGTTTGAAGCCTTAATGTTGCTAGGCTAGTAAGTTTCTTGAAGTCCATTTGAAGCATGTATTGTAGAGTTAATCAGTATTAAAAGTTGACCTACGGGAGTGTCTTACAGAGAAATTGTGATACGTTTTGCCATTAACGCAAGCAAATATATTCCTGACAAGTGAAAACAAGTCAAAAGCATCTCCAATGTCTGTCAAATAAGCAGGATTTACAGCTGTCACAGATGTCATGATGATGCCAGAGAGAATTTTTCAAGAGACTGATAGGAGAGTGTGTGAGCATATACATTATATTTTTATGGGAGTATTGCATGTTTCAGTTTTACAGAAGGTTTCAAGAATGGGGACTAGCTTCTCCCTTAGTGTAATAGGCTATTTCGGGGAAACATTCCCAACATGATCTCAAAAAGTCTTTCTCCAAATACAGAGTGCAGAAAACAAGGTACCAGATAACCAACAGAAGGAGAGGCAAGACGACAAAGAAGAGGAGAAGCAACTTGCCCTCGGCTTTTGTACTTTCTAAACAAACTAGAGGCACTTTAACAAGCCGCTAAAACAAACTGAGTCAGGGACACATGGCTCCACATAGTCAGTCACGCAAGAACATGAGCTATTGAAAAACTTGTCTGTTCATCCGCACTCACTCTCTTTACATCTGTGAAAGTAGATGACATGCACATTAGTAACACAGCCCAGGAAGTTCTTCGCAGAAGAACTTTGCTGGGCTTCGCTAAAGGGCAACAAGTCTCAGACCAGTTTAAAACTGGTGAAAACAATGAGGGCTAAATGCAATGGAGCACATAATTCCAGACAGTTTTGTTGTGTAAACGAGCCAAGCAAAGAGTGATTTCATTTTACAGAGGCAGCTAACCTTTAGCTCTTCAAAAACCTTAACAGATACTGCATACATTTACAAAGTTACTCCACTATTGGCCTCTTTATTGTATGCGACACATATGTGCTGGCTCCCAAGTAGCTTCTACATGCCTCCAGTCCTGCGGGGGGTGGGCGGGGGGGGGGGGGGGGGGGGGGGGGGGGGGGGGGGGGGGGGGGGGGGGGTTGACGCACATGTGTGCCTGCATGAATGTGTGTGTGTCTATGCTTGTGTGTGTGTATACACATCAATGGCGAACAGTCCCCAGGCTTCTGCAAGCCTGTTTGTGTAGCAGTGAGGCAGAAGTAATGTCTGAATCTGAGCTCCCTCAGAGCAAAATGTATGTGTGCGTGCGTGTGTGTGTGTGTGTGTGTGTGCTGAATAGGGGGTCAGTCCTGAAGGACATACAGAAAATCTGTCCATCTACATTCACCCAAACAAATGAATCCCTGAGGAGGATGTTTAATGTTAAAATGCACAACCAGATCCATATCTTACACTGACTATGGCTGCATTTGATCAGTTGAATTGAAATTTGACACCCAGCTTTTGTGTAAGGATATACAAACTATAATGGTAACTGCAGCAATTGTTCACACAATGTTTTACCTTTTTCAAAAGACGATTAAAATCAAAATTTTTTAACAGCTAAGGAAATCATTCCTCTGGGTGGGTGTTACCCATAGCAGTGGTTGACTTACATTTGAGAGACAGCGTTGCTATTTAGACTGTTTTTTTTAACATCCATGGTGCCTGTATAGCCCATGTCTGTAGATAAAAAATGTTTTTTTCCCTTTTTCAATGAGCCTATGGAGCACTGGGTATGTGCCGTTAGCAGTTAAAGATGCCTGTCCCTTTACAACATATAAAATTCGGTAGGACCCTTTCACAGAGGGCATCACATTTTAATTTCTGCGGGGAGCATTGAGCAGTGTTCAAAAAATGATACTTGAATCCTTAAAATCCAATATGCAGGGCCGGCGCACAACACTCCATCACAGCTATCAGCTGGAGCCTGCCTCTTGACATCGCAGGAAAACGTGGTTTGGATTGTGCCTGAACCAACTGAGGAGATCAGAAGAGAAATCAATAGCAATACAGCATTCATTAACAGTCCTTACGGATCAGAAAGCCATTCATCTACTGAGAATCACAGATGAAACAGTGAAAGAGAGCGACAGAGAGAAAAAGAAGAGAGAAGAGAGGAGAAAAGTGAAGCCTATACGTGAGACTGAGTGACCTTATGTGTGCAAAGAGCATGCTTCACACATAGACATGCTTCGATTGTGCTCTTGCCTAGAAGTCATGCCGTTAAAGTTAATGAATAACGCCCCCCCTACCCCAAAGGTCTGTTCTACAGATGGCATTAGATGGTAACCCCCCCCCAACCAACACACACACACACACACACACACATAATGAAATTCCTTACAATGACCAACAGCAAATTTGAGATGATATTAAAATTAATATCATTAGCAGTAAGTTATCACATTTTAACAATTCAAACCAAAGCAGCATCAAAATTACATCAAAATGAATCAAAAAACCGTTTTCTGACACAACACACACACACACACACGCACACACACACACGCGCACACACACACACACACACACACACACACACACACACACACACACACACACACACACAGCAGAAGGGGTGAGTCAATAGAGGAAAAGAGAAGAGCAAAAATAGCAAGAAAGTAGAGCTCCTGCATCCTGTGAGCAGCATTATTAAAACATAAGGTAATACTATTTAACCTACATTAACATTCAATTAACCATATGATAAATGGACACGTTCACACACACACACACACACACACACACACACACACACACACACACATAAAAAGGGTAATCTCATTGACCTGTATTAACATCTGTGGAAGGACAGGCCGCTCAGGTGAGCAGAGCCACAAACTTCATGACCCACATCAACATTTAATGAAGTCTGAGAAACACGAATCCTTAGTTCAAGAAGAGCAGGTAATGAAAGGTGTACCGCACACAAACACAAACACACACACACACACACACACACACACAGAGTTGGTGTTCCTCTTATTGTAACTGGTGACAAGAGGAAGAGATTGTTAACACACTCTCACCGTTTCTATTGACATTTTTCATCCAGCCTACAAGAATAATCACAGATAATATTAAAAGGCAAAAGGTTCTTTCTCAAACTCTAATAAGCTTCTTATTTAGGTCACATTTTAAGGTTGGTAGTAAGATATTTCAAGAAATAGCATGGACAGAAATCTTGTGTGGTGAATGTCTGTGAACACAAGAACACTGAATGGAGGTGCAATGGTCTGTCACTCGGCGGAGTAACCAGCTGTGAAGCTTCTCAGTCACACGCTGGGACTGTTTTCTGACAGTTTTCTGAAGTTTCAATGTCAATCATTGACTATTAACTGATATCATTAAGCTGTGTTTTGGGTATACGTGTAGGCTATGTTGCAACCATGAAATGATGATTCGGTCTGTCCAACTCCTTGCCAGATGCTGGCTGTAATACGAGTTTGTTGTTTGCCAAAAAGTGGATGAAGAAGAAGGAAGAAGAGATTTGGCCATTTTTCAGGTGTCTAACTTTGGACTGGTCACTACAAAAACAACCTGCTAGGAAGGGCGCAAATTATTTTTGCATGAATACACTTTTTAAAATTTAGACATCTTAATGTAGATGATTTCTCAATCTCATCTCATCTCAATCATCTTTTCATGAATATTGCTAGCTTGCTAAAATGATGTCCCCATTCTTAACCCCTTGATGCCGATTGTCGCGAATTCGCATCACACCTCTTCCTTTCAGACTGCAAGCCAAGATAGCGCATGAATTCCCCCAATGCCTGTTTGTGCATATTCGATACGTACTTAAACCTTTTAGCTGTGGTTTCTCGCTAATTTGCATCATACCTACATCATACCTGAATTGATATCTTTTCTATGTTCTATAGACAAATTAACAATCTTCACTTAATTTAACATCAGCTTGAAAGCAAATGAAAAAAATTTTTATTGTAAAAAAATTCAGGCGTCAAGGGGTTAATTCTGCCAACAAAACTGGTTGATTGTTTTTCCAACTTGTGGAAACAAGTTGTGGAAACATCTGTAAAATCACCAAAACCATTTCAATCGCTGAACAAATCTGCGATGTGGGCAGCAAGTTGGAGGACTGGAACCAAGCTAGAAAACTTGGTTAAAGACTTACCAACATCAGCAAAGAAGTTGTCGCTTAATGCTGAGTAGTCAGACACACTGTGTTGTGTGCCAACTACTACAATCAACTACTAGTCTGATGAGAGAGAAGACAGAAGTCTGGCTGTGTGAAAAACAGCATACCCCTTTACATTTTTTTGTTAAGATAAGAAGATAGTTGTGATCAGTTCATTTTTGCACCATCAATTGCAACTTGAGTACTGGTGAAATTAAATGTAGTGATTGAACATAGAATCTTAGCACAGTCTTGCTAGCTGACAACAAATAGCAGTGCCTGTTCAAGGCTTAGCTTAAAGGTCAATAAATTGCCTGCTTTCATGTGTCCATTGTAAGAACCAAACTTTATTTTTCACTAGGCCAGTGTATTTTCACGACTTCTTTTACACTGCTTTGTAAAAGCAGTCTGATGATAATGGCTGCTGAGTGTAACATAAACTGCAGTTATGTGATGTTGTGGTAAAAGGCTGTTTGTCTCAAACAGTTTATTTTTCTGTTTACTGTGGCTGAACAAGAAACTTTATTAGGAAGGCTCAGAGTGAGGTGTAAAATAAGAAACTTCCTTTTGAATACGACAAAGCCATAGTGTAACTGTAAAAAATCAAATAAAGTTTTTTGAAAAACATAATTGCATTTGACAGAAAAAATCCCCGAAACTCAGAAAACAAAACCTTTTCTGACTTTTAAATGAATTTGTACCTGGCTGAGTGGTCTCTGGTCAAAGTGGTGTTGAACTCTCGTGTTGAAATTGGATTTACAAACCTTCAAGGACTTTGTGTCTCTCAGCAGGTAAGCTTTTTGTAATTTGAAAAGAAAGATTCAATCATCACTAAAACAAATTTGAGAGTTTGTTTGAAAGAGAAGAGACTGAGAATGACTCCAGGGATGGTTGTGTCAGACTGAATAATGAAGTAAAGCTAAATGCTAATTCATTATGAGTGTCGGTCCTATCAGAGCCAGGCAGCTGAGAGCGGGAGAGAGAGAGAGAGAGAGAGAGAGAGAGAGAGAGAGAGAGAGAGAGAGAGAGAGAGAGAGAGAGAGAGAGAAAAAGAA
>NC_060155.1:17931637-17987045 GCF_021292245.1 Micropterus dolomieu | reverse complement strand
GTGTGCGTGCGTGTGTGTGTGTGAGTGAGAGTGAGTGTGCACGTGTTATGTGGTTTGCGCTCAGGATGGGTGGAGCTGGGTAGGGCTTTTTGCTCCTATCATAACCACAAAAGAATAGGGCCTCTTTACTGAGAAATTAAAGTGATAAAGGTCACAGCAGCAAAGTCACAAAAAGTGCTGGCCATATGCATTGTCTGTAGACTGAAAGCAGAAAGAAATAGAGGGGAATCCAGAGTATGTTGTAGCCGTGGGTGTGAAGGCCTCAGGTGTCTGACCAAGTCTGTTTATATCACACACTGCTGCACTCTTTAGGGTACATCCTAGAGGAAGTTTGTTCCAGCAAATACAATGTTTCAGCAGAACAGGTGGAGAGAGAGCAACCACCCATTTCATACATTTGGGGCTATCTTACCACACACACACACACACACACACACACACACACACACACACACGATGTTGTTGACAGAAGGAAATCCCAGCATCTTCTTCATGTTCTGTTGGTCAGCAATCAACAAAACTGCACATCACAGCCAACATCTGCTTGTGGGTATGGACCCTAACATCTTATGCCTGTCAAGTATGTCGACATTTGTCTGCTCTCTGTGCAGCCCTGTCTGTGGGAGTGGTGGCCGTGCTGTGCGGGTTGTGTTTGTTGTTATGGCACAGAGGTGATCCCTCATGTATCTCTCGCTGAGCAGCTGTCACTCCCTGCACCTCTGCTGTTGTTGTTGTCTTGATGAGGTACTTTCCCTCCCTCACACTTCCTCCCACAGGACCCTTTGTTTATGACAGGGTATGTGTATGTGTGTGTGTGTGTGTGTGTGTGTGTGTGTGTGTGTTTGTGTATGCGTGTGTGTGTCTAATACATTTTGGCACATGTGTCTGATGTGGGCCCGCAAATTCTCAGAATATGATTTAAACCGAATGTACCTTCACTGCTGGTGATGTGCACACACAGACCGAGGATTTTGCACTGACACATTTGTATTGTTTCTCCCTCTTGCACAAATGCACATTCATGGTAATCTTCTCCTCCAACAGATGCCAGTAAGTCGCAGTCCAAACCATTCATCAGGCAGCATTTTACTGAAGAACAAGTATTGTTTCTTGTTTTTTTACTCATCCAGTTAGTGACGTACCGATTGTGTGACGAAGTCGTGTCGTATGATTGTTTTTGCATAACCCCTGCTTCTCATTTCCTCACACACTCTCTCATCTGGTTTCCCTTTGGCTTCCACTGTCATAATGTCCACTGTACAAGCGTGTGGATGTCCGTCAGGGGTCATATCAAGCTTTTCTTCAGGAAATGACAGGTACTGTGTGTTTATGTGTGAGTGTGTGTGTGTGTGAGAGTGTGTGTTTGTTTAGGGGTGTGAGCAGCTGTGTAAGGATAGACAGAAAGCTGGTTTTAACAACACAGAGCTAATTTGCTTACCCCAGCTGAGCCGTGCTGCGGGTGTGTGTGGTGAGAGCGCGCGAATGACGAATGGCGAATCGGTGTGAATGTGAATGTGAAAAATTCTGCATGTTTTTATTTGCAGTGTTTCTCACCTTTTTGCCATATAGCATCACTGTACATGAAAGGCAGGTGTGAGACTGTGCGTGCATACACGTTATGTGGATGTATGCCAGCTTCGTGTGTGTGAGCCTCCCCACATGCATGTGTGTGTCCATGTATTTGCGGCAACAGTACGAACACGCATGCGCTATGAACAATAATCCTCACCTCTTATTTGGGTATTGTGTCATGTGGAGCCGCATTCAGGCTCTGGCCCTGCTCTATAAAGCTGCCTCTCTTCTTTGAGGAATTTCATCCAACACCGACCTTTCACCTTCAAAATGCTCTCCGCTTTTATTGGACTTCTCATCCCCAAATCGCAGGAATAAGACCTTGGGAGGAATTGGGAATCCCCTGCAACGGCTTCTTTGATAAAAGAAAGGTGGAGAGCTGCACCCAGCAGATGGTACGTGGTGAGTGGGATATGGGCTGAACATGACAGATGTACATTATTAACTCATGTTCTGCAGAATAAAAGAGGCTTTAAACATTTATTAGAGTGACATGAATTCTTGGTAAAACTGTTTGAACATTATGTATGATGTGAAATTTAACACTGGAATTATATGAATCAGATTACTTGTCTAGAATATCATAGGCTACTCTTTTTCTGTATTCCCGCTTATGTACAAAATGACAAGCTCAGTGTTTCTGAGCTTCATGTCGACTAAAAGCAATGTTTTTTTCCTGTTTATTAAAGCAACATATTCATAATCACTCAATGTTCTTGGGTGAATCATGTGATCCAGCAATAAATATTTGTAATGAGAAGGAATATGATTGGTGATTATTTTGAAGTGCATCCACTGTAAAATGGGACCTCAAATGGTGGCACCCCATGCAATGAAGCCGTGAAGCTGTGGTATAAACACACACACTCACATCACACATAAAGAGTCTATATCCATCTGTTTTCTCAGCTTTTTTTCTCCCTCTCGACTTGACAATCCCACAACTTCTTATCTCTCTGCACGGCTGTGCTCCTACCGCCCTGAATGCCCCCCCCCCCACACACACACACACACACACACACTCCACATCCTCACACATGCACACACACCTCAACCCCCACCCCTTTATTTCGCTGATGAGCTAAGATGCCTCTGCTTGGTCACATTACCCCAATGTTGCATCCAGATAACTACACAGTGAAGCCTGTGGTTTTATGTCTGTGTGTGTGTGAACCAATTTTCAAGGTGTGTATAATATTTCTAATTCCCCTGTTTGTGTGAGACATGAATAAACAGATTTCATTTTAAAAAACTGGTTATTGTTGTTTTTTACTGCTTCCCCCATCAGTCTTTTAAACTTCATATCTTTTGAGCAGTTTGTGAATTACAAAAAGCCAAAGCTAATCTGTTTAAAAAAGCTCATTATTGTCACACAACAGGAACATGTATATCAGGGTAGAATGTCTATTAGTTTTATTATTACAGTAATGTTTGTAGTGGTATACAATATTTGAATTTGTGTTCAGTTGCCTATGTCAACTAGTAAACCATGTAGTTTACAGCAACATTGTTTTTCAGTCAAAAGAGATAAAGGCAGCTGATTGTCGAGAGAGAACACAGATAAGTTCACAATCATTAATGTTAATAATGAATTAACCCCTTGATGCCTTAATTTATTTACAGTTATATAAGAAAATGTATTATTTTTGTTTTCATTTGCTTTCAAGCTGATGCTAAATGAAGAGGAGATTGTTTTGTCTATAGAACACAGAAAAGAGATAAATTCAGGTGTGATGTAGGTATGATGCAAATTAGTGACAACAGGCATAAACGAGAAACCAGTGCTTGCAAAAGGTTCTTTGGTACGTATCAAATATGCACAAACAGCATTGGGGGAATACATACACATATCTCGGCTGCAGTCTGAATGGAAGTGGTGTGATGAAAATTCACAACAATACGAGTTAAGGGGTTAACAATTAGAACTGACCAAAAATTAGGCTGACATGTGAACGCTTTTGTGTGTGAGAAAAAAAACCAAACACATTTTGAGAACACATTGCAAACTTGGCTGCTGGTTCATCACTCTTAATGCTGATGATGCACATTTGTTTAGGAGCACTGTGACACAACATTTGTATAATTTTGAAAAAAGCAGAACTTTACCTGCTAGATATCAACTTCTCTTCTCCTTTTTCAGGAATAGTGCTGGTAGTTGAGCACTGAAATATCATCTATTCATCAAATTGGTTAGTGAAGTGGGTCATATTTCCCTGATCACTATACTCAAGGAACTATTATATACTATTATATATTTTCCTCATCTGATGCAAACTGTAGACTGCGTCCTGGAGACTGAAAACTACCTTTTACAAATGATGAAAAATAAACAAAAAGAAAACACTGCTGTATAGCAGCCATTTCTTCTATACAAAAAAAGGATAAGCAATCTCACTTTACTTTGCATGCTAGACAGACAGACAGACAGACAGACAGTCCCTCTATTGCATAATCTAATCTTATTTGCAGTATGTTGTCATGCCATCTGACTTTCAAGATACATCAGCTCAGATAAGAACTAGGAGAAACACACCTTGCCGGCTCTATGGTATCTGTTGCTCTTATCTTTAGGGGGACAGGTGTCTCAAAAACCTGCCGTCTGTATCGCAGAATATATTTATCACACATACACACGCACAGAACTGTTTGTTCAGAATTTCCCACCTTTGATAAGATCATTTCTCCACAGCCACTGGAGACCTATGGATTGGATTTCAGGAAGTATGGAAATATATATATATATATATATATATATATATATATATATAAAATGGTATTTCAATAATTCATATTTAGACAAAAGGTTTTCCTTTTACCATCTTTATAAGACATTTCTGCTTTTCTGAAAACCCTCCCTCCTTTGTTTGTATTTGTGCCTCCACTCTCACAGTAACTGTTGAGCCCACAGGCTTTTTACTCTCTCTTGCTAATACTGAAGGTAAAAGAAAAGCATTATTAGCACAACCCATTTGTACACACTGCGTGTGCGTGCTCACTCTCACAGGCACACAGACGCTACACACACACACACACACACACACACACACACACACACACTCAGAGGCATTCGGGTAAGTGTGTACTTTGTCAGCATTTGCGTCTCTTCCTGTCAAGTTCCATAGAAGACATGACAGAAAAGAAAATTACATCACGGTCAGGAGTTGACACCGTGTGTATGTTTGTGTGTGGCCTATACCATCTAATACAATACAACATAAACAATATACCCGCCATAATTTATGTGGTTGTTTCAAGTTTGCTTACACAAGTATTTTGTCCACAAATGGACACATTTACACCTTTTTGTGCAAAATGTTATATTATCAGCCAGTTGTATTACAGTAATGTCCACCGTGACCTACAGTATACCTCCATAGACTGTACAAAGTCCAATAAATAGACATATTGCATAACAGTCTAGGAGGAAGATATAGTTTTATATCTTTTGAAATCCCTCTCCATGTGTTGAATGACTGATCAAGGCTGACTAGTGTTCTATCACTTTCCCTGTTTCTCTTTGCCTATCCTGCCCCAGTATTAGCCATCACCACTAATTACGTCAAAAATAAAAATTCTCTTAAGAAAATCTTCTTCATACTCCCTTTTAACTGGCTAACGTACTACTCACAATATAGGCTCTTCCGGTCTGTGTGCTGCAAATTGTTTTGTCTGAATTCTCAGGGAATCGGACCCGGTGATAGGCAGTTGGAGAAATAGCCAATCCATTGCTGATGGTCTTGTTTGCTTATGTAGGTCATATACACTCACAGGTCACTT
This sequence comes from Micropterus dolomieu, assembly GCF_021292245.1. Lineage (NCBI taxonomy): Eukaryota > Metazoa > Chordata > Actinopteri > Centrarchiformes > Centrarchidae > Micropterus > Micropterus dolomieu. The sequence goes on along the minus strand of NC_060155.1, from coordinate 17,981,696 downwards.
TATTAGGTACACCCATGCAAGTTTGGGGATGGACCCCCTTTTGCCTTCAGAACTGCCTTAATTCTTCGTGGTATACTTTGAACAAGGTGCTGGAAACATTCCTCAGAGACTTTGGTCCATATTGACATGATAGCATCACACAGTTGCTGCGGATTTGTCGGCTACACCTCCATGATGTGAATCTCCTGTTCCACCACATCCCAAAGGTGCTCTGTTGGATTGAGATCTGGTGACTGTGGAGGCCATTGGAGTTTAAACGATGCTCAATTGGTACTAATAGGCACAAAGTGTGCCAAGAAAATATCCCCCATGCCATTACACCACCAGCAGCAGCCTGAACAGTTGATACAAGGCAGAGTGGATCCATGCTTTCATGTTGTTCAGGCCAAATTCTGTCCCTACCATCTGAAAGTTTTTCCAATCTTCTATTGTCCAATTTTGGTGAGCTTGTGTGACTTGTACACAAATTGTGCAAATCTACATGTCTAAATGCATTGAGTTGCTGCCATGTGATTGGCTGATTAGCTATTTATGTTAACAAGCAATTGAACAGATATACCTGATAAAGTGGCCAGTGAGTGTAAATAATAAACTGAGACGTTACATAACCAGTTAAAAACTCTTACATGTAAGGTTTTACATTTACTAAAGAAAAAAATACAAAGGAGAATTATTTAAAATGCCTCAGTTAAGCAGTTTATTGTACTAATAATATACGACCATTTCTATGTTTTACATCTGCATTTGTTTATGTCTCTGGTACACAAACAAAACCAATATAACTTTAAAAAACAAACAAACAACAACAACAACAAAGAAGCCTGCAAGTCTTCATTCCTTATCTTCAGCTGCAGTAAGTTTCCACACAACTAACTTTGTACAAATTGTCGCCCTGACTCATCTACGGGCAAAAGTGCTCTAGAGAAGGGTGAGGCACGTTGAATCATTAAAATGGGGGAAAGGCAAAACTTTTCGGGCAGCCGTTCCGCAAAGTAATTCATGATGTTACGCTATTTTGTACAGATGAAAGGTGGAGTAAGTAAAGTTGTGTGAAGAAGCACTTCGTTCGTAAAGCATACTGAAGTCAGGACCAGGTGCACGAAACCTGGCCCTGACTTTGTGTCACTTGTTCATAAAATTGGAAATCCAAGAAGCTACCCCAGTTTCATACTCTGCATCATACTAGACTTTCATTCAGACTGGCCTTGTTACTCTTCTGACCTCAGATCTGCAGTCTGCCTGCAGTAGAGGTCAAACTGTTACTCGAGTCTTAAGATATTATGATTTCACGCACTCACAAAAGCAGATGTGATCACCAGGTAGTCCACAAAATAATTCCGGTGGAAGAGTGGACTGGGGTTGTGATGAAATGATTGATTTTAAAATGAGGTATGTCATCAGTACCCAAGTGCATCATTACACTTAGCTACTTGACCTGTGTGTGCTGTGTTTCAATTACTGTTGAAACTTGCTCGTTTGAAAGAGAGCAATTGAATGTTTCTTTAAGGAAGATAATGCAGATATAAGACCTAACATGAATGTTTTAATATTTATAATATCCAAAGGTGTGACTTATTTTGGTCAGTCCACTGCCTCCGCAAAAAAGGTTGGAACCCCATTGGTAGAAAATGTAAAGAAGATCAACAAGGGAGAAAGTCTCACAAAAAATCCTAACTCAAGGTGCACTTACTAGCTTTTTGCAGTTTTTCAACTGTATTTTATGATCTTCTCTCAGTGGATGGAGTGTGCTCAGTTTTCATGGACTACTGTTTAACTTTCATGCACACATTTAAGATAGATCCCACTTAAATCTTTCTGCTGTCTTAGCAGACACTCACATGACTATAAACGATAAATCGATTAATCAATTAATCAATTAATCTTTTGGCTGAATATAATTTGACAACTATTTCACTTGACAGAAGCAAAATGTTAAATATTTTCTGGTTTCAGTGTCTCAAATGTGAGATTTTGTCTCATGAGATGTTAAACTGAATACCATTGGCTTTAGGAAATAGTGAGTAGCATGTTTCACTAATTGTGTTTATGTTTAGTAGCGTGTATATAAATATAATAAAAGTTCTGTGTTTCTGTGTTACAAAGTGTGTGTAGCAGCTTGTCTCTCATAATGACCATTTCACAGAACACTGCAGTACTGTCCTACAAAGCTGTGTGATGCATTCGCTGCCAGCTGTACCGTTGTTTTTTTGGTTTTGTGTCCCTCATCATGCACTTTCCATCCATATGTCGTCTCCAACAGTTGTACCACACACACACAAACACACACAAAAGTGAAACTTGATTGTGTAGAGAAACATTTGCTCGCTTTGGCTGTCTAACTTGGAATTAATGATGTGACAGCCATCGCTCTGTTCACCAGTTTATTTCATAACAGGTGTCTTGCATACAAAGGGAAAGTTTGTGTGCCTATCCGTGTGTGTGTGTTTGCCTTTTCAGCCTGGCTGTGTGTTGGACTGCAGACCACAAACAAGCCTGAGGTCTGAGTATTGTTATCTCATTGGTGCAATTATGCCCACTTCTGCTTGCTCACATGCGCGCGCACACACACACACATGCACACAACTTTCACCCCATTACCTCCAACCACACCCACCCTCCAAATGAGCTCAAGGGCAGTAGGGGGTGTATCTAAAGGGGGTGTGTGAGTGTGATTTGGAGGGGTGGGGGGCGGATCGAGGGCAGATTTATCGACGGCTGGGGTACCCTGGTGACAAGAGTCCTAAATCGGGGTGGTCAGGCGTGATCATGCCATGTGAATCGACTTGTCAGGATCACTTAGAGACAACAATGGAGTGGACGGACAGAGAAGAGGAGAGGAGAGGAAACAAGGAGAGGAGAGTAGTGATTTAAGAGATGAATTTATGTGTGTGTGCTAGTAGATATTAGATTGAGGAAGAATTGTATTGTGAGTGTTTGTGTGCAGTTGCAGTGATGGCAGTGCAGGGTGGGGTTATGTTGAATGTGTATGTATGTGCGTGTGTGTGTGTGTGTGTGTGTATGTGTGTGCGGTGGGCGCCATTGAAAGGCCCTTCCTTCTGCTCTATTTACCCAGGTGAATAGGGAAGCTGGACCAAGCCTGAGCGGGAAAACATGTCATTTAATGCTGTGTAAATGTGTGCGTGTGTGTGTGTGTGTTTGTGTGTGTGTTTGGGTGGGGGTGGTGGTGGTGGTGGTGGGATACTTGTGACTGCATGTAAGTACAAATTCTCAAGACAACAAGTTAGCCACATGACCCCCTGACCCAATGCCAAACCCAAATAGAAACACGAGCAAACACACACACACACACACACACATACATACAGTAACACAGAAATTCCCAGACTTGATTCAGAGCGATTGCAACATTAAACTACTTTTAAGTCTACCACTTATTTGAAAAAAAAACTTTTCTCACTCTCTCTGTCTTTCAGTTTTCTTGCGTGAAAATCTAGACAGAGCCAATGTGAAAGTAGACAAAATGAAGTCTATGTGTCTGGAGTGTGTGTGTGTGTGTGTGTGTGTGTGTGTGCTTCAGGGTGTTGCTGGGAAAAGGCCTTGCCCTCAGCAAGTCAGGAAACTGGGTGACAAACCTGACCACACACTCAGCACCAGAAGGCTGTTGGGATGTCTGTGTCTGTGTGCGTGTGTGTGTGTGTGTGTGTGTGTGTGTGTGTGTGTGTGTGTGTGTGTGTGTGTGTGTGTGGTTATTTTTAAAGACCCTGTTTAACTCATGACACCTGTGTAGATACATCTTTTTAAAAAATATTGCTTAATGTTTTTTAATGCGTGGGATTTTCTCTTGTCTTTCTATCATGTATGCTTCTCTATATGCGGTAAGTTAACAGTCATGTATACCCCTTCATGCTTGTGAGCACATTATCCTTTGTGTTCAGAGGTCATGTTAACAAAAAAATTATAAGCACAATCTTGTCCAGTCTACATTATAACACTTATGTGAATAAAATTTTTTTTGCAATTTTTGCAATCTAACTAGGACTTGAACAAATCAAAGCAGGAGCCAGCTGGATTGTCATCATAGTCACAGAAGGATGTGCAACAGGCCTTTTCATTGTGGAAATTTTCATGTAAAAAAAAGACAGGGTAGGACAGCTTTGTTGTGGATGTTGGAGATGCATGTTACAGTAACAAGATGTGTTTTTTGTACTCGCAAGGCACAATCCCAAATATAAATGTGTATTGCATATTATACTTTGTGAGTCTAAAACCTGGAGCAAGCTTAATCAACATACACAGTTTCACATTTTATTTCAAAGCAAAAAGTACTAGCAGTCAAGTCTTGATTTGATGTGGAGCTGAAAATGATTAGTCGATTAGTTGATCAACAGCAAATAAGGTCTCTTAGGTCTACTTTTTTAAATAATTAATCGTTTAAGTAATTTTTCCACCACTGCCAAATGTTATATGGTTTCAGCTCTTCAAAAGTGAGAATTTGCTGCTTTTATTCATCTTGTGTGATTGCAAAGTAAAAGATCTTTGGGCTTTGTCGGGTTGGACAAGATAAGCAATATCAAGATGTCACTTTAGACCTTGGACGGGCATTTTTCAACACAATTTCTAGATCATTCATCAGGAAAGCAGAATAATGATAATTTAAATATTTTTTGATTGCAGCCCCATTGTCTGTTATATTAAATTTGCATGATTCAAAAATCCTGAAAAGGGTGGTGATGTTCTTTGAGACTATTGTGTTGATTGACAAAAATGTGTGATCATTGGAAGACTTCATTTGCAACAGGTCTTATTTTCATTCTTCATCCAAAACTCAAATCAACAAAGTAATGGTATTGTTGTACCTCATAAAGACGCCATCACCTTGGATCCTCTTATAAGTCTGTTATTTTATGATGTAAGTAAACAAAGAACCCAACTATCTTTCATGCTTTCTTCTGTGCTGACCTCCTCCTCTATATTGTTGTTTATTCTCCTCTTTGTTAGTCTTTTATCAAATGGCCAAACGTCTGGGTTTTTTTTCTCTTTGACACTGTTTAGCAGTCCTGACCCACTTTATGTAATGTTAACAGTTATTGTTTTGGGCTATCTGCAGCAGGCACATTGCTCTATACATTCTTTGGTCCAAAGAAACAACAAATAAACGGCCAAACGAATCGCAGCCAAATCTGGGAAGACAGTAACTGTTACAGACGTGTCTAATCGCCTCAGCACCAGCTCCAACAGTCCCCATCTCTCTCTCTCTCTCTCTCTCTCTCTCTCTCTCTCTCTCTCTCTCTCTCATATGTGTGTTCATCTCTCTTACCCTCCTATCTCTCCACCCTCACTCTCTCTCCACATGGCAAGGGTGTATCTGCTCAATCTGTGTGCTATGGTTATGTGTGAGCGTATGCATGCATATGCATTTTGTGATTGTGAGTCAGTGGGTGCACGTGGGTCATGTTGTATACCGTCCGTGTGTTATGGCCCTCACGTGGCAGACAAATGTGTACATTTTGGGCACGGAAAAATATTCAAAACCCATCTATTCTTAACTCTAGATGGACCTCAGAGACCCTTCTGCAGCATTTGTTGTAACATAGTAACCTTTTGCAAACTAGGAATTTAGAGAGTACTGTATTGAGTTCTGTACGCTATAATATAGGGGTAAAACATAGTTTTACAACTGAATTGTGACTGAATTGAGTTTAAATGTGTCACCTGTAGCACAAAATAAGCCTGCATCTGTGGTATTTGGTCACATATAGGTTTCACTGTCTGTGGCCCTATTTGGGCCAATTCAGGGCAGGCTTGTCCCATATAATTTTCATTTCAGTAGATTTTTTTAAGCACTTTTCGGATGAACCATACTGTCAAGATCAAGCTCATATATACTACATGCTGTATATAAACAGAGGGATTGCCCATGCTGCTTAACTGTACCACAACTTCTCATTGAGCTCTGATGAACAGTTTATTTCACTTTATCTCATCCTCAAACCATAGGATGTTCTGTTTCCTCTCTTTACTATCCTCAGTGTTACTTCACATTTACATATACAAATTTGCAGATCTCTGAAATTCTTCATTCTAGACTTTATTGGGACTCCATAACTCCAAGTTCCCAGTCACTTATGCACAATATGTGTACACAAATATATCTATATTACTGTGACTACACAGGCTCAGATAATACTTACACTTAAAGTTTACTTGATTCCAAGGCCTTTTTCATGGAAACAGTAAGAAAAAAACAAGTGTAAATAATGAATTACTGAATTCCATTTAAGTTTCAGAATTGGTATTGTGCATTCTGTCTCACTGTCACATTGTCATGGCTTACAGGGACACTTGAAATAAAGGAGAACCATCGTGAGAAAAACGTCTATAGAGTTGTTTACTTGTCAAAATGATACTCGGCAATATGTGTGATTATAAGTAACCAGGATGTAACTCCAGATCTAAAAATGAGCGTGTAGCTCACAGTCACTTTGTTCACAAAGAATGTAAACACAGTTACTGTGGGGAATATAAAGCACAACACACCCAGATCATATACATCATATGCATCTAGCATTGCACAGGTAGTAACTCCTAGTAACCCTTTACATTGACTATAAATACAGTTTTAGGTGAGAAGACTGATAACGCTGTCATGTGTGTATGTTCAAGGGATAATAGGTCACTGTAATCGATACACTTTTTGTTAAATTCAACAAATATTTCCTCACGGTCTGCAAATGGACAACAATGAAAGTGGTGTGGACCTTGCCACACAACATTGTTCCAGCCAATCAGTAACGTTAGCGCTCATGCACAGGATTGATGGGGGAGGTAGGCAGTGGGAGAGAGAGTTCTATACATCGACACATTCAAATGTGCTGGTACTGTGAAGAAGGAGAGACAGCCGAGAAACAGCAGAGGAAAAGGTCTGAAGAGTATTAATCAACACACTCTCACTCCCAACTCATCACATTTGGACGCTTGGTCAAGACCCCTTGGCGTCACTTTTTAACACCCTATGTATCCCTTTGACGTAATTGACGTTTATGGCTCTGCGGTCAAGTCAGCAGCAATAAATATGCAAAGTCCTATCAAGTAAGCAACATTAAACATGTGATGTCCGGTTATTGTGAAAAGATCAAAATTTTGTTAGGTTTGGGCAACAAAAGTACTTGGTTAGGTTTAGGAAAAGATCATGGTTTGGGTTAAAAAATAACTATGTAATGTTGTGTTTCATTACTTGTGTAACTTACGGAACCTACATAACACATGAAACGGAAAGCGGAGTGCTATTTGCTTCCAAATATGTATGTGTTTCCTGTTAAAACACAAAGCTAGGGAGGGATATTGACTGATGTTTGCAGTGGCCATCAGCACTGAATGTGCGTTACTCCCGTACCCCATCATGCAGACTCTGTGCGGGCCGGTTCCAGCTCCCGATTGAACAGGGACAAGGACCAGGACCGAACACATCCTCTGAAACTGACAGAGACCAGTTTGATGACAGGGAATACAGTATTGAGGTGGTTTTCTTGCCGGGTTTGGCTCTAGGGGCTGCAGTCAGCTAACAGGACTCATAGCTGCATGGCTAACCAAGCTAACTAGCTTCAGAAGCAGACAGATGAAGTTAGCAGCAGTTAACGGTTTAGCAAAAAGTAACGCTATGTGTCCATCCTGAAGCTCTGTAAATTACCTCGGTACTGTATTCCCTGTCGGTCGTTGAGGATGTGTTCGGTTCTGTTCAGGCTGTGTTCACTGGGAGGCTGCTGAGCGCGGTTTCGTTGCCCACTCGCCCGCCTCCAGTTCTGGCGCCCATTCTGGAGCAGCTACCCGCCATCACTCCCTGCTGGGTGCCCCATTCATTAGACGCTAAATTAATACACACCCCCGAGTGCAGGATGAGTCAACATTTTAAAATCGTTTTCCAGGAAATGACAAAATCTAAAATACCATCAAGGATACCTACAAAACAGTGTTTTTTATCATTGTTGGGCCAGATGCTGGCGTATTGGTGACATATAGTGCAAGGCATATGCAATAAAAACAATTAGACATGGTTTCATGTGAACTTAAAAATGCATTCAATGTTGACTTTTTGTCTCACACAGGAAATAAACACGGGTCTCCTGTTTTAAAGTCCGCTTTCTGGCCTTATTTGGACTTCTATGTTAAATATCCTACACCTACCTTTTGCGTTCAAAGTGATGCTCCAGAGCTTTCCTCAGTGCGTTGAACTATGATGCTCCATATGTGATGACTTGGGAGTGAGAATATGTTGTAGAAACACAGAAGAAAGTTATTTGACAAGGGAAGGGTGAAAGCATTTCAACTCTGGAGAAACCTTGGAGATTGAAATTTAGGGGGTGGAGCTTCTGAGGGAGCACTGAAGGGAGGGGTGTTATTTGTTTGGCAGTTGAGGAATCACTTACTCTCCCTTTAAGTCTGGAGCTAGAGCTGGGAGGGGATTAGCTTAACTTAGCATAGACTGGAAGCAGGGGCAAACAGCTAGGTTGGATCACCTAAGTTCAAATATATGTCGTCACTTCTAAAGCTGACACATTAACACATTGCAACATTTGTTTAATCGATGCTCAAGCAAAAGTGTAAAAACGACAATTTGTGCTTACGTGCTGTAACTAATTCTTGGCAAATAATGGGTCTTTTTCACAGCCGACATTTTGACTTGTGATAGTACCAAAAGCACTGGTGTTACTAATAACATTAACAATGGTTGCATGGTTCTTTTCAAGCGTAAGCTATGACAGCGAGCCAGCATGAACAACATCAGGACCCTGAAACTGGAACATCTAAATGGAATTCAACCATCCTAAATGTCAAATATGTCAAACTATTTTCTGTGAACAAGAATTTATCCATCTGTCTACTACATGCTGGACAAGTTCTTTATGAAAGTAACCCTAACCCTAGCTCTCTTTATAACCACAAATTTTGTTTTTAACATTTCTGTTTGTGTAACAATTAAACCAATGAGATTCAATGTGTTAATTAATGTGTTTTAGAGGGCCTGCTAAGCAGACTTTTTAAAAACCTTTTAACAGAATCAGTCTAGCTCTTTCCCTTTGCACTTTTTCTCTAAGTTAAGCTAAGCTATGGATTCATAGAAGTATAACCCTGTTTCAATCTCACTGAACCCTCTTGTTTTTTCTCTCCCTGTATCTTCATCCCTTGTCTTCTTCTCTGCCCTCCACTTCTCTCCTCATCTCTGTTGGATGGGTAGGGTAGTTATCAGGCCCGGCCAGCCCAGCCCAGCCCTCCTCTCTGACCGCTGCCAGCAGGGAGCGGCTGCTCTTGCCTGAGTATCTTTGACCACAACATCACCCAGGGAATGAGGAAATCAGGCTAGAGTAATCTATGCAAGCACAGAGCACGCTGGCCACTATGTGAGTGCATGGAGTGTGTGCATATTGTGAGCATGCACGTGTGTGTTCAGGAGCCCGCCACTTCTGCAACATCCGGCTATAAATCTATTGTGACACGCCAAACTGAATTTATGAGCCAATCTTCTTGCAACAGACATGTTTGATTTGAAAAGGGAAAGGATGGAATAAAAAAAAAATGAAGCAGTGAGAGTGAACTTCTGCTTTGACATTTAGAGCTGAATATTTTGTTTGAAAAAAAATACCATTTTCATGTGTGTGTTTTTTTTTTAAAGTTTACCTTTTTAACCTTTTTTATGTTGTCTCAAATTGTTGATATTGTCCAATAATGTCTAAATGTGAAAATAACTATCTGAAGCTCCTGTTTGCATTTAGAAAAAAAAGTTTTTTACCAGTTACATGCTACATCCAGAAGTCATGATTTTCTTGACTTGACTTACTTTACTGCAATGTCTTTACATCGTTGTTGCCATGGACTCAAAGCTAAACTAGAATCCAAGCAGACAAAGGTGCAACTGGACACATCACACCATTGATAAGGGGAACACTGTGGAAGCCATATTTGGGCCTGTGACAGAAATACCTGACATCTTTGCATTTCCTCCTTTGCAGAAAGTCAGTGCATGTTTTTTTTTGTTAAAGAGGATATAAATAGGAGTCATTTAAACTTTGACTGCACTGGCTGCACATTTTAACATGCCTAAATGCAAAACCCAACAGCCCTTCTCATTATTTTTGACTTTTGGAATTTTGTTTGTCCATCCATTCTAAAAAGCTGCCCATTTTAACAGTTTTTGCATTTTAAAATACTTGGGTTTGCCTTATACATGTTTATATGTCACACAAAGGATACTTTTCTGTGTTATTTTAGTGTCTCTTTGCCCCTTGGGAACAAAAGCCCTCTTCTGAACTGAAATGAACTTGACAAAATTCAATATCAGTGTTTTGTTGATATTGTGCATTATGACACTCTTCTGATGCCTTTCTCAAATGATTGCTGCACTGCACTGTTGATGATAACAAAGTCACATTCCTCATATTACTCTTTCCACTTGATAACAGGAGCTAACACTTAAGAGCTGGGAGGTTTCTGGTCCAGTCTACTGTCTGAGGTCACTAAATAGTAAAGATATGGGATGACCAACTATTCACATTGTAGGATGTCATGTCTTATGATTCCATCTGGGTCTACATTGTTTTTATCAATAAACTACCATCCACACACACACATGCACACACAGGCAGCTGCCTTCTCACTCAGTGGAAGCAGGTGTCTGTAAATCTCGTGGGGTTTGGGGCTTTGGGTTTTGTTGTTTTTTTTTTCTTTTCGTTTGGGTGTAGTAGAAGATGGTGAAATTCCCAATATGAAAGTCTGCTTCTTGCTCTGGCCTCTTTCCCCCCCCCCCACACACACACAAAACCACACACACTACAAGAGCTGACAGGGAATTTCAAACCCAATGTTGCTGTCTGTTTACACCATTATTGGTACAACAGTTAAACATGTTATATATATATATATATATATATATAGATGTAAAAAAATAAATAAATATTTGTCACTCAAAGCTGCAGTAAGCATGCATGCACCCCCGAGGAAACTATTTCTGTTTGGTCCTGCCTTAAATATCACGGTTCCTGTTAGCTGTGTCTGTCATGATGAGTGTCATTTCTGTTTATGCATCCCTCCGAGACTACTAGTTGAGATGGGAATCTATATTTGAGGGCACTGAGGTGGCTCACGGTGAGGAGGGGGTGCAGGTGGCTAGAGGGAGGTGAGGGGGGAGAGAGCTCCGAGGGAGGTGGTGTAAATATAGCTCCTGGTCTGAGTCTGGGCCCCTTGGCTTTCATGGCCTCACAGGAAAACAAGTCTCCTCAAGAGACTAAATGTGGAGCTCATACATGTGTGCAAGTGTGTGTATTTGGAGAACAATGATGAGTGTGGGGTTTTATACAGTCATTGTACACAGTACATTTTCACATGTGCTCACATCTGTGTCAGAAGTAAGTCTCGAACTCTGTGTGAAGGAGTTGAGGGTCAGTTTCTTCACCAGAGGAAACTTTCTCCTTGTATTTATGGAAAATGCGCGTGAGCCGTCACCCTTATCCACAGAGAAAGAGGCAACGGTTGGGTATATTTGCTTATTACCTGTACTGGCTGGGAAACTCACTTAGTAATTGGCAGATGGAGGGAAAGTTTTATGATATGCTCTGCACAATTTTGCAGTATTGTGTGTGTGTGTGTGTGTGTGTGTGTGTGTGTGTGTGTGTGTGTGTGCGTGTGTGCGTGTGTGCCGGGAGGGTGGGGTGGGGGGGGGGATTTGAATACTACAGTTCTCAGAAAAATTTGAATACTAGAGATAGGTTCCACTTTGGAGACACCCAAGAGCAAACAGTAAGTTCACTTTAAACAGAGGAATTACTCTAGACAATGGTGTGCCTTCACAGTGCTGTTTACAATTGTAACTTGAACCACTATAGGCTATTTGTGCTACTGTTATGATTTATAAAAGTGTATTTGCAGCTTAAATATATGGAAATGTTGTGTAGTCTTTGAAATCTTTTAAATTGCCATCACTGTGACGCCTTCAATTTCAGACATTATGTTACGTTCTTTAAAATGGTATTCCCAGAATGAAACAGAGCTGTAAAAAACAACAACACACTTTATTTACTAGGCAGTATATAAAAGTATAAAAACATGAAAACTTGGCATGTATAAATGCTTTTATAAAATCATTTTTGCTCGAAAGCTAGTACAAAAACAAGGCATTAAACGTATAAAAAGATTGTCTGCTAAGTGTTTGACACGGGCTACTGCAGTCTTAGTAAGAAAACAAAATGCTGATTGAATATGCAGTACAAAACAATACAATAGTATTCAAAGAACTGTAGAAAAACAACTTACATACAAAAGTTTCAAATGGGCTTTTGTTTGTAGTATAATATAAAATATCAGTGTTTAGTACTCTCGCTTTTTATGGAGAATATAAAATTCAAGTGCAGCTTGGTCTTACTCTTACTGGGTGAAGCTCATGGTTTGAAACACGTATGCCCATTTAAGATTTTTAAATGTATAAATATCCTATTTTTTTATATACTTAAATTTTAACAAATATAATGTTTGTTCATTGAATGTTTCCCCCTACAGGATACTGTGAACGCCAGAAATTAATTAAAAGTTGAAATGAGAAGTAAATTTTTAAGGAAATAAAGGTGCCAGTGTGGTAACCAGGTAATACTAATAAGGCTGGCCCCTTCTGTTGTGTAAAACATGATTACTCATAGTTGAATAATGATAAGAACAGATGTAGCTGTTCTTGTTCAGTAGTTGTGTTTACATGAGGTGGCACAGAAAAAACATTTGAAATTCTCAGTAGACCCATTTGTAATCTGTAAAAAAAACAAGGACAAAAAAAGAGAAAGGTGTCTGAAATACAGAGGTCAGTTTTGAATTAATTAATATGCCTTTGGATTTATGATAATGCTAACAGGGCTTAAATACTTAACTTACAACACTGCTCCATTGGCCAATTGTAAAAGAAAACCACTACAACAAAGCTATCATCAAAGCAAAAGAAATAAATTAATCAACTTGTTCTTTATATTAATATCAAAATTCAGAATTAATAATACAGCCCATTGCAAATTATATAGCCACCGTTTCCCATTTATAATACAACATTAATAATAATACAATGACGAGACAAAAAGTGATAGGACTTACATTTACAAAAACCAAAAGCAAATTCTATATAAAAGATTTTAAAAACAAAAAAAGTACAGTCTTTGGTTGGTTGAAATCCAACAAGTGTGAGTGTAAAAACACCAATGGCAAAGAGCCTCTCCCAACTGTTGTACCACAACAAATATGAAACCTGCAGCGCTGCGTCCAGCGCAGGGATTGTTGATGTTTTCAGATCAACATGTGTCTCGGTCTACATGACCAGTGTCCTCGTAGAGTAAGTGTTGATGTACTTGTGGCTCTGCTCCGAGGCCAAAACGATCTCCTCAGTTTTCCCACAGGTTACCTGCTCCCAGGAACTGAGCTGCTGCTGTCAACGGAAAGAGAGGATGATGAGGTTTTATGGCAACATGCAATCTCCACAATTTTAGTATTCTTTTTCCCCCCCTTAAATCCATCAATACATACAAACTTATCCACACCTGTAGTGGGCTGCCCATGCCTCTGCGAGAGAGGTGGTAGGTTTTGTGTCCATCTTCACTCAGTAATGAGCTAGTAACTAGGTCCTGAAAGAAAATGTAAAAAAAAATGTATCTTAACAAGAGAAGCCAGGCTGATTTACACAACCAATGTTACATCAAATACGACAACAGTACTCAAAGTAAAATAGTACAGAATGCAGAAGAAGGGATACCTTCCATATATTCTGAGGTCAATTGTTATTTGAGGTGAAGAGTAAGATTTGAAGAAATTTGTAATTAAGGATAGCTTCACATTGATAAACATGAACTGTTGGGATGCTTACCGGTACTTCCTGAGCGGGGCCGTTGGGTGAGAAGAGCTGTGTGTGAAGGTCTTGTCCTTCCCACTGCATACACGGGCTCCTCTCACACGGGGACTCCACCTAGGACCCCAAACACATCACGGTCAGGCAACGTACATAATTGTGAAGAGTCATACAAACTTGGTTACCCATAAATGCTGCTGATTTTTTTCTCATTTACCCACATTTGCTACCACAACTGCAAACTGAAAGTACATTCCACTTTTCAGCTTTGCCTTTGTTTCTCAACATAAAAACTAAAACTTCTCAAGTCAGTCTCACATTAGTTGTTTTTTTGTGTATGTGTATGTGCTTATGTTGAGCGGAAAGTACCTCTTGCTTTATCTTCTTCAGAGGAGGCTGATCAATGGCACACTCCATTGGCTCCTGCTTGATGGACTGCTGCTCCAAAGGGCCATTCTGGAAAAGACACAAATCCTCAAGTGAGTCACACGGACAACAGCAAGTACAACAGAGGTTAACATGACAAATTCAAGATTTAAGATATTTTCTCTTTCTCACCAGTAGTTTAAGGGGTCCATACTTGGCCTCCTGCAGGGCCATTGGTGACCTGAAAGGTGTGGGTGTACAAGGAGATGATTCCAGGATCGAACGACGAATATTTGGAGTTCTGAACCTGAGAGAACGAAAGAGAGATGACTGTAAAGACCCATTTACCACAGTTCTGCATAATAAAATATGTTTGAGGTGGAGCCACTCACATGTCATTCTCTTTCTGGGGCCTGACAGTGTGGTCGATCAGAGGCTTGGAGTCCACGGGCGAGCTCATTGGTAAACTGTCGTTGTCGGAGTGTTCTGAGCTCATTGACTGGTTGAGAAACTGTGAAAGAGAAGGAAGGAAACCAATCATTCAAAGTAGCCAACAGGTTTATTTGAAAGCAGTAACAATCTGGCAGATCATGGGAGCACAATTGCTCGAAGCTACAGAAATCGAGAGGAAAGGAGAAAAGTGGGCAGGTGTTATAAATGAAATGACTGAAATCAACCAAAAAGATGGAAAACAACAGCAGAAACACTAAATCTGAATGATTGGTTGTTGCTGTCATCAGGTGACAAGTTGGTGACTGGATGGATTCTGACCACATGCGACTACTTTAACTACCTGTGAGGGTGAAAAAGGTAGGTTTCTGCCTGGTGAAGGCTTGGGAGTTGAGCAGATGAAACCAGCCCATGCTCCGTGAGCAGTACTTGAACCCTGATTGGGCAAGGCCCTGTCTGTTCTGAGAACGCTCCTATCCAAGAGCCCACTGGTAGTGGCCTCCTCCACTGAGGAGAGGCTCTAGGAAAAGGGTGGGAAAATATGGGTCAAGGCCCAATACTGGGGAAAATCTATGTTGCTAATTGCTAAGCTATCTTTTTCCAACTAGACCTCACTGGCCATAGCACACAAAAATGTCATCTTAACTTATGGCCCAACTACGCACTAAAGGCAGATATTTACCGAATCAATGACAGATTCCATGAACTCTGGAATAGTATTTGAGAACGTTGGACTGCTGTGATGGCCATTGCTGTTATTGTTATTGTTGCGAATGTTATTGCTGTGGGCACGTGTTGCAGAGGCGCTCTCCTCGGGTAGGCAGCTTTGGTCGAGAGGCAGGGCAGGGGCAGCTGCCTGGTGACGAGGTAACATTCCCATACACTCTGAGCTGTCAGTCAAAGAGCTCTGGCTGGCCCAGCTTGAATAGGGCAAATTCATCTGCGGGAGAAAAGAATACAAAGAGTGAGGACTAGAAATAGCTGTCAAAGAATGGTCGTCTGAAAATGTGAGTGTCAAACAAGCACAAGAGAGAAAATGCAAGCCTGACAATAAGGGAAGAGGTGCAAAAATGAACAAAATGCAAAAAAGAGAAGAAGAAAGGGAACTTTAACATAAAGAGTGACAGAAGTGTAGAGGGTTGCACAAGGGGTCATGCACACGCGCAAAAATGGTGATATGGTCCTATTTCATCACTTTTGCAGAAACAGACCCCCCAGATGTTTCCTCCTCCTTATTCACGCAAACACACACATATCCAACCACTGTCCTTAAAGCCGGGGTCAAATACACATGCACATAAATTGTGCTGTCACACTAACATTTCGCAGCTCAGCCACATACATACACACACACACACACACACGTGACTCACTGGTAGTGACGGCTGGCCTCTCAGCTCATCTTCTGTTGACATGAGCAGCAGTTCGATCTCTTTCACCCTCTGCTCCTTCTCAGGGTCCTCCTCACTATAGTGTCTCTGAGAAAAAGAGAGCAGGAGGTGGATTTTAGCAGCAATTCGAACCTGTTCTTGTCTTACAATCCCTCCTGTTGCCTCACTATAGTTATCAGGAACACTGCGTTAACTTTCTGTTCTTACCTGTATAGCAGCGGTTCCATGCTGGGGAATGTTCAGGATGTTCAAATGCAAGGCCATGGGGAACGGTACCTGTTAAGGCAATCGGAAGAGACACATCAAATAAATGAATCACCTGCAGTTACATAACTGGCGTCACTTAGTTTTCCTGCCAGCATTCCAAGTTTTGATTTAGAGCCCACTCACTCGGTGTGTGTCGGGGATGTAGGCGTATGGCGACAAGGGAGGCAGCTGCGCGTGACTGGGCGAGTTGTGGGGGAAACCCATGTGACTGTTGACCTTGACGTAGCCATGGCTGATGGAGAGTGAGGAGTTGCTGTTCTTCGATGTGGCCTGAAGATAGCCCTCCTGTTCCACCTTTCGCCTCATAGTGGAATTCCAGTGATTCTTTATAGCGTTGTCAGTCCTGCGGGTCACGAACAACAAGCACATTTACATACAGGTTGTTCATTACAAAACAAAGCACGCACAACATGCTGGACCACTGGCGCTACTTGATAGCACTATCAATACAGGCGCACACAGAGGTTGCCACAGATTGACACAGTCTCAGTCACGCATACGCTTAGACACACACAAAAATGATCATTATCAGTTCAGAGCAATTACAATCATGTCAAAAAGCTACAGTATAGTTTTTGTCCTGGCACTGTCTTTTAACCTTTTTTTACACCCAGTCATTCTGTATTCATATCTTTCAAAACAATGACAATACTTCCTGTATTCACACCTCAATCTTCTTTTATTTTCTGTGTGTTCACTTTGTCCCTTTTCTCATTTGTTTCTTCTTTTTTCATTGTTCCTTAAGCCTCCTCCCCCTTCTCCATTGCACCCTCTCAACCGCAATATTGCACAGCAAACCAGCAGAGTTCAGTGATTCATCTAGCTTCTCTTTTTCCACCTTTGCCTCTTCTTAATTTTCTGTCTTACCTGCCAGGTAACAGCTTAGCGATTTCGGCCCACCGATTGCCCAGCTTCTCATGTGCCTGGTAGATGATGCGATCCTCCTCTTCTGTCCACGAGGTCTTCTTCACCTCTGGATTCAGGTGGTTGTGCCAGCGCTCACGGCATTGCTTGCCGATGCGCCCCTTTAGGTGCTTGGCGATCACCGACCAGCGCTTGGCTCCATACTTCTGGACCAGCTCAATCACCTAGGGTGTGTGTGTGTTTGTGTGTTTGTGTGTGTGTGGGGGGGGGAGGAGTAAATGGTAGTAGAGGGGCATGAGAAAAGAGGAAGGAATGAGCAATAACAGGGAGGAGAGGGAGAAGTAAAGGGGTACAGAGTAAGAAAAAGAAGGTAAAAGATCAAGGGTATACGAGGGATAGAATAGATATGATATGGCAACAAAAGGGAGAAAATGACAATACAAAACTTGTTAGTTACTCAGAATCATCACAGAATCTTACGCACTGTGTCATTGAGTGCTTCTCCTCTCCTCTCCTCCCTCCTTCCTTCTTTTGTTATCTTTCAACTTGTAGAGGTGATTGAGAACACCTGGTGGTGAGCAGTGAGGGAGTTTCCAGAGGAACGTTAGCCACTCTGCTAATCATTACAGTGGCATCTGGGTGGAAATATAACTCCTTTGGACTAGTCCAAATAAATACTTCACGTGTTTTAAGAGACCAAGCATGTTACTTGTTGAGTAACGGTATCTTTTTGGGAAACTAAAAATGTGCAACAGCAGCCAGGGAGTTGCTACAGAATAGTTGCTTTAATCACACAGGAACATAAGTAATTGTTGTTTTGTTTTTTTTTGCCTGTTTCCTGTGAGGAGTAGTAGTAGTAGTAGTAGTAGTAGTAGTATCTACTAAATCCAAATTACCAAATGCTGCCCAGACCCAATAGTGTTAAAAGTAAATACTGATGGCTCTCTAAGACATCTTTGTGTAGACATCATGAAGTTAATTTGATCAAAGAGCATTGCTGTGAAGGTTCTAACATAATATATGCAAAGACAAATGTGGCTTCATCATTGATATCCAGTATTTTCTGTTACCCATGATGTCCTGTGTGCATTTTAAAGTTTCCATTAAAGTCCTAGAAGGTTGTTTTCTTACCCTCTGGTCCTCCTCTTTGGTCCATGGCCCTTTGATGAGTTCTGGGTTGAGAACCTTCTGCCACCTGTGCTGGCACTGCACATCTGTACGATTCTGGTAGGCCAGAGAGCAAGGGGATTAGTAATCATCCTGTAACTATGGGAGGTTACATGCATATAAATCAGCAGATCTAAGTTACATAGATGGACCTTAAGACTCATTCGGAAATAACAGAAATGAAACACAACTTTGCCACAACACTATGTTGTCAAATGCTGCTTATGTTTATTTCTGTGTGCCTGCATGCATTGGTGCATGTATGTACGCACTACTACTTACAGTTAATAAGCTTGCAATGAGTTTCCAGTCTTCTGATCCATGAAGCTCGACAAGTTTCTTCAGCTTCTCATCCTGAAAACAGACAATACATTTTGCAGATTGTCAGACATATATATATATATATATATGCCACTGCAATGAATGCCACCACCGACAATATAAAATGAACATAATTGAATGTGGTTAGACTAGACAATAAAAAGACAGGTTCCCAAGTTACTGGGGAAGTGATTTTGCCTTAGGCAACTTCTGTGTAACATGTAAGCTGTGTCAAATATTTTGTATCGAACAACAGGTTTCTAGGTTTTTAGATAGGTGACTATGTGTACCTCTTCTCGTGTCCAGCGTGTTTTGCCGAGGTGTCGTTTCCCTGCCTTGGCCAGTGTTCCATCATAATCATGTTCATACATCTCAGTCTCCTCCTCATCCTCCTCACTACTGTAAACACTGCATACATACACACACACACAGGGAGAGAGGGAGAAAAAGAGACATTTAAAGTGGAGGCTGTGTGAATAGTAAAAGATAATAGAAGTTAAATAATAACACAATAAGTACCTGTCTATTTCCAAACTACTCCCTAATCGTCTCTTTACACAGTGAATAAAGAACTCAGCCCACTCTTTAACTCATCAAGTGTCAACACAGACAGAACCAGTCATTCTTGAAGGTTTGGGTGCAGGCCTTTAGCCAAGACACCCACAAGGGGAGAGACAGAGAGAGAGAGAGAGAGAGAGAGAGAGAGAGAGAGAGAGAGAGAGAGAGAGAGAGAGACAGACTGACAGAGAATAAGAAGAAGGAACAACAGAATCTCGAGGTGCAGGGGTTACGTCTGAGAAAATGCAGCTGGAAAAGTAAATTAAAGTAAGTGAAATAGAAAGTGGAAGGGCAGAATGAGGAAGACAGGGAAAGTATGAGAGAGGGAGTGAAAGAAAAATAGCAAGAAAAGAAAAAGAGGAGGTGGGGGAAGGAAGTCAGGAGGTCGCAATAGAGAGGTGAAAGAGGCTGAGACTGCAGGGGGAGTTGTAGTTCCCACCTGCTGTTCTCTTGCCCTGAGATAGAAGCCCACTTGTTCATTATTGACTGGGATCATGCCCTTTATTTTACACTGTACATGTACTACAACACCAGTGTCCAGCATCTTAAAAGCCTTATAACCTCTGTGTACACACACATTCATGAACACACACACTCATGCTGTTTTGCTGAACGATACTGGAAGCAAGACCATTAAATTCAGTTTTGTGAGTGGCCTCTGATGCAACAACAAGGCTCTGTACTGTAATTCCTCAGTTTAATAAAGACTGGTGTTATATTGTGTGTGTGCGTGTCTGTGCATTGCCATGGAGGTTGTGTGTGTGCGTGTTTAGATAGCTGTGTCCATTGTGCCCTTGTCCATGCATGCATCTCCATCACCATCTCAACAACCTAATAGCAGCAATCGTCCATGCAGGACATCCTTAAGGCCCATGGTGCATTTCTCAAGGTCAACCATCATCCTCTCTCTCTCACACACTCGTGCACACACTGAGATCAAAAGCTCCTTCGAAACACCCACATACAGTCGGTCACCTTCCCAATCAAATCCTTTCACTACGCAGCCCATCATAGCTCCTTCTCTCGTCTCACATGTTTCTCCCTGAAGCCTTAACCTTCTGTGTTTCACCAACTCCCATGTCTCCTGAACTCCTCACTCCGCGGAGGGTTTTAAGCCTTAAAGGGAAATTCTGCTTTCATACAGCCTGTATCTCATTGTCATAGCATTGACTGTCGTGCCTTTTGGTTATAATAAAACGGCACTCACCAATTTAATTTCTGAATACATCTGTATAAACATGGAACAACGCAAAGCTTTGCAGTCTTACTGCTACACTACTGCCTGCTCCTGTTTTAGCATTTCGCTGTATGTGAAATGTTTCTGTTTTCTGTTTGGTGGCAGCGCAACAAGCTGTAAACAGTACTGACTAACTTATAAAGTCAATATGGTTAGCAAACAGTTAGCATTCTGTTGAAGTCCACCTGATGAATGTAAGTCCAATATTCACTTTACTATACATCACTATTTTAGCTCTGTTATCCACCAACTCCTGAATGAAATACCTGGCTCTGTAGCTGGTAAACGCTCCACTGTGTTCACCAGCATGTTGCTAACTTTGTCTGTCTGCAATTTGCATGTAATGTCAGTTTATCAGAGCTTTTTCACTGAAAAACAGCTGCCTGCAGAAACAAGGTTAATAAGGGCTGTGAAACTGAACCAAAACGGTAAAGTTACAGGCCAGAACAATTAACTGGAAGACCCTAAAATGCTCTGCAGCTGAGAGAAACTGTGGAGTTGGGTAATAAATCTGGGTGGTTTTGTTACTTTGAGTGACACATTTCATAAAGGTTTGGTGTGTAATATTTAGGAAGATATTGACCTTAGATAATGAACCGTTACATTTATATTACCTTAGAATGGATGTTTCTACAGTATCCCAAACAGACAAACTATAGAGCGCTTTTTGTCACTATGTTAAATACGTACGAAAAACAAGCAGAAGTAGTAGTAGAACTAGTAGTACTAATAGTAGTAGTCACCTGGTTTATTAGAAGAAAGAAAGAAAAGACAAGAGATTTGGGCAAATGGAGGACCACATGTATTATTTAAAGAGGTGGTATTATACTCATTTTCAGGTTCAGAATCTTAATTAGGCGTTATACCAGAACAGGTTTACATGGTTTAATTTTCAAATAACACCATATTTTTTATTATTATTTATTTTGCACATGCGCAGTTCCCAGGTAAGGACTACTAGCCAATCAGAAGCAGAGAAGGGCGGGTCGTAAGAAACAAGGTAGTGTGATCCAAATCAAAGCCGCTTCAGACTGCAACCGTAACCTAGCAGATGATATAAGTTACTCACAAGTCCACAACCACACAACATCATTGTTCTACATCTTACCATCAGGACTAAACGTTGAACTGTTGCTGGTGTTCTGACGATCTATGCTGCCTTGCCGAAAAATGCTACCAAAGCGCAGATCGATAGACTTGACTCTACTCGGCCCTGCTCCGTTTTCCATTGCAGGTAGTACCCAGAGATAGTGCGTAGCTTCTCGTTACAGCGATGCCACATACAACTGCCACGACGTAATGTTCAATGCGACACACCAGCGATCCACACAGCTTTCTCTTTTTTAAGTTAAAACGTTTCAACATTACTCATAATGTAAAGACAGATAAGCGGTATGAAAACCTTCCAGCTGTGTTTTCCTCTGCCGTTGTTGCTGCAGCGGTCTGTGTGACGGCGGGAGCAGAGGGCTCTGTGAGCCGGCGGCTGGCCGACCTCACACGCTCCTCCCGCGGGTTGGCACAGGCTTCCCCCGCAGCCACTTGCTGAGCTCATCAACTCCGACAATATTCAAGCATATTCTTGTTCCGCCATCACTTCATGTAAAACTGTCAATATTCGAAATCTACACAGCTGATTTCTCACCTCAAAACTTCTCAGAAGTGGATTTAGTGATGAAATTCCATACGAAAACTGTAAAATATAAAACTTTCTGTTGCTGGCCTCTGGTGCATGCAATGATGATGTAGTGAATAGTGAATATTCTCTCAGACCAATCAGCAGTCTGTCGTGTTTTCACGTTACATTTTAGTATCCCTCAGCTCGCTTGGAACCTCGACGGAGGTGAGGTGATATGAAAAAAAGTACCTGGAAGCAGGTACAGGTGCAACATTTCTACAATGGAAAAACAAACGAAGGCGAGTCGAGCCAAAGGGGCTCCGCTCAGACTAGCTTGGTTTGAGGGCGTGCCTGACCCCCGCTAGCCGCTTGGCAAGCTTTATGACGCGTTTTCATTGTGACGTCACAAGTAAAGGAAGTGAAGGGCTGGACTACAAACGAGCTGTTTTCAAGCGGTTCAGAGCAGAGCTTTCTGTGGGAGATGGGAACTCCCTTTGGGCTGGACATTGGGCATTTTCACTTTGCAAACCTGTTACATGCACAAAAAAGATATATAACTCAGTAAAGGAGAGGGAAAAAGCCAAAAAGCATAATACCACCTCTTTAACACAAGCGCCAACAGAATGTGTCGGACACCGTAGCCTCTCCTGCACGCTTGGAAAGGGAGGGGGGAATGAGGCATTCCTGTTGAGTTGGAATTTTTTCCTCCTTAAATCTTTATTGGAAAAAGAGCAATAGTGAACATGGGACATAAAGTCACACACAGAACTTTGATTTGGGCAAAATCGTGTATTGCACATACATATTTTGCAAACATGTAATTTGTAATATGTTTATAACGGTGCCTGCGTGTTGTTTATATGCTCTGATAATGCTAATCCAACACACCTTTGTAGTAGCGTCCATGTTGATTCCCCATTCTGACTTAAGAGCACTTGAACATAAGTTGAAGTTGGAAGAACGACTTGAGAAATGGGACCATCGAGGAGCATATGAATGCACTGTGAACCACTGGTTGCAATTCGCAACCTTCACCACTAGAAGCCACTAAAACTTACACTGAACCTTTAATATAAAAACATTGATTAGAGCAGCTTGATTGCTCATCTTCAAAAAATGTTGTTTATCCCTGGGACAGTCTGTACCAGGTTTCCTCAGATTTGTTTCAGAGAATCACTTGAGCCACACTACCAAACTGATATGTGTACTGTTGCAATAAATGGTAACTGAATGTGTTGACTTTCATGTTACCTCTAAATGAAGCTGACTACTGTTAGCTTAATCTGTCCGATCATCTGACTGTTCCTGTATCTCACAACCTTCCGACTTAATTGTAGCCGTGTTCTTAGATCTGAAATATTACTTTGGTGAGAACAATGTTATAATAACCAATAGAAATGATGCGTCAAAACAAACTGAAATGTTCCTCTGAAGAGATGCAGCAGAAGGCTTTTATAAATAAATCAAATACCCCCTACTTTCAGTGGCGATCTGTGTCTTCCCTCTCGCTGTCCCTTTCTTCACCTTCTTTCCCCGAGGGTGGCTGAAAACTATCACCTTACTGCTGTGTCCACTCTCTGGAAAAAGACATCAGCAATCAGCACCTGTCTACATCCAGGCCAACCAGTTTCACACACATTCTTCCTTTTTTCTGTCACCCTACGAAATCTTTCAGTCCTGTCTATCGCTTTGGCTTGTCGCCTTATTCCATTACAATACCTCAATATTGTTGTATGGCCATCTTCGTCTTTCTGTTCTTTAATATCCTCTTCCTCTTTTCCTTCTCCTCAGTTATCATACAATGTCTTACTCTAGTCTCAGACTCTATCTGTGTGTCTTTACACTATTTTAGGTTTGGCGACAGAAAGGACAGTGATACTTATGCTTCAGGTAGCTCTCACACTGCTCCGCCAAAATTGTTAAACTAGTGATGGGAGTGTGTGCCTGTTTTTATGTAAATGTGTGTGTTTCTGTAGGAGTTGTAAGGTGGGATCATTACCAGTTAGGTTTAAAGAAAGAAGAGTGAGAAAAAGAAACAGAGAAAGCAAGAAAGACCCGGGTTTGGATATATAAAGGAGTGCAAGAAGTCAGCGGGGTAGAAAGGTTTTGATTGGGGGGGGTTTCAGCTTTCTGGCAATTCTTTCCTTTTTCAGCCGCCAACCACAAGTTTGCACATACGCTGGGAGCGATCTGCCCGCCAGCTCTGTCTGGGTGAGGTTTTTTTTTGTTTGTTTTGTTTTCAGGATGACGAGACTGCGAACAGCAATAAAGTTATAAACCCAAACAAGTTAATGAGAAGCAGGAAATAATGAGCTGATTGCATGATTAGAGACATATTTCTTCTGTACACTGAGTCCCAGCAGCTATTTACATATCTTTTCTGGATCTATGAGAGTGGCAAAACTACAAAGTAGCTGCTGTGTTCAGGCTTCACTGAGGTCACTCTTTACTCAGGTTCAGGTGGCCATACATAAATGGCTATAAAATCCCCACCCATCCCTCACTTTGACTGTTGAAAAAGCAGACAGGAAACTAGCCAGCCGTGCTGTCCGGAGGGTCAGAGTCAGGTAAAGGTAATTGCTTAGCAAGAGAACGAAACAGGAGATAGGATCAGAAGGAAAGGGAGAGAGGTGACAGCCAATAATTGGAAATGGAGAAAGAAGGAAGAAGGTGGAAAAAGAGGAAGAGAGAGACGGTGGTTAGACGGAGAGAAAGATTAGTGGTTGGCCGATAACACCTCGTGTGAACCTGCTGTTATAAGCCATGCAAACTCTGCCACAATGTGACATAACACATGGCCACATGTCATGTTACCACACATGGCAGTGTAGCCTGGGTAAGCAGGGCTATACGTGTCTCGGACCATAATGCAGAAACAACTCCTGACTTCAGCTTTTTTTCAGCAGCCACACAAGCTTTCCTTTCTGATTTTTTATTGCGCACAATTTATGACTGCACACTGTGTAGAACACATAACTCGTGTACAAAGTTAATGACCAAATGCTGAAGCCACAGAAACAAGTGCTGACATGAGTGTGATGTGATTGTTGAATTTGACGTGAAACATGACACCATTCCAGCAGTGAGGGTTTATTTACATGCATCGCTCTGACAGCTTACGAAACCCATTATGAAATGCCTCTAGTGTTATTCATTAAATCTATAACAAGAAGTAGATGGTACGAAGGCATGACCAGCTACACACACACACAAACACATGATCTCTCCTCCTCGTCCTCTTTCATTTGCTGCAACTATCTTAGGGCAAGTAGGGAGAGTTGTCAGGGTGGGTAGCCATCAACCCTGAAGATCATGCACTGTTGCGTTTCAAGTGTTCCTGTGCTCTATTGGTAAAAACACAGCAACCATTGAGGATAATATTTACAGGCTGGTGTGTAGGAGTGTGTGTGGTGTAATTGGACATACCCAGGACTGAAGTGTGGTCGCTGATGCCTCCACATCTGTCCAGCTGTATGCAAATGTAAATCTTTTTTCCTCTCTTCTTGGCCCACAAGTTGCAGACACTGCTCCACACGTGCCCGCCCTCCACTCCTCAGGTCCCCCTCAGTCTGTTTCACTCTCAGACCCTGGCATCAGCAGCTGTACCAAATCTGCCACTCATCCCCCTCTTTTCTCTCCTTCTCCCTCCCTCCCTCCCGCCGACAGGCTCGTGTGTACACACACACCTCCGTTCAGTCCTTGTTGGTTATTTTCCCAAAAAATGTATCCAGGCATTCGCAGGAGGGGGTCTCATGTGAGATTTTCCTCTCCTTGAGACAGCGCTGCTCAGTGGGTCAGGACACCCTCCATCTCCCCCGGCGTGGATGTTGGATTATGAAAAAAGAGAGGGAGGCTGGGGAAGGAGCGTACTGTTGCTGTAGCTGTTGCCTCTGCCTCCTTCAGTATGAGCGCTCTCTCGCTTGGCATGCTTTTCATCTCTCTCTCTCTCTCCCGCTGCTCTCTCACTCTTTAGCTCTCCCCCTCCCTCCCTTTTCTCAGTCACTGTCTATCTGCTGCTGCTCCAGCTGTTTGGATTCACAATTCAGTGTGCTGCAGGGTGTATGGCTTAGGGAGTCTCTCTAAACAGCCAGGCAGGAAGAAAAACGAAGAGGCTGAGAGCAGATATTTAGGAGGTGGATGAACAGAGACAGGCATAAGTGAATTTTCTTTGAACAAGACTAAGCGTCTACAGCCATGCTAACGGCTTGTTGAGGCTGTTTTGAGACACCTGTGGTTTGAGCATCAGCATGCTAAAATGCTCGTAATGACAATGCTAACATGCTGATATATCCCAGGTATAACATTTACCATTTCAGTTTAGCGTGTTAGCATTCTGAGATTTGCAAATTGCAGAGTAAAGCTGAGGCTGATGGGAGTGTCCGACACGCTCCCTGGAGTCACACATCTAGCATGGCAAAAAACTTGAAAGGCAGCAGAGAAAGCAGAAGTTTTGTTGGTATTTCTAAAATCCTAAAACAATCTTCTGTTCATCTGGATAAAAATTTGGAAATGGAGTTGCATTTTGGGAAACAGGTTAAAAATCTTTTATGCAGGGGATGGATTATTCTTTCATCCCGATCGTTAGAAAAGTCTTTGAGGATTCTGGAAATACCAAACTGTTCCATTATGAGTATAATATACAAAAGGGGATTTAGGTTCCTAAAATTACTCTTTGGGAATGTCATTCTTCCAGTGGTTTGTTCTGTTTAATCACCTCCCTCTATTTCGCCTGTAGCATGCAGAGAGAGAGGGAGCCAATGAGAGTGAGAGAGAGAGAGAGAGAGAGAGAGAGCGAGAGAGAGAGAGAGAGAGAAAATAGATATTTTTATTGTTAGGTCCTGTTGACTTGTCTGGGTAAATCAGATCACAGGGTGCTGAGGTTCAAACGCACACACACGCGCAGAAACACACAGAGAGAAACACACTCTTCTAGCCTGTCTGGCTGCCCCTGAGGTCAGTTAACAGCTCATTGCAGGAAAGGAGAAGTCTGGCCTGCTACCCTGAGGCCAGGGGTCGGGCACGTCATGATGCCGGGTGGAGGCCAAATCCAGCGAACACCTACCATTCCAACCTCTGAGCCAATCTGACCGGCGTCTTTAAACAACTCTAAAACCTCCACACTCACATGTCGAATTTTCTGTATTTAACACATGTAGAGATATGACAAGATATGACAAGCAGCCAGCCTACAGTTTGAACTGTATTTACTGACCATCAACAGCTAGCTCAATGTTAGCCCCAGTGAACGGTTCACATACCCTCCAACTCTAAATAATACCCAGCTGACTCTAAATAGGCCTGCCAGTGGTTTAAGCATTAGCATTTAAGCTCAGGAGGCACAACATGTAAATAAGACAACGCTGGAATTAACAGAAGATGTATTGGTACTCTATTGGCAGAGGTTAGCTGCAACTCCACAACTCCAGCTCCAGTGCCAAGCTAACACATCTGGGACTAGTCTGTCCACTAACCGCATCCAACCATCCTGGCAGGACCTCCCAGAGTAGGTCAGCTTGTTAAAAGTAAAGGAGCGTTAACTGTAAGGTAATTAATGAATTTGAAATTCCATCTAATACTGCTACAGACAAATCAAAGAGTAGGAATTGTTTTTGTCCATTAAGGACCCAATTGTTTATAGTCTTATCCATTGCGCCATCACCACATGACACTTTGGTCCATGAGCAGCATGAATTACCAAGTGACGTTAGTGTGTCCTATTTTACCACTATGATCAGTTTTACCTAACGGCCTTACATTGAAAACAGACAAATGGTGCACTGAAACAACTCAGGGTTGCACAATCACATTCCTGTTAATTAGAGGTGTTTTATCTACTGATAAATCCACTGCAGCAGTGACTGTTTTGATCCAGTCGGATTAGGTTTGCTCGTATCTGATGACAGTGAAACCACTGTGCTTTCAATGAGTGGTGCATAGCTAGCAGACTTGCTTGTGGATCCCCACGCCTCTGTTCAAGATTCAAAAGTTTCAAAGGAAAACATTGATTTTTCTCCCCTGCAGATCTGTTTTAAGAAAGTAGGGGTTATTTACGTTTTTATGTGCACCTAAACAGAAAAATGGATGACATCCTGTGATTTTGTTTATGTTCCAGATTTATTTTGACATTATTGATGGTATGCCATCAGACACCAGAGGAGCAGGTGGTGTTTTCCACTGCTGTGTACTTTATGAAGAATTATTAAAATGATTAATTATTAAATGGAGTACCAGAGAACAAATAAATACATTAGTCTAACTTCCAAGGTAAACCGCATTCATTAATTTAAAAATGCATCCGCTATTATAATTACTTTGACCGAACTATTACATTTGTTTATTCAC
The DNA here is from genome assembly GCF_021292245.1 of Micropterus dolomieu. Classification (NCBI taxonomy): domain Eukaryota; kingdom Metazoa; phylum Chordata; class Actinopteri; order Centrarchiformes; family Centrarchidae; genus Micropterus; species Micropterus dolomieu. Next base: position 17,953,293 of record NC_060155.1, on the reverse strand, counting down.
ACAAATTGTTCTGGATCAAAGGTGAGTGGTTGGCTGCAGAAATCCCACTTTCCTGTAACCACACCTTCTGCCTCAGCGTCATGAAATCATTTCCACCGCTCAGCTCCACTCAGTTCTGGTATTTGTTTCATGGTTCTGCCTTGAACGATGGCAAAGATATCCTTGTGGGTGTACAGTGACTGCATACACAAGATGTCTTCACAGTGGCTGTAGAACGGGAAGATTATGGCCGCAAATGTAAGAATTTGATACCAGCGTGGGTCACACGCAGCAGCCAAGTGACAGTCTGCTTTCTCGAAGCTCCACTTTTGGGAGCACTTTCATTTGCACTGACATTTAGGACAGAATACGATGACATTTGAGTTGTGAGTGTATGTGGGACGTGGGTCAGACATAAATGTATCAGATGGCATGGATGGAATTAAACAGGACTGGTTTAAAAACTGCTGAATAGTTGCATCAAGAATCTCATTTATTCATAACTGAGCCAAACACAAGAACATGCAGTATGTGTGATAAATGGAACTACTGAGTCTATTTTTCATTATCATCAAACCAACAGGATTTTATTTCAGTAGTGGGATTGATTCATGCTCACACTTACCTTTCCTTGTCACCAATGTCGTGTAAGTTCTTCAAGATATGCAAATCAATTCCATTATAGGAGCAACTCCTCAGCAATGAAATCTGATTTAAACATGCATACATTATGGATGTCTTTCTTGTTCTAGCCTAGAAACTCCCTAACAGCAGCTGTGTCAAGAAACTAATCACAGCCTTGTTCATTACTGTTGTGTTTGGCAACTTCTCTGCATGTTCGACTGGCAGCAGACAGTCAAGAGCCAAGTGGAATTACATCTCTGACCGTGTGGTCACACTCACAAAAATACCACACACTTCTCATATGACCTGAGCTATTTCCCATCAAGTAACTCTACACTGAGGATGTGGCACTCTGGAACTCCAAAATATAAAGCTGTTATATGTTAAAAATGTATACATATAATGTTCCAAAATTCAACTGAAGCTCAAATACACAAAATTCAAATGCATTTGTGTTTAGTCATAAACATCCGCAGAACATAGTTACAACTGGTGACACTGAAACTCATGAACACGCCAGTAATTTGTAAAAAGCTTACACTAGTTGTATATATAACCAATATCTGCAGTAATTATCTCATTTTTTAACATCTTTGAAGACTGGATGGAGTATATATCAGAAATGTCATTCAGAGCACATTCACTGTACGAACACAGTCATTGTATTAACAAGATTTGCTATTTTCTAGAGTTTAGATTAGAATTTTCTGATCTCCTCTGTACTGAAGACTTCATTTAGGACTGATTTGACTTGCTTATATATAATACATATGAATTAATTTTTTTAACAAAATGTTTAAGCATGTACTCTCCTCAAGTATACCTACAATAAAGTCGGATACATTTAGTATTAACTAAGAGTGTTTATCAGTACTTTATTGAGAAAGGGCTCTGTTTGCTTGGGTCAGACAGAAACATTTTATCTGTGTCTGACAATAATAAACTGACTGCCCAGTAGCTTAGCATATGCTCTCAAAACGAGCGACTTATTCACCGCGCCATCTACCTGAGCCGGCCATGACATGTCAAGTAATAATAATCGCTTTCACTGCAGACCCAAACAAAATGGATTTCCCCCACAAAGAAGTTTTTGTCCTCTGTCACACACCTTCTCCCTCTCCCCTTCCTTTTCTTTCTCCTCTACTCACTGCTCCTATTTGGTTCAGAGAGAAAGATTACTGATGACACATTTATTAGCAATGATATTAGGGAAGAGAGGAATAGCAGTTAGCTGTGATGCTAACTATGTTGGCAATGCAACATCATTATCTTTTCCTCTGCTTGTGTGTGTGTGTGTGTGTGTGTGTGTGTGTGTGTGTGTGTGTGTGTGTGGGTGTGAGCGTGTAGGTGTTACTGAGAGTCTTATCAGTGGAAACAGACTTGGACGTGAGCAGGGTGGCGAGCAGGAAGAGGATGTGGAGGGAAGGGTTAGATGGGGGATGAGAGGTAGAAAAGTAACAGTGAAATTGAAGGATAAGAACAGCAATGGGAGACTGGAAGTGGCAGATACGGGAAGATGGACGATAGACACATGGTGGATATCAAAAAGGTATAATGTGTTGTGAATGAGGAAAACGTGAGATAAAAGGGAAAGAAGGAAGGCAAGTGGGAAGGAAACGGGGAGCAAACTTGGACGTGACCCGGGTTGAAAGTGGGAGGAGAGGGAGGGACTGGGAAGAAGACAACAGAAGTTGGGTGAGGGAGTAGATGCCTAAAAGGTGATAAAAACGACCGGGCAAGACAAGGGAAGCATGCTTCAGAAATGACGTTTCTGATGGACTAACCTTCCATGCAAATGCCTCAAACGTGAGCAGATGGCACTAATCTCTCACTTTTCGCTCGGGGTATTTTCATGTTGGGTTAGATTGGCCTGAAGACAATATTATACATAATGTCCAGTGTACACTGAACATAGGTATACAAAAATGGTGGCTGCTTGAAATTACATGAAGCAATTTGTCTATTGCACTATACTCAACATTTTAAATATGTACCAGAATTCTACCAAAAAAGTTTTAAAAAATGTCCTATGATGCCCTCAGATTCTCACAATGGAACAAAAAATGTGCAATTCAACAATAGCGACAGGCAGTGTCCCTCAGGAAAACATCATTAACTTTCCTCAGTGCAATTTATGTCCACAGCACTGGTACTTCAATTTCCACAAAAAGAAATGTTACAGTTGTGTGCTACTGAACAGGTTCATGACTCCATGTTCAAACAGCCTGAAGCCTGAAACATGTTTCTGTGTCTGCGAGTCAGAAATACATTTGTGAGCACGATGTGCAGACAACTGTTCTGCTCCAAACAAGTGTGAAAAACACATGCACATCTATCTCGTCCAGGTGCTGAGTCCAAACAAACTGTAACTGTGATTCATATTTCCCACTGCCCTCCCAACACCGTCATCTGCTCCCAGTGAAGTTATTCTCTATTAAAGGAAGAATGGCATAATGTTTTAAGAACCAATTAGCGCCTGGACAAACAGGTTCAGGTGTGTGTCAGGAAGAAATTGTATCACCCATCAAGTGTTACAACCAACTGGATGAGTGCATACATCCAGGTCTGACTTATACTAAGGACTGCCAATAATACATCTCAGATTAATGAACAAATGTGACATCATGTCCAGTCAGGCAGACAAAATAATCTCCACTTAGCACTATGAGATAACTGTTGATTTGGCGCTATATAAATAGAATAGAATTAAATAGAATTAATGTTTACTCGCTTTGGTCATTTGCTCAGCTGTCACTGAATTCAAATTTCTGACATCCTATTTTCTATTTTTCTGCAGTTTTGTGTTAAGCACATACAAATACATAAAAAGCACACAAGCCATATTTTATGTATGAAATTATGGAAGTTTTTATTAGACTTTAATATTTGTAACCCACAGAAAACAATCCACAAATGTGTACTATGATGCACAAATATTTCACTATCTACAAATCTGTATTTTTACATTTGTGATGTGTAAAATCATATCCTCAAAAATACAGAGTCACTTCTACGCACAGAACAGTTTTTGCACATTTGCAGATTGCTTTCTGTCAATTTGTCAGTCATGTTACATTTGTAACTTCCTTTTTACACATTTGTGGAATTTTATCCAATGTGTAATGCGGAGATCTGTAAAAAAAAATATACACAAATATCTCACTACCCAAAACATGTATTTTTACATTTGTGTTGTGTAAAATCATATCCACAAAAATACAGTGCAATTTGTATATATGTACATTTTACTCTGTACACATATATTTTAATTTCACATACAAAGTGTTATTTACGCATTTGTGGATCTATTTTTACACAAAAAATAGATTTTGCACATTTGCGGATTATTTCCTGTCAATTTTCTGGTCACGTTACATTTGTGACTTCCTTTTTACGCATTTGTGGAATTTTGTACCACAGAGATCTGTAAACAGAGATCTGTAAATGTGAAAGCAGTTTATTCACTACACCAGCAGGTGGCGGGAGCAACATTGCCTCTCATGAGTTGTAAGAATATCCATTGCAGTACCCAGGGTAATCTGTAGGAGACAACAACTTCTGCTTCTGCTAAATTTTCTTGTACATGTGTATATAGTTTACTATTGAATACTTTATCACTGTATTTGTCACAAATGTAACGTGACCTGAAAATTGACAGGAAATGATCCGCAAATGTGCAAAAACTGTTTTGTGTGTAGGAGTCACTCTGTATTTTTGTGGATAAGATTTTACACATCACAAATGTAAAAATACAGATTTGTAGATAGTGAAATATTTGCGTATCATAGTACACATTTGTGGATTGTTTCCTGTGGGTTACAAATATTAAAGTCCAGTAAAATCTTCCATATGAAATGTGCTATCCCTGTCCCTGTTGCTTGGTCTAAGATGTATACCATGTGAGTGCAACATCCCTGTATCGATTATTGTGTGGGATCCTTTTTGCATGTTATTGCAAGTTTATTATAATTATTATTACAGGATAAAATGAAGAAATGCAAAGGATATAATAGCAACAAATCGCAAAAAAACTGAGAGCTTTTGATTGTTATCCTAACCTCAGTGCTACCTGCTACCCTTCCCTGCTCAACCAATCACATCTGTTTGTCAGCTCCTCTGCAAGCGTGTGTTATCCAACAATCTGTTTCCTGTGTCCCTGTGAAATAATTGTATCTTGACAGAAGCATGTTTCAGCCTTGACACAAGGACTTATGCAGACCTTCAGTACAGGCAGGAATGTGGATTTACACACGGTCACTGTGAGGTGTTTCTCTCCCTTTACCTCCACAGCAACAGTTGAGCCTTACCAACCAGCAGTGACGAGCAGTAAAAAACTCTCTCAGCTGGATGTAAATCTTCAGCATGGCACAGATGCATACAAATACAATGTGTTTTTCTCTGTGATACCATCAGAGAGAAAAGGGACATTATCAGCGTTTTGCCCTACAAACACACTGCAGCTACGCAGCGCCCTGAAGGCACTACAAACACACATTGCCTCGCTCAGAAGGCACAGCAGGCAGCCAGAGTCAGTGTGTGTGAAGTCCAACGGAAAGTCACAAAAGCCCGGACATGAAAAGAGAGGTGAGGAGAAGGGAGATGAAAAAGAATGCCAAAATTTTTTTTTTAAAGTGAGTGGGACAGAGATAAGGGGGAGTGGGATATTTTAGAGGAGATTGATAGCAAAGTAGAAAAAGAGATAAAGAATAATCATATCTGGAAGGCAAATACAGAGTGTGTGCCTGACAGAATGATAGCTGGAGATAAATGAAAGAGAGGGCGGAAGGAAGAGATTGTGTTTGTGTGTGAAAATGGAAACAATCCTGCAAGGTGGAGGGAGAGAGATGGAGTGAGTGTGGGAATTAAGAGATATGGAGATATGACAGGAGAGGCCTTGCTAAAATCAATACAGCCATGACTGGAGAGAGATAAAGTGGATTGACGAAGAAGTGGGGCAGAGGAGGAGACAGAACAGTGACAATAAAACTGAAAGAAGGGCACAGGAGGCAGGGGAAGGGGTGAGAGAGAGGGAACGGGAGGGTGATAAGGAGAAAAAGATAGAGAGAGAGGGTGTGATGAATATAAGAGAGCACGAGATGATGTGAGAGGAGCTGTTGTTTGTCCTCAGGCTGCTCTCTTCGAGGAAGGACAAGGATGTGGGGGTGGTTAGTAACATTTACTGACACAAACTGTGAGCGTGTGTGTGTGTGTGTTCATTTTTTCACAGCAACCAGCCACCAATACATTATATAAGAAAGATCAAAACAGAAGAAACCATGGCAACTATAATCCAACAGCCACTTGCTTCACACACATAGATTTAACACACAATATAAGGTGTGACAGCGCAATTACAAATGCTAACGACTTTTTCACATATCAAAAAAATCTGTATTTAATAATCCACGCATGATGTTATTTTTTACTGCCACAAGGGGAGAAGAGCTCGCAGCCTAATAGGGAAGAGATGTTTTTGTTATCGTGCCAGACCAGACCACAAGGCTCTTTGTCAGAAAATTCCTGACGGGAGCCCAGACAGTGACAGGCATAGCTTCTGGGAGATGAGCATATTTCAGGCCTGAAACAGAGGCATGATGGACAGAAGATCAGGGCATCTGGGTCAAATGACTCCCTCGCTTCCAAAAACTCAGGCACGAGCCTGTCTGGATCCCCAGCTTAGGAGAGGATGAGGGGGATAAATGAGGTAGCTCTAGAGAATGCTGTTTCACTAGCTACAGCTTAAAAGCTCATTTACATCTGTTTCACCCTCACACAGGGCTCAACTGGGCCTTGGATGGCCTAAATACCAGTTACCCCACCTGTCTTTATTCTTCTAGACCAGCAAACCTGATCACTGATTGTTTGCCCTAAGCAGAGTCTGAAATGAGAAAGAGATCACAGCAACACCGAAGGAGCTACTCACTGAAACTGTGATTTTACACATATTTCTATGGATGCACAATGTCGAAATCTTTACAGATTTGTGGTTATACGTGTTATTTTCTTTTGGTTGCAATTCCAATACATGTCTGTCCTTGGAACCTTCCTTGTAAAGCTTGTCAGCAAAGAATCAACACGCCATTTCAGGCAGAATTACGTCATAAATGTAGAGCAAGAAGACCTTTTTCACAGCATACATAACACAGAGGTGTTGTATTAACATTAACAATGGCTCTGTTCTGTGTTTCCCAGCAAGCCATGGCAGTGTGACAATGAGCGAGCATGGACAATACCAGGAAACTGAAATTGAAGCAGTTACATGTCTTCTGTGGAAAAAATACATCCTCCCATCTCCCACTTTAGCTTTATAGTTTAGCTATAATAGTATAGATCCAAGACGAAACTGACGTCATGATTACAAATCTACTTCAGAACCATGGACAGCGCCATGGATTTATCAATACACAGCACACAAAACAACAGGGCCTGTATTCATAAAGATTCTAAGAATCCTCTCAGAAAACTCTTAATTTAGCTTAAAAACCTTTACGTAGGAGTCTTAGCTTAAGAGCGATCAGGGACTGATCTGAGAGCAACTCTGAGCAAGGAAAAGACAAAAACTTTCATCTTAGTGAGGAGGCGGGGTTGACCCCGTTGCTATGTAAGACACAATCTTTTGAAGACTGTGATTGGTTGGTTGTCCAAGAAGGAAAAAAAGAGTGATTTTAAGTATAGGTTCTATTCTAAGCCTTCACTTTAGAAATTACATGCGTAATATTTCCTATTTGACCGTTCTCACACACACACACACACACACACATTATATATGTGTATATAAATCCTGTTTTTTATTGATCATGCTGTTCATTTCCTATAAGGTATTTGATTGGCTTAGAATAATAAAAATTGTTCCACTCTTTCCAATTACACTGATTGCTGGCATGTCTATTTAAGTGGTGGTTTGAATGTATCAAACATGGAATCAAAACCAAGAAGGGCAAGAAAGCCCAACTGGACAGAGGAACAGTGTTTTCTGTTAGCCCAGTTAGTGGATGAACAACAAGGCCATTCTAAAAGGAAAATTCAGGCCGGGTGTCACAGCACGGGGCAAGAAGCAGACGTCGGAGCGTATAGCCCAAACTATTAACGGTTCATTCCCCCTGCTTGTGCGCACCAGTGAAGACTGCTATATTCATAAATGCAGTTTTTTAAGCCTGCAAGGTGGGAATGTCCAGTGGAAACGAAATGAACTGCGACACAATAAGAGGTTCTGAAAGTGCTGTAATTGTTTGTGTGATCACTCTGCTTACAGAAGGTTGTGACAGACCCAAATCATCACTGCTGCATTGTTGCATTTTCCCAGTTGCCAAATATCGTAATGTAGTGATTACTTTCATTTCTGGCGCTATGGCATTCCTGCGCTGTGTCAGAGATGTTAGTGCGTCTCTAATAAGATCAGTCACAAACATGATCCCTGCACGATCTAATCCATAGCATCTGATTAACTCACTGTCATCCATTGTCTGCAACATATTTCTTCTCCCTCTTCGTCATTCTGCCATTTTCTCCTCTACTAAAGAAACTCTTAAGCCTCTTAAAAGTCCTCGTCTGTGCTCCTAACAATTTTGACCTTAAGACCTCTTTTAAGGGTTAAGATGCTTTCTGAATTACTTTTTTCTTTACAAGGATTCTTTAATTTTAAGAGTAAACGCCCACATTTCTAAGAATTTTCTTAGAATTTTGTCACTAGGAGCTACTCTTTGCATTAATATTTTTTATGAATACAGGCCCAGATCTCTGGTCTTGAACTGCTCTGAAACAAACTCTGGAGCAGCTCATTTCTGGTGTAAAATCCATTCTAACCAATCACAGAAAGCTATTATTGTATGTGCCATTTACAACAGTATTATTATTATTTGATTATTATTACTATTTAATGTGTTATTGATGTTATTTATAAAATTTCATAGTTATCAGAATATGTTTTATTACCAAGTAGGTTTTCGCTGTTTGCCATTTTGCCTTGATGTTTGGTAGCTACATACCATGAACACAGTAAGGTGGAAATGAAAAGAAAGACAAAGTACTGCAACAGTCAAGAACAGAAGACGTGTCAAATGGTAACGCAGGTGTCCTAAGGCGAGCTCAGGGAGGACAGGAACCTCCCGTGAAGCAGAGGGGCTCGCTTGATCTTTATTTTTAGTATGAATATAGAGACTAGAGAAATCACAAACAAAATTTGACAGAGCTACTACAACAAATACGTACAACATATAATATTTATAGACTAATTATTACAATAAGTGATAGGCTATTTATTGTTGATGAAAGGCTTTTGATATACTTAGCTTTTTTATGTAGCATGTGTGTTAATGCATATTTATATGCATTAATGAGGATTTCCTTTCATGAGGATATACATATATATGTGATGGAGCAGTGGATAAGTGTGAGAGACCTGGGTTCGATTTCCCACTGTGACACATTCACCAATGTGTCCCTGAGCAAGACACTTAACCCCTAGTTGCTCCAGAGGCGTGCGACCTCTGACATATATAGCAATTGTTGCTTTGGATAAAAGCGTCAGCTAAATGAAGAAAAGTAACATCCTTTCATGAGGATGTACATATTGATTCTGTAAACACAAGCTGCTTTATGATAGGCCTTTACTAGCCATTTGCATTGGCCAACTTTTTTGCATTTTTGCAGTTGTGGCCCACTTCCTTCGCTGGTCCACTTTGTATGACCAATGCAAACAAGTCATGGTATGATCTGTGATATCACTGTCTGATGAAGTTTCTTCCTCGAAATGCCTCCATTAGTCATTATTATAACTATTTAATACCCGCTGTTTTATGAGACATTCATGTGTATAACCCTCTAAAGTCTGCTGATATGGGCTATAGACCAACACCAACATGAACCTGACGGTGCTCCATGATGTACGATACCTAAGAGGAATTTTGTTGCCTTTTACACACCATCTTTATGACCAATAATCAAACAACATTTCCACCACATGGCTTTGGTTTACAATTTCAGGACCCTTTGAGTTTTGCCTTTGTGAACACAAACCGGAACAGATGGAAAAATGGAACAAGGTATCATCCTCGCATTGGGTCGATTCAGGAACCGGACCTTTAGGTGTGAACCTACCCTGACATATTCAACTAAACAACCCTTCTGCCCCTGCACTCTCTGTGCTACTGTTGTATATAACAGGCCACTGAAAAGGGCTACTGTAAGGTGGTGCAGCTTTCCTTAACTAGTTAGACAGTTCAATGAATGCCTGTATTTGTTTGGTCATAACATTCCCAACAGTCAACAAAACATTGCCACAATGTATACCAATACAGAGGTATATCATCAAAAACATGACAAATATGACAAATATCCTGTGTGTGAGATTAGTCCACAATCATGCCTCTAACACAGCAAGAGTTTTTGAGGGTCTTTTAGTTTCAGACTAAAAAAATGGAATCTCGGCTGCTTCTTGATTTTCATGTCGACTATAATGGTCAGGAGTCCTGTGGGGCCCTGAGGGCCCTCTCACTGAAATAAGGAAATTACTGCTTGAAAATGGAGTCCGCTAGCAGATCCAGCATTTTATTATGCAATAATTAAAACTTCACTATCAAATCTAAAAATCACTTGAGGCCACTGCAGAGAGGAGTGCAGCAGATTGCTGTCTGCTATGCAGAAGTAGAAAGCAACAAAGTCCATTAACTCAGCTGGGTTGTATTTTTAAATGTGTGATAATTGTGGTGTCATGGTTGTATTTTTGTTTGGAGAAGTAAAAGACAAATTTCCAAAAGTACTGTACTTGAGGTATTTGCATTTTATTGCAGTATTTCCACTTTCTGCTACTTTATACTTGAACTCCACCACAATTCAGAAGGATATATTGTACTTTTGAACTCAACTACATTTATTCGATAACCTGAGTTACAAGTTACTTTACAGTTTCATTAATGCAAAATGTAATAATTAGGGCTGGGCACTTAACGCGTTAACGCATTAATTAATTAACGCCGACAATTATTTTATCGCACGTTAATACAGTTTTTATTTTATTCTTATTAGTTTGAAAGTCCCTTGCTCACTGGCTCTGAATACACATAGGCCCTACAGTCAAACCATGTCACAGGAGGGGCATGTTGATCAGCCTGCAAATCACCCACCCAAACATGCAGTGGAGGGAGGCTTCAGCCGACTTAGCTGTCATATTTTTTCCATATTTTTCCACCCGCGATCCGTTATCACGGCAGCAGGTGAGCCGCTTGCTTGTTAATGACGCAGCCTATCAAACAACTCAAACAGCCGAAACCAACAACTGCACCCTGTGTTCAATGTTGCTTTACGTTACCTTGTCTGTGCTTGTAAAATATCCACCGCGACTTGTAACGTCATTTCAAGTTTTTAACCGAGTGAAGTCTGTGCGATTGAACACACGCACCTACCCCGCTGTGTAAAGGGAATACTTAATACTTAATACAAAATACTTAATCGCAATTGGATATTGGACTTCCTTACAACAGACGCCAGTCTATTCGGATTGTCAGACACACCTCCTCCTCCTCCAGATTCAAGTTCTTGTCAGCTTTTATAGAGGAGCAATAGAAACCATCCTGACTGGAAACATCACAAACTGGCATGGTATGTGCACGGCCCAGGACCGGAGGGATCTGCAGCAGGTGATTAAAACTGCTCAGAAGATCATTGGTACCCATCTCCCGAGCATCAGTGATATAGTTGAGGTGAGGTGCCTACACAGAGCCCAAAGGATACTAAAGTACAGTACCCACCTAGCCACAGCCTGTTCACCGTGCTGCCTTCTGGGAAGAGATAAAAAGTTTCTGCTTCCACACCAGCAGACTACAGAGCAGCATTTCCCCCCAAGCTATCAGACTCTTAAGCTCAAATTCATCCTCAGCACTGCTCCAGTGATGATAGTTTATTTCTGTTTACCATTTTTTATGATTGATGTATTAATGTATATTGTCTGCTTTGTAGCAGAATGGAGTTACAAAACACAATTTCACTCTGTAACTTGTTATATTGTGACAATAAACCTACCTACCTACCTACCGACCTACCTATATTAAGATTGGATTAATTGCTCCCTGGATATCACAAGCTATCAAGCAGTTTAAAGTAATTACTATGAGCCCCACCTTTACCAGCTGCAACATAAAAAAAAATAAAATAATAATAATAGTAGGACACATGTGGAGCCAGAGGAGAAAGAATCTAGTGTCCATTTCAACTTCTGTTTCAATTCTTACCTCATTAACGTTGGTGTGCATAGAGTATGTGTAGGCAGGTTGGGAGGTGGGGTTGTGTCTGATTGCCTACCTCTCAGCATCACCTGCAGATTTAATATTGTTATCAAAAATGTGGCGATAATAAACAGAAGGCAGAAGCATCCACCCCACGAAGCAACAAATTCCATCACATAGTCACTCTGGAGCATATGGGTCATGGGCAAATTGTGGATATCTAACTAAGCATTTCATTACAGAAAGTTTTCTTTCTGTGCTTGGATCAAAACAAAAGTACCGCTGAGGATGTGCCACAACAATTGATACAGTATCCTATAATATATCCTATACATACATGGAGCACATGTCCCAGCTCACGCTGAGTGAGAGGTAGGACACAGCTAGAAGCACATCATGCTTTGATTTTTAGCCATTCTAGTGGCATAGCTCCAAAGATGGCAATGTCTGTCGTTCCACCTCTTTAGTTCAGATTGAAATATCTCAAAAAGTATTGAATGGATTTCTGTAAAATTTGGTACAGACATTTTTTTGTCCCAAGAGGATGAAGACTAATGATCCCTTGACTTTTCCTGTAGTGGACCATGAGGTTCCCATTTACGGCAATTTGGTTCAGACATTCTTGTCTCCATCTGGAGGAATTGTTTTAACTTTGGTGATATCTTGACTTTTCATCCAGCTCCATCATCAGGTGAAATATTAAATTTTTTACTTTGGGTTTGATCAAATACCTGCAAATTCAGCCTCAGCTATACTGGACTGTTTGGTGGTAGACAACAGCCCTGTAATGAGCTGCCAAAATGTAGTCAGAGAAGACATTACAATCAACTGTCACACACTTTTCACAGTAGGTTCCATTATGCTGTGTGATACTGTGTGTGGGGACCCAGGTGTGCACTGCATCTATTGTGCCTGGTGTTCAATTGTATTTATGAATATAATCATACTGAGAAGACAATGGAGCGATTGTTGAACAGTCGCCCTCTGTCCTCTGTTATAAGAGATATTCTCTTACTGGATGAAAAGCTACTGGCAGATAATTTTAGTTTTTTTTTAATATATGTTGAATTTAGTTTGTATATTTATAAATGCAAGGCACAACTGTTTATACACATATTTATTGTCATTGCTTTCCTGTTTCTGTTCTGCATAATGTCTCCAAAGACGTGAGGGAGCCTGGAGATGATCTGTATACACTGGCTAGAGATGAAATGAAAGAAAGACGGCTCAATTAATTTGAAGTAACAAGAATACTGTCTGTTGACATGTGAGTAGTAAGTAAAGGCCAGCTTTGCGCGCTCCAGCGAACCCCCCCCCCACGCGCTCTCGTGAACGTGCTTAAATTGGGAGGGGCAGGTGACGCGGATAGGAGGGGGGGGGGGGGGGGGGGGGGGGGGGGGGGGGGGGGGGGGGGGGGGGGGGGGGGGGGGGGTGGGCAAAACAGGCCCTTAGGAACCCTATGAAATTCATGACATTACAGTTACCTATATACAACTAAATTAATTAAAGTATAATGTATTATAATCCTTATGCATATCACAAACATTTAAGAACCCTATGAAGTTTGTGATATTACAGTTACATATGCATATCACAAACATTTAAGAACCCTATGAAGTTTGTGATATTACAGTTACATATGCAGATCACAAACAGAACCCTATGAAATTCATGATGTTATCTATATACTAATAAATTCATTAAAGTATAGCGTATTATAATCCTTATGCCTTGCTAGATTTTTAGCATATAATGCAGAGAATCTTGCTGCCTCGGAGGTAAATTGTTATTTGTGTGAGAGTTGAAGTGTTTTCTGAGGTTTATCTTTTGACATCACCCACCATGGGGCCACAGCGGTGCAATCACACATCTAGTTCAACGAAACACCTTAAGCACTATTAGTTGAGAGTTTGACGTGATAAGTGCTGTTTTCTGGGGATTTTCATTTAACATCACCTGCCATAGGGGCTACAGCAACAAGTCTAGCTCGACACAACAGTTCTAACCCAATAGATTCTTTGAGTTACCAAGAGTTTGTCCACAGCATGTTATTTGCTATTAGTGTAATGATTGTGCTTTAACAGACCAGCTGAACAATCAGTCATAAGAGTTGTAGCAGTAGCTTGTCAGTGCTTTGTCCGGTCACCAGCCCCATCAAATAAAACAGTCCCTTCACTCATGGTTTCAATAGTGAACTGTCATAGGAATGTCAATTACCGGCAAAAAACATTCTATTCTAACCAGAAACATTTAAGAAAACGTAAACTACAAAGCATCTTTTGTATTTCATACAAATAGGAGGTTTTCCAGTAATTTTTAACAAAGCTCCCGTCGTGCTATGCCTCATGGGATGTCTGAGGGACGGCCTTTAAAGCTGATGGGCTGTACTATATTGCGGTTGTGTGAACCTCTGCCTCTTACATGCAGTAACATCTAGTTGCGAGATTGTGATGTAGAGACAGGATGGTGTACTGAGATTCAGTGTGGATTTATGTATGCTTTCTCTTAACTGTGGCTAAATTGTCTTATAGCAGACAATTAAACTTTCTTAGTAACAAAATGAGTAACAAAAGTTTCAAATGCATGCGTGGTTATCTTTCGTTCTTGATTTAAACTCTCAGTAACAAATGTTTCAAATGCATGCCTGGTTATTTTTTGTTCTTGATTTAAACTCTCAGTAACAATAGTTCCCCTTCGAGGGAACTCGAACTGCATCGGTGACGACACTATAAGAACGCCTCTGGGTGTGGCAGGGCTGAAATCATGATTGAAACTACTCCAATCCTATTAGCGTTGCTAGAACGGTAGCGTGTGATGGCGTAACTGTATATAAGCATGCTGGCACACCGGACACATTAGCTTTTTCTATTCAGCAGGCACTCTGGCATGTTCGAGACTACTCAAAAAGCAACCACGAGAGGAAGTTTTCTTACCTGGAAGGAAGTCTGGCAGAGGAGATAGCTGGTGAGCAGTTCAGGCAGTGTGTTTTCCCATGCCCGCGCTACATAACGGCTTGGGACACACATGCCCTGTGTGTTTCCTGTCTGGGGATGCCGCATGCCCAGACAGCTCTCGAGGGGGTTGCTTGCGGCCAGTGCGAGGCCCTGCCCCTGAGGGTGCTGAGGTCCCGTGCGGCTCTCTTTTCCAAAGACGGCCGGATGCGCTCCGTGGCTCGGGCCCGCCGGTTGCTGAGGCGGCTGCGGCGGCTTTGGTCATGGGGCTCCCAGCGCGACATCTCCGAGGGCATCAGGACTGCCGAGGCTTTTTCCCGTTCCTTGTCTGCTGACTCCGCCTCCTCTCTTCTCCGTTTGGGAGCCCGTTTCTCGGCTTCTCCCACCCGAGGTATGAGTCTGGAGAGGCTTGCACAGTCTGATTCTGAGGAGCTAGACGTGCTTAGCATCATGGAGGATGACTTCCAGGAGCCGGGGCGGACGTCATCAGTCCGCGCCCAGTTATGAGAGGCGGGGCAGGAGCCGCGGGCCGGCAGTAACCTCAATGAGCTTTTCTGCAGCCCGAGCACAACCTCCGCGTCGATCCTTGACATTCTTTCCTGATTTACACAATGAGTTGTGTAAATCATGGAACAGACCCAAAAAAAAAAAAAGCTGCTCTGCACGGCTGACTGTGTCCCCTCTGCTGGACTACAGTAGCGTGACAGAAACTAAGCAGCACGGCTATGGAACGATGCCTCGGGTGGAGGAAGCACTCACGAGCTATCTTTCTCCCACCCTCGCTTCATTCCTTCAGACGCTGGCGCTCCCCACCAAGCCGTGTCGGACTACATCCGCTTTGGTGGGCAAGGCCTACATAGCAGCGGGTCGAGCTGGTGCAAGCCTGCACACCATGGCCGATCTTCTCAAGACTGTGACCTAGGGGGAGGTCCCTCTGGAGGTCCGGTCTGGCTCCAGGACGGCGATGGCTGAAGAGAGACGAGCTCAGCCCTCATCTAGCTCCTACCGCCAGAGCCAGAAGCGAAGCGTCACTTCCCGTAGTCCCCCTCAACAAACCTGGGACACGAGGTGGCGCTCTTGCCAACAGCCCCCCGAGAGGCTGACTGAGGTCGTGGCGGCTCAGGCAATAGGCGCTGTTTTTCCCACCGTCTTTGCGCTCGGGACACGCTAGCCGCCAGCGAGCTCTCACCAGTCTGCCCGCCTCGAGGGGTTGCAGCTGGAAAACGATCGGGCTCACAGACCGTGGGTCGCCGGCGAGTTTTCCCTGGCGGTCCTCCGCTTAAGGGTGCCACCGGGGACCTATGCATAACACCGGCTACCAGCCCCGAGGGGCTGGTTCCCTTGGCGGATTTTGTAGAAGCATGGCGGAGCCTTGCAAACATTTCCCCGTGGGCAAACGTTCAACGGGGTGGTCTGGATTGCGGTGCACGCGGGGCAGAGCCAGGTGTTGGAACAAGAAGTTCGCTCTCTGCTGGAAAACGAGAGCTTATTTCCCTGCCAGTCAGGGAGTCCGGGTTCTACAGCCGGTACTTCATAGTTCCCAAGAAGGACGGATGGGTTGCGTCCGATTTGGATCTGCGGTCCCTGAACCAATCTCTGAGGAGATTCAGGTTCAGGATGCTCACCATCCCCGCCATCATCAGTCACATCCAATCCGAGGATTGGTTTGTCACGATAGATCTGCGAGACGCATATTTCCACATCTCCATCCGTCCCTCTCACAGGAAGTTCCTGAGGTTCGCCTTCGGGGGCGCGGCGTCCCAGTATCGGGTTCTTCCGTTCAGCCTAGCACTCTCTCCTCGCAAGTTCACCAAATGCATGGATGAAGCTCTGGCCCTGATGAGGCTCCAAGGCGTCCGCATACTGAACTACATCGACGACTAGCTCATCTTGGCTCAGTCTCGGGAGTTAGCAGTTCGGCATTGAGATGTCGTCCTCGCCCACCTTCAGCGTTTGGGGCTGCGGCTCAACGCGAAGAAGAGCGTGCTGACGCCCGCCCAACGGACTACGTTCCTAGGGGTGGTGTGGGACTCGACGACTATGCGGGCCCATCTGTCGCCTGCACGCGTCGGGTCTATTTTGTCCACAGTGACCAGAGTGCAGTTAGGCCGCACCATCACTGTAAAACACTTTCAGAAGGTGTTGGGTCTCCTGGCAGCAGCGTCCAGTGCAATACCTTCTGGCCTGCTGCACATGAAAGCCCTGCAGTGGGGGTTGAAATCCAAGGGATTCTCCCCGAGGGGAAATCCACTCCGTCTGATACGGGTTACGAGCAGGTACCTTCGTTCCCATTCAGTATGGAGGAAATCTTGGTTCCTGTCCCAAGGTCCCGTGTTGGGAGCGTCATGTCGCCGAACAATTATTCGACTCACTCACTCACGGGATGGGGCGCGGTCATGGACGGCCGCTTTGCAAGAGGCTGAGAGCTCTGAGGAGTTTTCTGCCCACCCTCCGCGGTTGCCACGTCCTTGTCAGGACCACCAATATGGCAGTGGTGGCCTATTTGAATCACCAGAAGGGTCTGCGCTCGTCCCCATTATGCAAGCTGGCGCATCAGATCCTCCTGTGGTCCCAGTGGTCCTTGCGGTCTGTATGCTCTTCCCCCAGTTGCTCTGCCCCCGGGGTTCTGGAGGGGGTCCGTCAGGACGGTGTCAGCCTACTGTTAGTAGCCCCGTTTTTGGCCGAGTGTGGTTCTCGGACATCCTAGAGGGCCCGCCCTGGGAGGTCCCTCTGAGGAGAGACCTGCTGTCCCAGGCGGAGGACCGGTCCTTTCACCCGCGCCCCGTCCTGTGGCAGCTATGGGTCTGGCCCCTGAGGGGGCGCAGTTCCTAGAGGTGGGCCTGACGACAGGAGCAGTTGAGACGCTGCTCAGCTCCAGAGCCCCGTCCACAAGAAGGATGTACGGCCTGAAGTGGAATGTGTTTAAATGCCACCTGGTGTAGAGAACGGGCGGTGGACCCAGTTATCTGCCCGGTGACTATGGTACTGGTGTTCCTCCAGGACCGTTTCTCTGCTGGCCTTTTCCCCATCCACACTCAAGGTGTATGTGGCTGCCATGGCAGCGTTCCACGCCCCTCTGAAGGATGGGCCTCTGGGGAGGCTTCCACTTGTCGTGCGCTTCCTCCGTGGAGCCCGGAGGATGACACCTGTGACTTGTTCCAGGGTTCCCACTTGGGACCTGGCAGTGGTTCTCGAAGCGCTGCCTGAGGCCCCCTTCGAACCCCTGGAGTCGACTGAGGCCAAGCCCCTGACCCTTAAGATGGCCTTCTCCTCGCTATCACCTCTCTGAGGAGGGTGGGGGATCTCCAGGCACTTTCGGTTTCTCCTCAATGCCTGTAGTTTGCCCCGGGGAGGGTCAGAGCCATCCTGCACCCCTGTCCGGGCTATGTCCCTAAGGTTCCGTCCAGGTTGGCAGGGTCTACGGTGCTGCAGGCGTTTCATCCCCCACCTCATGTGACGGCGGAGGACGGGAGGCTTCATCTGCTCTGCCTGGTCAGAGCACTGAGTATCGTCCCGGTGGAGGAAAGCAGACCAGTTGCTGGTGTGTTTTGGGTCCCCCAAGGCTGGGCTCCCCGCTTCTAAACACACGATCAGCAACTGGATTGTTCAGACTATTTCCCTGGCCTATCAGGTGTGCGGGTTACCTTCACCTATGGCCATAAGGGCGCACTCTACTCGAGGCATGTTGGCCTCTAGGGCCCTCCTCGTAGGAGCTTCGCTCCAGGATTTGTGTGAGGCAGCTGGCTGGGTCACTCCTCACACTTTCATCCGGTTTTACAGTCTGGACCTTCCTTCTGCACCCGGCACCCGTGCGCTCTCCTCTTAGTCCCCTGTTTGAAAAGAGAGTAAACCAAATGCATTTCCTCCTGTGTTTAAACATGTATTTAGGTTACACTACAGTCCACGCACTTAACAACGATGGCAATGAGTTAAAAGAAATAGCCCGTGACTTGTTGTAAACAACAATGAAACAGACTAGTGTTATTTTTCATTCTTGTTTTAAACTCCACCTGTATGGCAGTAGGGGGCTGTAAAGACCTGTGGGGGATGCAGAACAGGGGTCTCAATTATAAAAATGTGCCCAGAAACCTCGCTAAAAGTGTGCGTCCAAAAGACAAATTGGCTTTCGCCAAAAAAAAATATTCAGACTTATAAAACCGTGCATATGCACCCTTGTAAGCTTGTTCCCTTTATAAATCACAATCAACTTGAAATGTAAATGTAAATGCTCTGTACTTGTATAGCGCCTTTCTAGTCTTTTCGACCACTCAAAGCGCTTTTACACTACATCTGCATTCACCATTCACACACTTTCATACACTGGCAGAACAGCCACCAGGGGCAATTCGGGGTTCAGAATCTTGCCCAAGGACACTTTGACTTGCAGCCTGGGGGAGCCGGGATTGAACCGTCAACCTTTCAATTAACGGCCAACCCGCTCTACCTCCTGAGCCACAGCCGCCGAAATGTGGCCTATGTGAGGAAGCGCCATATCCGATCCCTTCAAACGCTTACAACGCTTAGTGGAATTAATATTAATACGTACTGACTTCGGGAAAAAAAGGAGGTAAACTCTGACAGAGGAGCTACACAACGAGATTTAACTCAGTGGTTAAACTGTCATATAACACAAAACAGATGGCTCTCACAAGATGTTTACAAATGCGTGTGTGATTATTTGTCGTTCTTGTTTTAAACTGATTATGCATGATAACATCAAAACACAAGGCTCTCAAGGAGAAGTGACGTCAGTCGATATGCATATTATTATGGGGTTGATCCGCTTTATAGCTTTGATGGGTGCAAGAAAAGGATACGTCCCCCACATCATATAGACAGGTTTTCTAGCAATCCATCGTTAATGTGTTGTGTATGATTTCTGCGAAGTTTCTCATGGAGAAAGCCTACATTAATCTATGTGATGCGGTGTTGTTATCAGGAACTAAATGTTATGAGGAGAAAACGGTATAGTTAGTGAAAGGGATGGATTTATGTGTCAGAACACAAAACAGATGTCTCTCACAAGATGTTTACAAATGCGTGTGCGAGTGTTTATCGTTCATGTTTTAAAACTCTCAGTAACAAATAGCCTAATTCAAATGCATGCGCTCCTGCACCATAGGAAAAGAGGCTCCATGGCTCCCCTCCCTTTATAACCGATCTGCAGGAAGGGGTCATTCCTCCTGAGTAGTGACGTCACTGACCGAAGGGGGGACACCCGCACACACACCCGCAAGAAAGTATGATCGGTACTGATATGGATTCCCCCGTTGAAAAGAGAGTAAACCAAATGCATTACATCTGTGTTTAAACATGTATTCAGGTTACGCAAACAATCCACTCACTTAACAACGATGGCGATGAGTTAAAAGAAATAGCTTGTGACTTGTTGTAAACGACAATGAAATAGTGTTATTTTCCAGAACAAACAGCGTATCACATCCATACCATGCAGCGTTTGGCTCAATATTGTACAGCATACAAGTAATTAATATGATTCCTGGTTGATTGAGGTGTTCTTTTATCCTCAGTCAAGGTTCTTTTTGTGTGTCGCATATCATCTTAAATTATTTTGGTTTTTTTTGTTTGTTTGTTATAATTTTTATAGCAAACTTCAAGGAGAATCAATCAAACAAGTGTGATTATTTAGGAATGCTTTAGGCTTTAAGCCTATACTACTCAGAGGTAGTATTTTGATGTATTTACACAGTTGTAGGACTATTCACTTCGAAAAGTTTCATCCTTCTGCCGTGTGAGTCGCCATTTCTCATTTCTCCTCTTTGTGTGTACACATGGTTCAGAGTTTACTTACAGGACGCAGATTTTCAGTGTCTTCAACGAGTTTGTTTTTTTTGAATTGCAACCTTTGCTAGTTGTAGTCACCTATATTGTAATAATATTTCTTTCTACTTACTGTATTGTCGTCTTCTGTGTTTCTTTCTTAGACCGATCATGTGTTTTGCCTGCAGCATCTTAATTATTAGCTAGTAAACAAAATACGTCAGGCCCAAAGTCTTTTTTCCGGTTTTATCCTGCATCACAGAGCGTCGGACATTATGTGATTTAAGCTGAGATAGATGTCACCCTATCTGCTATCCTAAAAATAGGAGACAATTTTAAGTATCTGAGAAATAAAAAGACTTTCGAACTAAAAAATAAAACATTAGCCACAAGACTTCAAGTCGTGTAAACGATATGCAGAGTTTTTCTTGATCTGAGAACTTTACCATACCATGGCTGTTAGGGAGACTGATGGTTTTGATTTTAGACTACAACATCCTTTTAGTCTAATTGTGTCAGGTCCTTCAAACAGCCATAAAACATATTTTGTGAAAATGTTGATTGAAAATGCCGATAAGCTCATTTCAAAACAGAATGAAAATGTTGTATATATTTTTTTGTGTTGGCAACCATTGTATGACCAGTTATTGAAAATTACAAATGTGAATTTCGTTGAAGGATTGCCATCTTCTTTATGTGATGATACATTGTTGCCTTTAGATAAAAACAATTTGTTGATTATTGATGATTTAATGAATGATCCTAGCAATAACATTGAGGTCCAAAATGTGTTTACAAAATATGTGCATCATAGAAATTTAAGTTGTTTATACCTAGTTCAGAATTTGTTTTTTCAAGGCAAAGTTAGCCGTACTATTAATTTGAATACCAATTATCTTGTTTTGTTTAAAAATCCCAGAGATAAATACCAAGTCACGCTAATGGCTAGACAAATGTTGTAATTTTTTTATGGATTGTTTCGAGGATGCCTCGAGCGTTCCTTGCGGTTACTTGATGATTGATTTTAAAGCTAAGACACCTGATGATTTCAGACTCAGAACTGACTTGCTTTCAGACCTGCCTGTTGTGTATGTGCCTAAGA
>NC_060155.1:17846901-17931537 GCF_021292245.1 Micropterus dolomieu | reverse complement strand
TAAGTATTTGAACACCCTGCTATTTTGCAAGTTCTCCCACTTAGAAATCATGGAGGGGTCTGAAATTGTCATCGTAGGTGCATGTCCACTGTGAGAGACATAATCTTAAAAAAAAAAAATCCAGAAATCACAATGTATGATTTTTAACTATTTATTTGTATGATACAGCTGCAAATAAGTATTTGAACACCTGTTCAAACGGATATTTACTTCTACTACAGGAAAACAATTTCTTAAGAAGTGAAGAGCTTGATGACTCAGCAACAACAGTAAACTACAGTAAAAAAAAAAAAAAAGCAGAAACAGTAACAATGTAACAATCTCCTTTCTTGCCAAATACACGTGTATACAGTTAAAACAAAACTTACCAAATGAGCAGTTCTCCTGAGCATATATTTTTCTAAACAGATTTTAATGGGAGTTGCACCCGCATGTCTTCTAAATAGCGATGGTGTGAATTTCATTGCATCGTTTCCTCTCTTCTCAGACTTTGCAGCTGAAAATGTAGCTTAAAATGTTTGCACACGGCTCAGACTGTGCCCTCATAAACCACTGTTTATGGTTATGTTATTGTAAACCTGCATTCTCTCTTTTAAAAAAAAAAAATTAGAGGTTAGCTGTTATTAGAGGTAAGGGATTGTATTCATATAGGTTTTAGAACAAACCCTTAGTTGATCAGGGAACGAGAGCACGGAACCAATGTGTCAGGTGTTGCGGCAGTTTCGGCCCTCCCGTTACAGGAAGTTTGGGAAGAGTAACGCATGGTTCGTGTCTTTATACAGTCTATGGTCTTCACTCATCTGATCATTTCACCTGTGTTTTCAGGAGTTGGAGAGCATTTGAACCACTAATCATTTGTTGCTGTGGTACCCGCCATTGGAAACCCGTAACGCCAGCAGTTGGTTTCGGTTCTTTAGAACGTTCAGAAAACCAGCTGCCAGTTCCACACTGACCAGACAGACTTTTGTTGCCTACTTTTTCTTATTTAAGTCACAAGGTCGAGGCTGCAATCACTTTTTGGCAAGTGGAAAACTACTTGTTACTTGTTGTATTGGAGCTTTAAAGGTATTTCAACAGGTTTAAAGGACTGGGTAAGCTATAAGTATCCATAACTCATAACGCTCATAAATGAAATCAATTCATTTTGAGAACCTTTAAGTCACATGTAGTGAGGTGGAATAAATTTTTTGGCAAGAGCAAAACTGCATTGGCTATACAGGCTGTACTGGCCATTTAAATGTATTGTGACTGGTAATAAGGACTGATTAAGCTATATTCTGTTTGTTTTTTGGCAAGTGCAATACTACAAAGTACATATTTCAACTGGTAAAAAGGTGGAACTCTGTCTCCATTAGAGCCAAGTGCTGCTCGGAGCGAGGGGGTTGTGGGCGTGGCCATTTGGTAGACGCAAACCCATGATTGGTCAGTCAAACCCACCAATAAAATCTCTTGTTTCGACCATTTTTTTGACTGTGTGTTGTCAATGAGAGAGAGAGAGAGATCAGCGTGTAATGGATACCTTGCTAACCCATGATCAAAGAAAATCATGTGCGCTGATGTTCCCGAGAACACTCACAATCTTGCAGTTTGTTGGAAAGCTGCACACATTGGTCCGACTTTCTACAACTCGACCCAACCCGACTAGACATGTCAAACTCTAAAGACTCCATCCGACTTACACCGACTGAGGGCGCACACTGATCCAACAGTTGGTGTTGGTCGGAGTCGGTCGGCATTTGTTGGGGCAGTGTGCAAGCAGCTTTAAAGCAGCAGAAAAATGGCAGACCACAGACCCTGCTGCTCTCAGTGTTTTAGAGTTCCATCAGTTTGTCCCACTTTCATGTGATATGAAATTAAAGCTGGACTAGGTCATTTATTTCAGAAGCATTATTTCTTATCTTGAATGAAGAAATAAAATGCACAGATGAAACAATGTGGCTGACACAGGACTGAACAGAAAACAGTCCCTTAGGAACCCTATGAAATTCATGACATTACAGTTATCTATATACAACTACATAAATTAAAGTATAATGTATTCCATGAGGTCCAAAATGTGTTTACAAAATATGTGCATCATAGAAATTTAAGTTGTTTATACCTAGTTCAGAATTTGTTTTTTCAAGGCAAAGTTAGCCGTACTATTAATTTGAATACCAATTATCTTGTTTTGTTTAAAAATCCCAGAGATAAATACCAAGTCACGCTAATGGCTAGACAAATGTTGTAATTTTTTTATGGATTGTTTCGAGGATGCCTCAAGTGTTCCTTACGGTTACTTGATGATTGATTTTAAAGCTAAGACACCTGATGATTTCAGACTCAGAACTGACTTGCTTTCAGACCTGCCTGTTGTGTATGTGCCTAAGAGAAAGTAAATAAACATGTCTGATCGCATTAAAAGAAACCTGTCTTTACTGCAAACTATGCACAGAGCATCTTCATTTCAGAGAGTGAATATTATTAAATCTGCATCACCAGACCTTTTGGTAACGTTATGCGAAATAGCTTACAATGTTTTAAAAGGTAAAATTCCTTTAAATAAGACACAGTATCAAAAATTAAAAAAGAAGAAGGCAGGGATTTGACTGCTTGCCAATAAAAAGGTTTGCACTTCAAAGAGAAGACGTTGCTTAAACAGTCTGGCGGTTTTCTTCTTCCCCTCCTGAGTATCGCTGTGCCTTTTATAACGAGTCTTATTGCTCCAAGACAAACTTAGATAACTATGGAGTATGCACAAAAAATGTTTCTGGTACCTAAACAACAGCTTGATCTTTTAAGAAGACCTCCGGCACACAAGTCTATTCGAGAAACTGTTGAAAATGACCTGGATCGTACTATAAAAGACATTCTGGATCAAAAGACTGAAGATCTTCATGAAAATGCAACAAAATATTCCATCGCATTGCAGAGATTTCTCACCATGGTAAAACAAGGAGAAAAAGACCAGAACACACTAACTTTCTCAGGATTTTCACTCTTCAGAGCAGAAGAATCAAGAAGGAAGAGATTTTGTTTTTGAAGAAGTTTTAAAAAGCATGCCAAAAAACAGCAGGAATAAAGCCCAGCATAATTTGGATAAAATGTCCTCCTCAAAAAACATATCTGCATGGACTGAACGTGGGGAGTTTGTGTTTAACGGTAATGTTACTAAAGGGTCTCATGTGTATGATTTGATAAGAGGAGTAACTGCTTCTCACAACGTGTCTGACAGCCAGAGACCTACAGGTTGTGATGAATATCTGCAATCTTTGGCTATATTGAATATACCTTTATCAGTTGTACCAAATCAACAGGGCAAAAGACAAATTGACGAGATTAAGAGAAAGACTTCTGGAGAATCTTCTCCTCTTATTACTGGACCAGCATCTACACCTCTTGTTAACAAAGGTTATCGATTAGCAAACAATGAAACAAGTCCATTTGTATCTACTAAAATACGATTGAGTGATTGGATAACTTTTTAATTGTATATCGTTATTACTTTTAAATAAATACATAGAGACATAACTTTATCATTTCAAAGTGTTTTTATTTATATATCACCGTAATAACAAAAAAACATTATCGTACACATTTCAATCTATAAATCATTTTGATAATGACTGGCACACAACTTCTAATATTATTATACACATTTAAAAGAATCTCATACTTGGACACACTGGTTACATTCTGCATAATTATTTTGACCACATACAACCAAGGGTCGTATTTTTTTCACAAATTTGCACACCATAAAATCATTGCATGACCGTTTATTACTATATTTAGTCATTACATTGTCATAAGATAACCCTCTATCCATATGGTAAAGAAAAAACACACAATGCTGACCGCACACTACAGAATCCACATCTTGCACTTGTCTAACAGAATGTTGCGTGGACTTACAATTACTGTTGAGAAAGACAGAAAAGGATTCAGGAAAATGTGAGTATACCGGAGAGTTCCCAAAACTGTCAAAGAATGATCCCACACCCTGCTTGTCAATATAGATAGCGACCCAGTGTTGTCCTCCCAGGTGGCAGGGGTCTGTGTTTACCAAAACATGGCGGGTCTCTTTTTAATAACTGATTTAGGAAACTGGTCACTAGCAAATACTCCAAGAAAGACACCTTGCTTTACTGTCTTATCAAGTACTTTTGACAGTTCTATCGTATTCATACTATCGTTTGTTAAAGTTAGAAAAAGTCAATGAGAACCTGTCTTCTTGATGATATCTCAATTATAAAATCATATGTGGCGTAAATAACTGCATATATTGTGCGTTGAAGCGGATTTCTAAAACGAGCCTCTAATCTAACACTACCGTTTTTAATGAGCAACATATGGTCACCGCATCCTTCATCGGGGCTCAGCCGGAGATATGGTGACTTTCTATACAAACAGGCTTGCTGACATAATGTTAACCCGAAAGTCGTCTACAGTGTTGCGCATTAAGCAAAATTCGTTTTTAGCTCTTATGAATTTTATCTTGAGGTCTACGCCATTTATCATTAACTTGTCTTGAAAAAACAAGTCAGAATGTAAATGGGATATTAGCTCCACTACGCGGTCGCCATTCTTTTAACTAGTCCCTCATTGCGTCCTCCAGCCTTTGCGTCGTCCATATGATCTGCTGTATCCATGCAAAATAGTGCGGATCCAAACTGTGTCTGCAGAGCGTCCTTTCCATAGCTCAAAAGGCACTCTATTATACCCCTGTAAGGATTTGTGTTTGATGATTGCGTTATGAGTCGGTCCCCCAACGATATGTCGACCTGTGAAAATATTGTACATCCAGGGTAGTTGATAAAGCCCACTTCGTCTGCTTGATCCAGGTTTCCGCCATTAGCTTTGGTGATTTTTACGCGCGTGTACAGAAACGTATTTAGATATTAGATCCAGGTAGTCCTCTGTACTAGCTGGAATGAAAAATTCAAGGGGTGCAGAGTCTGATACCGCTGCTAGAGGAGGGAATTCGACATAGAAGCATTTCTCAATACTTGTGCGTACTTTTGAGCATCAGCGAAATTTTTGTTAAAAAGCTTCTGTGTAATTTCTGTCTTATGTCCTTTGATATAAAAGAAGGGTAGCGTGTCAGTGCGAGGTTGTTTTCTGCACCATTCGTCTGTATATGCAATACATGTAATAATAATGTAATACACACATGTTTGTATAGCTTTTTGCTGCAGTATATTGTATAAATAATAAGCTACGGTTACCTGTATAATATCGCTAGTAGAGGTGTCATGTCGCAACAGTCCAGAGCGTCCAAACAGGCACCCTTAAATGGCTTGACCCTGCTCTTGTCCTCTTCTGCTTTTTCTTCAGGAACGAGAAATGTTAAATTTCTTTTCCCCAGTTCTTTGCCATAGTTATCCACCCATGTGTTATCAACGACCTCATCCTGTAGTAATGGAAAATATTTAGGGCTGCTCGATAGACCATCACCCGCTGCACATGTCTTCGTACCTGCACAAAACATTTTAATTAGAACAATGTCACCGTCTGCCCCGTCGTGGAGGTCTTTGAGGTTGTCTGCGGTGTTGTTTGTTGTTCATCTTGCTTGTCCTCAGGACCAAAAAGTTTTCTTTTGATCCCTACATAGCTAACATAAGGTTTATACCATCTGAATAATTTATCAATGTGTGAGAAGACTTCAAGGGTTCTATCCCATTCTCCCCACTGGACCACAAAGCAGGTGCTGAACCACATCTCCCACTCTATAGACGTGATGAGGTAGCCTTTTTGTTGCTCTGGGGTCCCCTTCCTGGCATTTTGAATGATAGAATCGTCCTTGCATGATCTAAAAAAGATGTAGGATTCTGGATCGTAGACTTCAAGGTCTGTCTCTACACGGTAGAGCTCTCCTGGCACAGACCCGCACCATTGTGTGGTATAGACTCCTTTTGAAGCACTCATATGTTTACAGACTTTGTTTCTGAAGTAATTCCAGGCTTTGGCTGAAAAGCTAATGTGCGGTGTGCTTTCACGAACAAAAATTTCATCAAGCTCTCTTGTATAAAGATGAACTGATCCGTGCTCAAACAAGAATCCCGACATTCTAAAATCTTCCACCGCCCATTCCGCCCTCGGTCAGAGTAAAAAAACTAGCCCGCTATATATACAACCGATTGCTAAAGCAATTCACACCCCCATCTCTTTGTTTTTCAACCTTGCTATGACCCCAATCTTTTTTTCTTTTTTTTTATAATTTTTTTTTAATTAAATTTTTTTTTTAATTAATTTTTTAAAAATAAATTTTTTACATAATTTTTGATTAAATAGTTTTTGATTAATTTATTGTTTTATTAATAAAAAAATTATTCACGTGCACCTGTTACGCGCATCATGCGCATGCGCGTTCTCATGCACGCACTTTGCTAACCTTTATTTACTACTCATGTGGAATGAAGTGTGAAGATCACACACTGCAGATGAGCAAACACAAAAACACAATTATTGTGGCCGTAAATCTCTGCAGTGTGTGTGTGACTTGTGACTGATATTGTGACTTGCATCTGGTGATCTATGAAAATGGTTTTTGACATGTGGAAGGCCAGAGGACACACCACTGAATCATAATGTTTGCTCCTCATATTAGATTCTCTTGTTTTCTTTTTGTTACACATCTTATACCTGTGGCGGCTCTCACCTTCCTGTTATTGTGGAGTTTCATTTTCTCACAGCATCGACCTCATTTGGACCGCAGAGGAGGAGGAGGAGGGGGGGGGGGTGATTTTCTTTGAGGCTGAGTGTGGAAGCATTATCTGCTTTTTAGAGGGTGTTGTTGTTCAGAAGCAGCCGGCTGGAGAGCCCTGCCTGCTGTACCTAATCAGAACCGAGAGCGTGACGCCCTGATTAAAAACTCAATGCAAGCACTCACGCACACACACACACACACACACACACACACACACACACACACACACACACACACTCTCTCTCTCTTACACACACACACACACTCTATACATATCTGCTTTAAAAACACCAACTCTGTCAAATTCCAAACATTTTCTTTGCTTCATTCATACACAAAGACAGAAGCACATTACTTTGGATGTGTGCAGAAGACACTGCTGTAAAATCAAGAGTGAAGTATAATCTTCAACTGTGAAGGGAAAGAAAGACACACATTAGCAGTTGATGTGGCTATAGCTTGATTTAGGAATTGGTGGTGTGAATCCTGGAATGGCTGAGAAAATATCTTATGGGGCCAGATTTCCGAAGAAAGGAACTGATAATAAGTAACTGTAAATTCATACAAAGGTTCCTGGAAACTACTGTATGTAATTTGGCAATAATCATAGGGAGACAATGTTCCATTGTTACACTTCCAGTTAATTAAATCCCATCTAGCGAAACCTAGAGGGTCATTTAATCAGTGTATACAGCACATCTGCTGATGATGCCAAAATGTGAAATTTGTCTATGAGCAAGCATACAATTCAGTCAACAAATCGTTCAAATGAAAAGACAAACTATGTTGTTTGTCTTTGACCTTAAGAATGACACACAGAGGCAATTTCTGATCTGACTCCATTTTGGCAGAACAGCATCACTTGTGTCTGTGTCTTCAGAAACTATTATAAAGTAATAAATAATTATGAAGTGACAGCCCTATGGTTAAGGTTTGGTTAGGTTTAGGAACATAGATTACTTGGTTTGGGAAAGATCATTGTTTGGGTTAAAATAAGTACTTTGTCGAGATTAGGGGAGCTTTGTTATTGTGGTTAATATAATAAAGACCTGGTAAAGGTTCAGTGAACCAGTGTTGACTGTCAGTAGGAAATTAGGAAATGCACATAATGGTGGCTCTATAAAAACATCACCTGACTTCCTCCTTTCATCCTGTCATCATTTCTATGGCTGCTTGAGGACTTTGTCACTTTAATGTAAACATATGTTGTTCTGGAGAACTTGCTGAAAAGACGGATGCTTTCTTGCAAGGAAAGTCTCAATTCAGCATTGGTTTAGATTAATGTTTCAATAAATAAATGAATAATAAATGAACAGCTCCTTGATTTTTCTAGAAATTCCTAATTTTCTCAGTTTACCTTAAAATTCCTGAAATTCTGACTTCAGATCATTTCTCCATAAAATGAAATATTCATGATTAGATAAGCAACAATCAAAATTTAAAATCTGGGGGAAATTATTATTTATTAAATGTTTAAAAGTCAAAAACTGCTTCATCTGGATGGTATGGGTGTGGTTTGATGTCAATGGTAACATAAGTAAACAACTCCATAAAGGCCCCCCAAAAAAATCTTTTTGAAATGCTGTATGTGGTTTTAGAAGCTTGATAATGTATATGGAGTGGGGAGGAACTAGTTACTAGTAATTTAGTTATGTAATTTAATTACAAAATAAATATAAAGTAAATTGTAAACCATTACAGTCACAGGAAAAAAAGTTAAATTAGTTATTTATGAAAATGTTCACAATTACATTGGCAATAACATCTGAATATTTTCTGCAAAAGCTAGACTATATGTTGAATAATATTCATTTTGTTGCTTTGCATGTTTTTCATGTGCACAAGGTCTTCCTTTGTCGTTTCCAGCCATAGCCGTTTAGTAAAGTTTGATGCTGTCCTGATGCTTCCACACGCCACTTGTGTGCAAATTAAATTAGCACTTTGAGATTTCCCTGAAATGTAAAGTGCATTATAAATAAAATTTATTATTATTATTATTATTATTATTATTATTATTATTATTAAATTGCCTCTCAAGTTGTCTTTTGAAAATGGTTAACAGTTGAAAACATTTATTAGAAATTTAGACAAGTAATTAAATGTAATATAACTTTATTTTGATAAAGTAATTAAAATAGTTGCACTACTATTACCTTTTAAATAATGTAACTTTTCAAATGAATCATGTGACTTTCTACATAACAATAGTAATTTTTTTGAGGGTTTTCAGTCAGGATGTAGACAGACTGCACTGGTGAAAATTAACTTACTAATTGCATCAGACAAAGGACTTGTCTATGTACTTGTTTTGTTGGATCTTGGTGTTGCATTCGACACCAGTGATCATTACATCCTACTACAGAGACTGGAACATTTAACTGGGATTAGAGAAACCGTTCTAAGCTGTTTTAAGTCCTATTTATCAGATTGATCTCAGTTTGTACATGTTGACAGGGAATCATCCGTGCACTCTAAAGTTTAGTTCCACAAGGCAGCTTGAATAAGTCCATTAAGACTCTCCAGCTGATCAAGAATTCTACGGCACTGCCTTCCTGTAAAATCCAAAACATAATTTATAATCCTTACCTACAAAGCCCTTAATGGTCAGGAACCATCATATCTAAGAGCTCATAGTACCTTATTATCCCACTAGAGGACTGCGCTCTCTGAATCCGTGTTTCCTAGATTCTCTAAAAGTAGAATGGGAGCCAGAGCATTCAGCTATCAAGCCTTAAGTCACCTGTCAAATTAGGTCCCAGTTTTGGGTTCAGGAGACAGACACCATGTCCACATTTAAGAGTAGGCTTAAGACTTTCCTCTTTGCTAAAGCTTATAGTTAGGGCCAGCTCAGGTGAGTCCTAAACCATCCCTTAGTTATGCTGCTATAGGCCTAGACAGCTAGTAGACTTTCCATGATGCACTAAACTCACCTCTCCTCCCCTTTTCTCTATCTGTATGCAACCTTATCCTATTAATGCATGTTACTAACTCCAGTTCTTCCCTCTCCCGTAGTTTTGTGCTTTCTCGTCCCTCTCCTTCAGTTGCATTCTGCAGGTGTTTCTCGTCCCACAGCTGTGAAGCCTTGATCTGTGGTTGCGGGCTTCCTGCCGCCCCCATGTTCCTGTGCGACCAGCTGTTACAATTATTATTATTAATCCTATTATTGTTATAATGTAATAATAATAATAATAATAATAATAATACTTTCTTCCCTGTTAAAAACAGCAGTTGATGTTTCCAAAAACAAAGCTTGGTGGATGAGGGTAAATGTTTTGCGCAGATGTCATTGTCAAGCTCTGTAAGCCTTCCGTGGATAAATAAAGGTTTAGCAAATGCCCACACACACA
The DNA here is from genome assembly GCF_021292245.1 of Micropterus dolomieu. Lineage (NCBI taxonomy): Eukaryota > Metazoa > Chordata > Actinopteri > Centrarchiformes > Centrarchidae > Micropterus > Micropterus dolomieu. The sequence continues at coordinate 17,921,502 of NC_060155.1, read as the reverse complement.
CACACACACACACACACACACACACACACACACACTGATGGCTGTGGATATAACTACAGCTAGTAGCTTGTTAGTGAAGGACTAACCAGTTAATCTTTCACCTTCATCACTCTGCTACCTCTCTCTACCTCTCATTTTCAGTATCTCTGTACCCACTCCCTTTCATTCTTTGCCCTCCGCTTCCTCCTCTTAACCCTGTGGTCATAAGCAATGAGTGGTTATGGCTGTATAAAACGTGAAGGGGAGGAGAGGGAGAATTTTAATTAATTTCTATGTCTATATCTTCCTCATCCACCTGCTCTATAGTCCTAGCAGGCATGTAACCTGGAGTCAAGCCCAAGCCTTCATGACGAGAGAATTGCAATTATTTCTTCTTCTCTTATCACACCTCATACCACATCCATCCACCCAAGTTTTCTCTTTTAAAGCCAGAAATTGAGGGCTAAGCACATATACTCTTTCATCAGTGCTTTAGCTTAGAATTCCTCAAGTAAATATATTCATGCCTCTGCATTATCCAGTGTGTCACAGTTCTTAATTTACTACCACACAGTGGCTGGAGTAGTTGGAGGTGGAAAGACCAGCCAATTAAGTTAACTACAAATCACAGGCTACCATTTTCTAAGTTCCTACACATTGGTGTCCATTATGATACAATAAACACTGATGCTCCTGTATTTCATCTTTCCATGTGTGGATCTATTTATGGGAGGTTTCTTGTTTTGGCCAAAATATGTAAACGTGGGTGTTGTGACAAGAAGAATAAAGTAATTTAAGTTGGTTCTTGCATTTAAAACAATTATGCAAAGGTGACTAGTAGTCAGGTGTGGCTTAGATGGTAGAGTGAGTTCTCCGTTAATTGGGATTGATGGTTCAATTGTAGTTTTGGTGGGTTGATCCTGGGCTCCTCCTGTCCTATCTTGCTGGTGTATCCTTGAGTATGGCTGATAAATAAAAAAACAGTCCCCAGTCAGTCTCCATTGTCGTAATGAATGTATTCATTAAGAACTAGTGCCAGGATGCAAAATAGGTTTGGCATAAGGTCTGCTTGCTGACCCCCTCAACAACAGACAAGATGTAACCCCAAGGCTGTTTTGAGAATGAGGCCACTCTGCTTAAACTTGTCAACAAAACCAGACAGAGCTAGTTTCCCATAAGCATATCTGAAGAAATTGAGACATCCCAATGTCTTCTTATCTTTATGACTAGTCTGAATCTCCTATGACATCAAAGGTTGCGATGCCGCTTGAGTTATTCAACAGATGGTTTAACAGTAATTCAGCATTTTATGTATTCAGTTCAGTTATTTTGTTTTGCTTTGGATAGCAGCATCTGCCTGATGTTCCCAGTATCTCAGGAATCCTGTTCCTGAAGATTCCCACTATAGGAATTATGTCCATATTGCATGATTGCACACCTCACGATTTGCATCCATTGCCAACTTTCAGTGCCATTGCAGAAGGTAGTGTGCTGGATATGTCAAAAGGGTAAGGATGTGGAGGTCGGGGTGGTGAATGGATATGTAGCACGTATGACTTTCACACTTGTGGCTGGAGTTCTTGTCCCATTACAAAACTTCAATTAATGTTTGTTTTTATTGTGTAAAACCATTTGTAGCCACAATCTTTCCCTGGCCTTAACTGAGTTTCTTGCTTAAACCTGACCAATCTTTCTCTAACATATTGTAGTTGCCATGCAGGGATGTTGGCATTTGACGTAATCTTGGATTTTGTAGAATTGACAGTGTACTGCCACAACTTCCAGGTGACATAACACAGAAATTCTGACAAAAAATGAATGTGACCACATGTGATGAATCACCCACCACTGTCGTCAGACAAGCGTGCATTGGATGATTTAGCAAAACCCTGGATTGCATTCAATGACAGCACTTTTTAAATTCTCACTTTCTGTAATAGCTGCACATGGCAACTACATATGGCTATGGTTAGGGAAAATATTGTCAGTGTGGCCAAACTATGGTTAAGGTATGGTTAGGCAACAAAATAACTCACTACATGCCCATCTACCACCCAGACCTTCAGACAATTATTTTCTTCCTTGCTTTATTTGGCTCACTACTCCCTGCGTTGATGCAAAACATTGGCACTGGATGTATATTGTGAGATAATCAATGTAATTCTGAGGGATACTGGGCTTCTATAGTTTATTGCCAGTTGATTTTCATACCTTTGAAGAATTAGTGGTGAGCAGTAGGTGTTTGGAAGGATAGGAAAATAAACATGTATGCAGTTTATAGTCAAACATGCAAAACCTTGCTTATGGGCAATGTAGTAAAAATTGCTGCAAAAGTCAGAAGTTTTCTTTACTCAACTCATTTACCCACACTTTCCAGACAGTGCAAGGATTCTTTCACCTTTACTCACCTTTACGCCTCCACTGCTGCTCCACATTAACTTTAAGGGGAACATTTTCTGCTGTGAAAAAACACTAGTACAAGTAGAAACAAATCCCTTCATTAACTGGCTTCCTCTTTCCCGCTGCTCCACTTCCTGTCCTTGTCCTGCCTTTTGCCTCCCAGGATGTCTGAACTACTATGAGGGAGAAAAGACAGTGCATTAATCACCACTGCTACAACTCACAACTCCCTTGACAGTCTCTGAAACACTCACACACACACACACACACAAACACCCTCAGAGCCCTCAGAAAAGCAATACAGTTCCATGCTGTTAAAGCACTCGAGGCATCTCACAGGGTTTAGGGAAGCAGGGCTTAGTGCTGGGTTGCGAGAGGTCAGGGAGAAGGACACAGAGGAACTGAGCCGAGAAAGAGGAAACGATCCTGGAAAGGAGGGAAGTGAAAGGTGGGGATTGGAGCAGCAGAGGGAGAGATTAACCGGCCAGAGAGAGGGAGGTCTAAATGAGAATATATAACGCGTGAAATAGAAAAGGATTGACAAGTGAGTGGGTAGAAGTGATGGCAAAATGGAGGCTTTTATGCAGAAATACAGTATGAAATTGGTTGCAGAATTAGAGTGTATTTGGAGACACGATGGCGGACTGGCCAGAAAATGAAAGGACTGTGCAAAGAGGATAAGTGAGAAGGAAGGTGGGAGACTGTTGAGGCTTTTGGTGTTTATCTCCGTTTACCTCAGACTGAAAAATATATTCTCTGCGATAGGCAAAGCAACACACCCACATGCATACTCTCTTTCATGCACATTTAGACACACAGGTAAGATTCCCAGACCCCTTGACTCCAACATGAAGCCACAACACAATATTTTTCCATCTTTGTCTCTCTGTCCTCGCTCTATTGCTCAAGTGAAATCAGGCCTGAAACACGGAGAGATCATTCCGCCACACTGCAGTTGATCACACCAGAACCACGCTCTGCTGCAGATGCATCCAGTGAAGAGCTAGGCCAATACACTTGTATCCACTTGTCTCATTGTTGTTTCCACTTTGGTAATGATTTTATATAAAGCTTTTGTAGTAGAAGGCTAATCCTAGATGGCTGGGGTCCTCAGTCAAGTGAAGAGCCAGTAAGCCTATGGCCAGAATACCTTTCCATAAACAGAGACAGAAATTTGACTGCATGATGAACTCCCTGGTGTGATGTAATGTGCCATTAAAGTTTGTATGTATTTTAAATAGCCTGCTGAAGCCTTGCAGTATACAGCTATGTTATTTATGGCTTTCATAATAACATGTATTGGGAGATTTGCAGTTCCATTACAGTTTTTTTCAATTGCTAACCTGCATTGGTCAAAACTGTGAATCATTTTTCATTGCTTTCACACAAAACGCATTCAATGACCACTTTCTCCAAAATCCATTAACTCTTTTCCCATTACTACTTCACCACGTGCAAAACACTATATACGTATCTGCAGCACATTTTTCAAATGCTAACACAATGTGTCCAAAATGGTTCAAAACACGTTCAAAACAAAATGTTTGCAAATTTCCTGCATTTTTGCTGTAGCTGGACAGATATATAAAGAAAATCTTTGCAGAACATTAACATTCATTTTGTTTTAGAGAAATATGTGTAATGTTTTGAATGTGTAAAACTGCAAGATGAGTGTAAAGGAAGAAATGTGCATATATTTTAGCAGAATTGGTTCAAGGGGATGGTACATCAATTACAGACTGTGGTGATTGGGTCTCAGGTACCAGTTAACTATGTAAACACCTGAAAAAAAGTTGTATTGCAGCACTGGCAGGAACTTCTTTTCACAAGTAAATTACTGAATGCATTTCTGATTCATTCTTGTAACATATATTATAGTACAGTCAGTAAAGTGAAAATATGTTACAGGTTTCTTCCATTTTTTCTCAGTCACTTTGGTACATTTGCAAAACTATTTGTATTGGTAAACTATGGCTAAACTTTTGATGACAATTATTGAAAATGCACAAGGCTGTACTTTTTCTGTATGGCATAGATATATTTCAACATTAAAGAGCTACAGTAAACATTGCAAGAGATTGGACAGGATTCACAGTTACACTTTTACTGTATGCACTGTAATTTGTTGACAGAGCATGTCAGTGTGATGCAGAAAATAAAAAAAACAAGACTATTTTACAGCACTGCATAGCACAACGGAAACAATTACAAAATAAGAAATGGAAACATGAAAACACCCCCTCAGGTTGATGTTCCTGTCTATTGGGCCACAGATTCTTATTCACAGCACAACAGATCAGAACTTCATCAATTTACTGTAGGACCTATTTACAAAACCAGCCTAATAGACATATGTAGGAAAATGCAGATTATGACATGTTCAACCATTTTGCATGTAGTGACTTATGCAATGAACTTATGTCTAGATGTTTTGGGGGGTAAGACTTCTCAACAAAGAACCAGTATACTGTAATACATTGTGATCAACATGACATACAGTAAGCAGTTGATAATGTTGCAAACAGCAGACAAATGTACATAATAATTTGCATAAATGTGACAAAGCATGTGGAATTTGCAATTTCTCAAAAGACTGAGAAATTGCTTTTACATATGATGCGCACAAGCGACTAGATGATGTGGAGGTTGAACAAGTAGAATTTCAGTTCTGATCTGAGAAATGTATCAAAGTGACTGAAAACAACTGTATTCTATAATGAAATACTGATTTATATGAAAATATCAGTCACATTTCAACGATAAAAGTTCAACAAATGTACGTAATGCTTCCTGTTGTTAGTGTTTTTTAGGTCAGTGTGTTATGAGCGACAATATATGCTTTCTGAGTGGGTATTGTTGCCAGTGTTTATTTTGAGGCTTATATGAAGTGTTTTGGTGGTTTGAGTTACTTTTGGAGGTGAGATTAACTGTTTGGCCAGGATGCATGTTGGTAATGCAGACTGTGTGAAGAGTTTTGAAAATGTGGCTTCAGTTTTGACCATTGCATCTTAGCAATTGAAAAAAACACTCTTAACACTCCAGTGATTTAGTATTGCACTACAGCGTCTGACATATCCTGACTTTTAGTCCCTAGTAAAAGGTCAAGTTCCCTTTGCACCCACACTGTTCTTATACTCCTCTCATCTTTTCTTTTATAAATTTGAGCTCTCCAAATCTCTGATGTCACTATGACATCCTGAGGGATATTTTCTCCAACTTGATAAAGCTCCCTCCAGAGCATCAGAGGACATTATAAGATTCAAAAGCACTAACCATGACTTGCAAACAGATATTGCCATTTAAAATTGGTGGAGTACCCCTTTAAAATAATATTTACCATCAAGGTGACTTTTGTAACTATGAGGATTTTGTGTCCCAGCATCAGCACTGTTTCATTGTTCATTGTCTCTGAGATGCTCATGGCTTCTTCTCCTGTGTGTGCACCAATGTGTGTTCACATTCAAGTGTGTGTAATGCCCACCAGTGTTCCACCAGGCTATTACAACTGACAGAGACAAAAAAGGTGTTATCCTTTTAGATTTCTTGATGTGTATGTTTGTGTAGTCACTGTGTGTGTGTGTGTGTGTGTGTGTACACAAGAGTTCATAAGTGTTTATGTGTGTGGAAGCAATGGTGTGTGCAGTGATGCATGGCCCACTCTTTGTCTGTGCAGGACATAATAAGACAATCATTGGGGCTGATGGAGAAGGGTGAGTTACGAGACCTCTGTCTCCCAGAGGAAAATGAGACTGAGGGGGATAGATGATGTGCGCTGATGCAGGCCGGACTGCTTTTTGCCTGGCATGACCGCCTAACACCTGAGACCAAGGCCACGGCAGAACAGCAAGCCACAGCATATACAGGCCTCATTGTTAAAGAGAGCACATACACAGTGAATTATTGTCTCGGCACAAGCCTTGCCAAAGCAATGGCAGAAAAACACTGTTTGTTTTATAATGCATCACATCTGCAGAGAGGTTGATAGCTCTGGCACAAATAGTGCTAAGTCTGAGCTCTGTTTACTTTCACAGTGGGCACCAATTATCTTGGGATATATTAAGAAATTAACAAGCTCTTGGTCAAGTGACATGGCATTTCATGCATACAGAACAGAAAACACTGATAAATGAGGCTCAGGTTTGAATTAATTACTGCACTCTGACTGCAATAAGAAAATAAATGGTAATGTTATTTTATTTTGGCACCTGGTGTGGGACTCCTACGCACAGCTGAAATGGAAACAGTCTTGTTTTATTATGAGGCATCCGTTGATCACCCTCTTATCAGCAGCTGCAGGTCTACAGGAACAGACACACACACACAGAAATACACAATCAAGCAGACATTTCATTATACATGCAAACAGCCTGTCATACATCTCCCTCCTGTATCGATCCCACTTGGACTGTTATTGCAGTTGCTGTTGAACTTACCTGTATATCTGGCTCCCTTGATTACTGTAAATGTAAAATATGCAGAGATAAAAGCACAACTCCAGATGACTAAAGAAGCAATAATCACCCAACTTTTAGATGATCTTTGATGGCATGACAGGGTCACAATCACGCAAAAAGCCCATGGGGGTGAATGAAAGGAGACGGCAGCACATCCTACTCATCTATGCAACTGTTCACGGATGCAAAAATAAATATTCTCAGCTGAACAGCGGCTAAAAATTTGGCTAAAAGCATTCTTGTACAGTCAACAAAAAGGCAATAATGAAGCTGCCGTCAGGTGCCAGCAAACCTTCAGTGGGCATAATAATCACACATGTGAGCCTGCATGTGAAATCAGACGTGTTTGTCTTGAGTGCCTGCAGTGGTGAGATAAACAAAAAGCGAGGCTTGCCTATTTGTGTGTGTGTGTGTGTGTGTGTGTGTGTGTGTGTGTGTGTGTGTGTGTGTGCGTGCGTGCGTGCGTGCGTGCGTGTGTGTGTGTGTGTGTGCTCTACCTCTACCGAAAACACGAGCCTGAAGGAGAACAGGGGCACAGTTCAGTTCAATAACCGTATACTTACTGCCATCTTTCCCTCCATAGTTCTTCTGTCTCCTGCTTTTCCTCTGACCGCCTCATTTCACAGCCCATAAATACAAACTGAGTCCAGTGATAAAGCAGCAAGAAGGGAAACACATCCACCATATCATGGCACACACAAAAGCATCTGTTTTGTAATTTTGATAGCCTGTTGTGAGCTCTGTTGCTTAACATCTCAATATCTGAGCTGAGTCAGCTAGTGCACAAGAAAGTTTTTTGATTACTTAGATTATAAATTGTTTTATAAGGTTATTACAAAAAGAACAGTGTTATAGTGTCTGGGAAAAAGACAACATGCAATTATATGATAGGTTCAGGTTTTTTTCTGAAAATTCTCACATGCTCACACTGAAAAAGATAGTGGTTGTTGTAATCATCCCTCCTCTCCATACTGGCTGAGAGGTGATGTTGGATTTTGTTTTTGGTTTTTTTTACATTGGAGGGATCGCTTCACTGCCAGTATAACATCATTAACTTGTTCAATGTCTGTATGGGCATGTGAGAGCTGCAATGAGATAGACTTACAGTAAAAACATTTTGAATCTGTCCTTTGTTTCTCAGTGTTCTCATTGTATATGCAGTATATTACACTACAGTGTAGCCATTGCCCTCCACTGGACAATTGGCCACCGTGTCACTCCAAGAACGTTCATGCTGCTCATCTTGGTCAAGGTTCATTTCTGTTCTGGCCCCATAGTGGTGGCATTAACTTCCTTGTGAAGTCAGGACAGCAGCATTGGTGCCCATCCTCCGCCACAGGCTAAAAGACAGTATACCCTGAGATTGCATGTTAGCACTTATTTACATCTCACTTGGTAACACTTTAGATTACAACCTGCAAATGAAAGTGTAATTATTCAGTATACTGTATATGGGGTACCAATGAAACACTTACTGGTTACCTACAGAGGAAGAGAAGGGGGCAACAAATTTGTTACTGTTACTTGTAAGTGATAGTACGCTGACAATGTGAGAGAAAGATTCATTATTATAAGCAGCTCCTCGTTCACACTTAAGTAAGTATTTTATTGGTACTCTGTATTTACAAAATATTTACAATTGCACCATAACACCTTGGCTCTCTGAGCACAGTTTTAGTTGTTTATTGTGGGATCGCTCCACTTCCAGTTTTTGATGACCCCTATCACTTTTTTGAATTAAGTTTGAATGCAATTTTTGTAAAATTGAATTGTAGTTAGTAATGTGTTTTGCTGTTGTCTGTTGTTGCATTGAATAGTTGCTATAGTGCAGTCAGTGTTCAGAGTTACTGTACATATGTAAGAGTCATGTGAGACTGAGAGAAGCCAAGAGCTGATGTTAATAGTATAAAGGTACTGAGAAGATGTCCACAACACTACTGTATTAAAGCCACTTGAATGCCAGTATGGTTCGGCAAAACTCGAGAAAAAATTGAATGTGTCTTTTTGTAGTTACGATGCAACAATGGTTTGTAACCATCCATTTAACATTTAGTTTTTCTTTAAACTCAGACTGTTAAATTTGCAGAAGAGTCTGGGTTCCTCTTAGTTGATCCTTAAGTACCGGTAGACATGTCCTTATTCCTGTCTTGCTTCTGTCAACCCTGTCCTTTCATCATGGGGATGTCTGAAACAGTCTAATAAATAATTTGCTGAATATAATCAAAATACACACAGAAAAACAAGTTATGGCTTTGAACTTTTGGGTCCACTTTGAAAGTGATGTACCTTATGTATGTCAAGTGAGAGTCAGAGAGAAGGAGTGTATGTGGGAGACAGATGCACACAAGATGAAGAAAGTGCATGTGTGTGTGTGTGTGTAATCTTTTTCTGCTTTGATCTCTCTTGCTATTATCCACTTTCGCCTGCGGTCAAGTGTGCAGCTGTCATGACTCCCAGTGAAACAAGGAGACAGACAGAAGAGGGGTTCCTTTTGAGTGAGAGCTGTGATGAGTCCTCAGGTCTCCACTGTCACTGTGCACAACACAGCTTATGTAAGCAGGAGACGGCGAAGGCGGGAGGCAAGGAGGGAGGGAAGACGCAATGAGCAGGGAAAAGAAAAAGAAGGGGATAAGAAAAGAGTGTCAGGAAGGCCGTGAGAGAAAGAGAGAGAGAGACAGAGAAAGATGGGGAGAGCTGTCATCATAAAGCGTCTGACTCATTCCTACTGTTCTGGATATAGCACTGAGCTGAGAGGCATGTAGCTAATGTACGACAGCTCGAGAACAATTACAGTCCTTCAAACCAGGATTAGTCTCATAATATGTGAGAGAACAGACCAGTCTCTACATAACTACGCAGAGAAGAACTCAATTTCCACTGAAACTGCCACCAAATTGTGTCTAGTTTATACCTCAATAAAAAATGGAGACATTCATTCTAAGTGCAAATATTTTTTGTCGAAATTCAAAGGCTAAACAAGATTTGGTAAAATTTCTATTTGAAAAGTACTTTGATCTCGAAAAGGGGGGACTTATTTTCTAAATTGCTGCAGAACAGAGTTGCAGCACTTCATGTTTAGGAAGATAACATTATTGCATATTTGCTACAGTATATTTCCTTAATTTTTAGGTCTTGAAATAGATTAAAAAATAGATGTTTAGATACTGAGGATTTCACAGAATACATACAGGTCAGCTTTATGTGCGAATACCTGACAGCACCTCCATCACATCATAATCATTATATTCAGTCTGCCTTTGTGTCTGTAGTTATCCACAGAGGCAGTAAAGGGCCTCCGCTTGGCATATTCTCCCTCTGTGGTGCCTCCAGAAAGGACTGCCTGTGAAAGCTGCAGTCAAATCTGTAATTATCTACAATCAGTTGACAACCAGGGGCCGGCTAAAAGACTGCTCACACACAAACACGGCGGAGGAAGAAAGAGGCATTGAGGGGCAGGGAGGGTGAAATATCTCGGGAGAAGAAAAGAAAATGGGTACAATGTTAGTTTCAAAATCCATCTGCAAGGTTGTGAAAAACACGTTATGATTGAGAACACAAATAAAGCTGCACAATCAGACCATCAAGCCTTTGTCTCCTACAAAACCCCATGTTTTACGGAATGTGTTGTTTGAAAGGGATCACATGGGTTACATTGGTAAAAATAGTTAGTAGTAATACTCAGTAATAATAGGTACAGTACATATGTCTCAGTGTGGCAGTACATATCACATAGCACCTCACAATAAAAGATGAAAAGAAAAGAAAGACAAAAGTAATAAATAAAAAATAAATAAATATAAATATCAAGGAACATCCAGATGTTTATCTTCTGGATTTGGAAGACATTTTGATACTGTTTTTATAATGTGATTAGAGTTTGACTTAAGGAGTTTATAATTAGTATGTATTGTGTACTGTGTGTATACTTGCACTGCTTCAGCATTTTTAATGGTCATGAATAGGTTTACTTGATTATGGTTTGACAAAAGCTCTGTACCTGGTTGCATCAGAATGTTTTCATTTTTATGGGTTCAAAATCTCTAGGCTTTTGTATTGATCCAAATCTGCTTAAATCCTGCTCAACACTATGGCAATAATGTTAACTAACTTCTGTGTATACCCGCATGTTATGTCAAGACACTGTTACCCTTCTGATTGCACCCTCTCTGATGTAGTTTACAGTCTTTTAATATATAGATTTTTCAAGGCTTGAAGTGAATCAAACATCAAATGAAAAGATCACATCGCTCCACCAGACCTCCCTAGAGAAACAAGCTCATACAGCTGTTCTGGAGCTTTCAGTCATATTGCATGACCTTCATAAGTAGACGATAAGTTTTCCCAGTTGTCATGAAATTATAGATGTCCAAAATGTATTTTTAATGACTTTAAAGAAAGGGGGGAAAGGGAATTTGTTGACAACTGCTATTTTCAAGATCAAGTATAGACTGTGAACCTCAAGCTCATACATGTTTGCAAGGTCAGAATTTATTATCAAATCTGTGTGCTGGTTAATTTGATTTCTGGAAATGGAAATGTGAGAATCAACAGTAGACATGCAGTAACTTTTACTCTTTTAAAATCTGAAGTATTTTACTATAAAACATTTAAGTCACAAGCCCACCACTTGGTGGGATATTTTGTCACACTTGTCTCCTTCCACTTACAAAATCTTGCCAATAAAGCCTTAGAGGATTATATTCCTAATGCACAGGTTGAACACTGCTGAGACGGGCAGAGGGAAACTAAGTGCATGTAGGCTCCTTGATTTGACAGAGGCTGATGGATGAGTAATCTGAGGGTTTAGGGTGTTGTCATGCAGCAGTCATCCCTCTTAACAGCCACCATATACAGTAAAAGCAAAATAGCAAAGGAGAGGCAACTCTTTTTAGCATGATGGAATTGGGCTTGGATTCTGCAAGAGAGAGATTTAACTGTGCTGCTGTTGGACATCCAACTCAAAGTACATCTCCACTGAAAGTCAGAGAGGGTATAAGAGAGCAAATAGAAAGCAGAGAAGTTGATTGCGTGGGATAATCAGATATGTATGTTTTTCATATCCCTCCGCCTCTTCTTTCACGTGTATGTTTATTTATTTATCAGTCTTTGCAAAATAAAAATCACCCTCTCCTCTTTTTCTCTCCTCTCTTCCTGTCTCACTGTCACTATGTACAAATGAAAGATTTGATTAGCAGTTTCACAAATTCATAAGCCATCCATCCATCGTCAACCGCTTATCCTGCATATTCATATCCTGCAAATTCATAATGAGTTTATCAATTACTGATTATAGGCCTGCGTGCGAACAACTAATATACAAGAATGTGCATGGTTGTGTGGGGGATGGCAGCGGGCCTGATGACCTCAATGAAGACAAAAGAGCGTCTTATGAAATATCCTGATCAAAGCTCACACTTTTACATGTCCAGACTCACACGTGTATTGTGAATCTAATGTGGCCATCGCTGGGCAGCAGTAATAAACCACACTCTTCCTCGGTGGATGAGGTATTACATTCCTCTTCTCTCACAGGCACACACACTTCTGCCGGAGCATTAGGGCTGTGACAGAAGCTGTGAAGCATTGGCCTGGAACCACTCTGGAGCACGCTGAAAGGCTGAACACCCCCAGATGAATAGATGGTAATTAATACACATAGAGCCCGGGAGACCGCAGTACAATCTCAGTGCAAATTACCCTATCAATAAAATGGCCTTCAGACGCAATGAGAGACAGAGAGGAGGAGAGGGAGGGACGAGAAAACTGTTCATATTAAGGCCAAGCAATGCTTAGGTGTTTGACGGTGAAAGCAAAGTGGTTGGTTTCTTAAAAAAAGAGCCCATCACTTAATCATGCATCTCTAGAGAAACAAACCATGTTTAAAAGCTGAAAACTGGGAGAAAAAGAGAAAACCAGAGAGAAGGAAAGATAACCTGAGAGTAGGCTAAAACGAAAAAGATCAGTGTCATAACACCTTGGCATTAAAGTTACATAAAAAAATAGACAATGGGCTCTGCAACAGGGAGATGTTTAGACGTTTAACTTAATGTTCCCGATCAAACATTACCAACTGGATTTCACTTGCCTTTTAAGAAATCTAGTGTCTCTAAAAAATTACTCTTCTTTGCTTTTCACTTCACTCATCCACATCCCATAATGATGAAATAAGGCTATTTGGAGAAAAAAGATCAATGGGGTGAAAGGCATTTAGCCTGCACATGATGAAAAATCTTTTTCTGCTAATCTTCTTCTCGGATCATCCCCATTCCCTGTGCCAGAGTCACTCGCTAGCATGTCCCAGCAGTCCTCTGGGTCAGCATATCACTCCAGCTCCTTTCTCAGACGAATCTCTCTAGACGTTACACCTCTGCTTTCCCCATCCCGTGATGGGGAAAATGAGGGACAGATTATCACATTGTTTGGACATTTCAACATTTATCTGCCTGAGGGCATGGTCCGGATTTACAGCAGAGCACTCCCCCGTGAACCCAAAAGGACTCACACTCATGATCCGGTCCATTGCATGTTGTGTTCTGCGAAGATCAAAGGCTGAGCGAGCTGCCTGAAGAGATACAGAGAAACACACAAGTCCCACAGTGGCTCCAAGAGAACATGAAGGCTTTGGTTTGAAATTCAAAGTGAAAGGCAAGCAGCACTGAAACACATGTGTGAATCCTTGTTGATCCAGTGTCATTCCTCTTCAAATACAGGTTTTACACTGTCAGCACATCTGAGAAGGAGGATGTTTAACAGACAGAGAAATTTGTCCTGTGTGGCTGTCCGGTAGATGAGGGTTGCTAGTTCAGTCCCACTGACTTACTCTCAGGGTGACAGCTGCTTGTTTTGCCTACTTCTGTTAGGCAGCTTAGCAGCCTTCTCTCCATCTCTACCATTTATCCACCATGCTGACCCAGTATGGGTCTAGTCCCTTCAAAGTTAATCTCTGATTCCAAGTCTTTGTTTGTCAGTACAAGTGTAATATCTCAAATTCTTCAGGACAAGTCCAATGTATTTGCAGAGTGAAAGTCACGATGTAAATCTCTGAATGCTGACCATTAAAATGACACAGCTTTCTTTCAAATTCTTTGTTAATACTTTGACGAAAAAATCACAAATCAAGGCCAACGTTTCAAAAGCCTACAAAGTTGTGATGCTTTCAGATTGAAATATTTTAATCCAAGGTCAAGAATGACTTTTCATGCTTAAATTTAAAGCCAACATGGATGAGAAAAGTTAAAGAGATATGAATAAAACCATAACAGCTACTAAGCTTGCATGTAAACACAGCCATCTGCATGACAAAAGAGAAAATTCTATGTGCTCCAGACGATGCAATCCAGTAAAAACATTTAGTCCAAAACACATTATTCCATCAATAAATCCCCAGGGACTGCTGCAGCATTGTTTCATATTTGCCTGCAGACGTGGCTCGTATGTCATTGTAACCATAATAACTCTGATTTGAATGTAAACAACTACCATAGCTTGTATTCAAATTAGCCGCTGAACTCTGCCCTTTCGAGTGACACCAAATTCGACCCAATAGGAGCTCACATGTCCCTTTCACAGCATATAATAGCCAACGAGAGCCCGCCCTGTAAGGAAGGACCAGCCCCTTTTATTTCGTGGGTAGGCCAATTCCAACATATTATGCCGTTGACCAGCACTTCGTGTAGCCAGTGTAATTCTGAAAATAAAGTTATCCAGCTTTAAGTAGGAAGTTCATGATCTACCAGCAAAAAAAATTCTGCGTCAAGCTACCGGCTAATACTAATCGATGCAGCAGCAGCCACTTGCAGCCAAAGGGCGGTTACGTTAAGACGAACCTGTGTAAAATAGTCATTTTTCATTGGTGGCATTGGTATAACATTTAAACTTGGACTTTATGCTGTGACCCCTCCAGCTAATAATCAAGCTATAGTTGTCTGCATGCATTTGTTAGAAAACATTTTCAAGTAGAACCAAAAATTATATTAGTTTTAGTGTGTTTAAACTTATATTAATCAATTCCAGTAACACTTACAATAATTCTGACTTTTGTTTGAGACACTCCAGAGTGTTATCTTTCAGAGAAGCCCAAAACCATGCATTTACTCCAAATGGTTCAAGAACTATGTTCAGTTTACTTTGGATTAGAGTAGACTATAGATCATCTGAACACGTCTAAAGTAAAAGTGTGTATAGCATTTCCAAATGAAGCATACTGGAGCCTTTAGTCTGACACAGGTTAAAGACTCATGTCTACAGATAGTCTGGACACATCAGCTCTTCCTTTAAAATCAAAACACAATCATTAGATCCAATATTAATTCAAGTCCCCGTAAGTCATTTAAGCCTGTGAGTCCTGGACAGACTACACAGTTAATGTTGTTTCACGCTCCACCATACTCCTCAGCGAGGGAGGGCGTACAGCAGCTCCCACTGGGTGCTGGACGCTCAGTGTGTCCTCTGAGCACAGTCCCCATTATGTAAGGACTAAAGGGGACAAAACCAGCTTGGATCCCTCCAGTGCCTCAATTTGGAACGTAGATGTCCGCGAGCAATGTTTGCTTACCTTATTGGGCACAATGTGTCCACAGGGGGCTTGTGTTGCCCTTGAAACATTCTTAAAGACTTTGACCCAAACTTTGTCAGTTCACTTTTACCTCGACATATACTGAGATGTAAAATAGAAGGAGCTTAGATTACATACTGACCTTAAAAAGGGAAATCTGTCATTCTGTGGGCTCAGTATGATATTGGAAGACTTGACTTGTAAGAATTAATTTATCTAATTCAAAAGCGCTTTCAATCAGAACTGTTGGCACAGATGATGCACTCTAACTAATAGTGAAGCTGTATCCTTGGGACTAATAAGCACTGACAAATCAGTGGGGTGAGATTGTGCATTTGGTCAATTAAGTCTGCAGACAAGCTCATTATAAGCAAGAATAGAACTGAATGAACACATGATGCCACTATAATGTTCAGTGTGTGTTCTGTATACTGGAATATGAGATCCTGCAGCAAGTCATATACACACACGTGCATTATGCGTACACTTGCATTTCAAACAAATGGAATAAAAGGTTTAATATCTGGTACAGGTTGGCTTTGATTTTGATAGAGGGTACTTGTGCACAGTACTTAACTCTAACTAGACTTGATGCCATTTTTGTGTCCACTGGATTATATTTGTTCCCAAAAAATTTGTATTCATTGAGAACAACAGGAATTTATGTTCAGAGGAACGTATTGAGGTCAACTGCAGAATGACTTTTTTAGTTAGTTATATAGTAATTAGTTATGGTTATTCATAAATATTACAGCAAGATAGGGATATGAATGCTCTGTGTTTTGGAAAATGTCTTAAGAAAGAGATTTGACAGTGAAAGAGTGCCAAATTTGCTATTTTTTTTTGTAAACAGTATTTAGTTGTAATGTTATGTTTGAATGGTAATTTATTTTAAATTCTTTATCCATTAAGGGTAATACTTTGTGACATGAGTTTGCATGTAAACAAAAGTTTACAGCCATGCTAGCAGCTCTATGAGGCTGTAGCCTACTTATGCACAGCTGTGATTTGAGCTAAATGCTAACAGACTCACAGTGATGATGCTAACATGCTAATATTTTACAGGTATAGTGTTTACCATGTAAACCATTTTAGGTTATTATGTGAGCAAGCTAATGTTAGCTACTTAAAGCTAAACACTAACCACTAAACAGTGGTCATATTGGACAAATTGAAATTTTGACCTAATGATGGCGTGAGATGAAAAATTAAAGGATCACCAGTTGTTTGAATCATCTTGAGTGTAACATAAATGTTTGAAGCAAACTTCAGACTTTTCAGTCTGGACCAAAGTGGTGGATGAGCCAACACTGTAGAGCCACTGGCATGGATAAAAATTGTTCTAAGGAGATGATAATGCCTTGCATACTCAGTAACAGTAGGTGGTTTAAAAGTCACATAACTGATTGACGGACTGTATATAAGCTGCATCAGCCTCCTCCCTTGATAAGGGTAAGATTGGCTGTCGGTTCCTGTACATTATGACATGTGATGTAGCTCTGGGTACCATTTGAGACCCCAGACTTCTCTTGGTCAGTCTGCCCACAGCAAAGGTTCCAGAGCTTATGTCCAATTCAAAGTGATTACTGATGGCTGTAGCAATGTGTGAGTCAGCTGGAATTGGGCAGAGTCCCAGCAACGGTATGAGTCACCAACATCGCCACAAGTCTGTTTACTAACACTTCCTCTCCCCTCCCACAGAAAGGTGGCCTGCAACCACCTCACCCTGATATAACCCAATCATCTTTACATCTGTTTACACTGCTTCTTGTTAGCGGCCTCCATATCATGTAAAGAGGTGAATTTGCCCGACAGCTTCGTAACACACACACACACACACACACACACACAGTATAAACTTGCTTCATTCAGTAGCCAAGATTGCTAAAGAAAGATGCACTATGGCAACATAAACAATATGATTTGATAAAAAAAAAACAAGCAACAAAATAGTCATATGTGTCCTAAGTGTTTGATATAGAGGGCTGATGGTCAGCTCCTTAAAAGGAAATGTGTGAGCTCTTTTGTTAATCTGTGTATTTGTAGAGCAGAGCAGCCTGAAACTCCAGTTTACAAGAACAGTGGCGCTCTCTGCTGGTGAAATTCGAAAGAGTGTCCATATGATAATAGATATAATAAAGGGGTGTTGCCCTAGTAGCACTAAATCTGTGGGATTGATTAATTGAAACTCCTGTGACACCAAATAAGATTACATTTTTCCAACTTGATCTAACCTGTGGCCTCCTTCTTCCCCTCACAGCCCTTTCTTGGAATTTGACAGCTGTATGGAGCATGTTAATGTCAACCCTGCCTGAGTCAACGCCTCTGACTGACACTCAATTCTTTTTGTTTTTTTTATTCTCCGGCACCTGTGCTTGGCTGTCAGACAGTTCAGAGCATGACTCTGCTGCCATCTCAGCAGAGGAACAACAGGCTCATTGACAAAGGTTCCCACAACACTGCCCGGGGGACCCCAAATGTCGAGGCAGGTAGGTCCTTATTTCATCAGGGTCAAAGGTTAGGCTTCATCACAGGAGAGGCTAGCCAGCAGTATAATGGTAACATCAGCCCTTTTTTTTTGTGTATTTATATGCAGTCTGTATCCATCTGTCTCTCCAGCAGGATTGCTTTATCTATTTATAGGGCTGCTAGGGCATTAGCTCAATGTCTGTGTAGAAATGTCATGTAAGACATAAGGACCTCACAGCATTCATCTGTAAATGTGAAGGTCAGGAAATGGCTTCAGTAGTATTCATTAAGTAGAGTTTAACCTTTTACTGGTATAATTTCGTGCCGGTGAAACATAGTGATAAGAACAACTGCAATGACATTGTGATCCATTGAATCATCTTGTTTTTGTATGGTAACAGCTGGCAGGAAAAGCATTTCTAAAAATACCAACAATCCATAGGCCTCTGACAACAGCCAGGTTCATAACCAAAGCTTTGTGTAAAATAACACGTCTAAATCTGCTAAATAACGTTTAAAGCAAATTCAGTTTTGAGCCATTTCCATCTTCTTCCCTCTGTCTCTCTCAGGGAAGGGATGGAAGAAAGCTATGAGACATTTGAGGAGGAGTTAGGGTCACCAAGAGCAGATCCTCCTCCACAGAAGCCTGTTCGACAGATACGCAGACCAGGTGGTGACATACACAAACACACACACACACACACACACAATCTGTAATGCCTGCACATAAAAGCCTTCATCCATTCTACATATATTGTACTACTCTATAAATACTTGGGAGCAGCAGCACAGGGAGCCACTGAAATCTGACTCCTGGTCAAAGGCAACACATTGATAATGCACCTCAGCCGTGCTGAATGGATGGTGAGTCTCACTCTGTCCAAACACAAAGTCCTCTTAAAGGTCTAAAAAGACCACGTGGGAGAATGTGTTTATAATTTACCAGCACTTTGGTCCAGACTGAAAGCATCATGGCCAATCCAGACTTTGATGATCACCTGACTTTCATCTGTTGCCACCATTAGGCTGGCATTAGTGGTTCTGGGTCTCAACAACTACTGGATGGATTACCATTTGGTTAAGACTTCATGTTCCCCTCAGAATGAGTTGCAAAAACTTTGATGATCCCATGATCTTTCCTCTAGCGCCATCATCAGGTCAAAATTTTAAATTTGACCAATACTTTAATTGTTCAATACTTACATTTATGACAAAATACCTGCAAAGCTATAGAAATTTCCATCAGCCTCAGCTCGTCTTTGGTTAGTGCTAATTACCAATGTTAGCATGATAATGCACAAAAAGTAAGATGATGAACATATTGGTTAGCATTGTCATTCTGAGTATGTTAGTAGGGTGATATTAGCATTTAGCTCAATGCACAGCCTCACAGAGACACTACCTTGGCTGTAGACTCTTTGTTAATCTGTTATGTCTGTCTGTAATATTAACTTTGTTACAGTAGACCTGTATTTTGTGTATATCATAGGTTAATCAAAGGAAGCATATGTTGGCCAATATGAATGTGTGACTGTACATAAAATGAATGTGGATAAATAAATTCCAGATTGAGGCAATGGTTATTTGGTCTTTTGTTTGTTGTTTATGTTTTATGATGTCACTGCTCAGTAAATCTCCATCTGTCTGTTTCAGAAATGCTCGCTACAAGGAAAGTCAGAGAGGTTAGTTGGAAAACAACCAACAGGATTATTTTTTCAGTTTTCACATCCCTAATATATCGTTTCTTCTAAGCTACATGTCTGTGAAGGTTCTCAGTCATCCAGGTCATAGTTAGTTCAGGAAGGTTAAAATCAAGGGCAACAGGACCTGGTTGAAGATACTCGAAGACATTTCGCCTCTCATCAAAGAGGCTTCTCCAGTCCCACGTCCAGTTGCCCTTCATTTTAACCTTCCTTGGATGCTAAGCTACATGTTGTTCTCGTTGTTCTCCAATAGGAAATGGCTCCAGTTCCACAGCAACCCAGAGCAGAACCCAGGGCTTTACCCAGGGAACCCAGCTTCCCCAGAACAAGTGAGTCATTCCCATCTTGCTCCTCGACCCTTGTCAGTGTTTAATGTTTACTTACAGTTCCGAATTTTAATAAAAGTTCCCCTCCACTTTTTTGTATTTCCTACAGCACCCTTGCATAGAGCCTTGTCCATCCAAAACCTGACCCAGATAGAAACCCCGTGGGAGAATGTCACCCTCAACCGCTGTCTGTTTGTGGCAATTACCATCCTGGTGCTTACCTCAGGTTTTCAGAGGCTTCATGGCAAGTAAACTAGCAAGTAAATAAGTAGGACCACAGATAAAAAATGTCATGCCTGCTGAGGCTGAGTGATCTTTTTTTTTTTTTTTTTTAAAAACAGAAACTCTGCGCGGTCAGGGGATAGCAGAGGAAGAAGAAGTTGGACTAACAGTGAGACGACCGGGCACATTACGACACAGAAGACAACCACCAGAGGTAAAGACACTAACAAGGGACACTTGTACATGTACCAGTTTGTACTGTGTCATCTACTTCATGTGCTCTCCCCCCTCTAGCCTGAGACAACTCTATGGGAAGTCATGTTTTGGTGGCTGCCAGATCTTGATGATGAAGAGGATGAGGAGGAA
Organism: Micropterus dolomieu; assembly: GCF_021292245.1. Taxonomy (NCBI): domain Eukaryota; kingdom Metazoa; phylum Chordata; class Actinopteri; order Centrarchiformes; family Centrarchidae; genus Micropterus; species Micropterus dolomieu. Next base: position 17,901,029 of record NC_060155.1, on the reverse strand, counting down.
GATGTTAATGATGTTGATGAAGTCAAAAGAGGAAAGTCAAAGAGAAAGGCAACAGCACGAGCACCAAGAGGTATTAGAAACAAGCCACTACCTGACAAAAAACTCATGAAGCAAAGAGAAGGGAAATTAAAGGACAGGAGAACCAAGAAAGCAAAGGATGAAGAAATCAAAGACAAGACAGACAGAGATCAAACGGAGGAGCCAGACGACATGGCAGATGTTGATGAGGATGGAAGACATGAGGAGGCAGTGCACAAGAAGGATAGAAAGCTGGAGGAACATAAAGAGAAGAAAAAGACAAAAGGGATGAGTTGATTATTTCTATTGTGGCAGACAGAAATTCAATTTCTAAACAACTTTCACCTGAATTGATTGATTTCAACATTGAAAGGTGGCGATATTGAATTCAAATATAGTGTGCTTCCAGTTAAATGGCCACACACCATCAATGTCAGTTTTTTTTTTTGCTTTGCTAGACAGATGTGATGTGTAACGGACCTCCTTTTTCAATGAATTTATTGTGCCAACTGTTTGATTTTAAATCTCCATATGATGATTTGATTCCCTTTAGTGTTGAAAGATCTACATCATCCTTAATAAACTGTTAATAATCAATCTTGCTAGCTCAGTTAACTGTCAATAGTATCTAGTTAGGAAGGCGAACTAATCATCGAGATTGGGGCTTGTCAATAACATGACCCATGTTATGTCACATGGGCTGCTTCAGAGAGAAACGTTAAAGGGTCTTCTCCCCAATAAAGTTTTTATCCTGATCAGCAACTTCTACAGTGTTTGTTTTTTTTCTACTTTCACCCATTCACACAATCACAAGACACATCAATAAATCTTTGTGTGTGATGTCTTCCAGACACAAATGTTTTTCTCCACAGAATTTTATTACAAAAACAGCATCTTAAAAGATGAGCCATTTTCAATCATAGCTTCATATCCAGAATCTAAGCATTTATACAAAACAGTGTAGTCATATGGGCTACCCTACACATTTACATAAACCAAACAGATGTATAAAACTCCACTAAATGTTGACATAAAGTGTTGAAATAATCAAACTGAATGTAGCTGCAATATTAAAAGGGAGATGTACTATGCAGGGCAGTGTGACAGCATACCATGAAAGAAATCAATCATGATACAATGGTAGGGGGATCAATTATTAGATATTGTAAGGCCTTCAGGAGGAGGCGGCCTCATTGGCATGGGGGGCATGGGCATCTGAGGGGGCATATGGGGGGCACCCGGGGCACCAGGTGGGAGAGGAGGGACGTGCATCCCTCCTGGCGGGGGAGGGGGCATACTATCATTTGGTGGACGAGGTCCACCTCCACTCATGAGAGGAGGGGGGCGCTTCACACCTGCAGGTGGTGCTGGACCGCTGGACTGGGAAACAGATTTCTCCATTTTGAAGTGGAACTGTAGGAAGAACTGGGAGGGGGGGGAAAAACATGAATGGTTAAACCACATACTTCCTGACATACCTAGGTTGGCTTTGTTGTAACAATTGATAATCAGCTTATTAGTACCTGTTTAGTTTCTCTGTTCCAGTGGGTCCAGAATCGGTTTTCTGCTTTATCAATTTCTCGACTGGGGACCTAAAAGACCAAAGAGGTTGATGTTATGACATTGCAAGAAGAAAAACAGTATAAAGCCTGATTTATATTTCTGCATCGAATCTACACCATAGCCTAAGCATAGCCAGACGTGCATCTCCCTAAAAATGTAACTAGAAGACGCGGACTGCAAGAACTGTCATTGGTCAGCTTGGTAGCATTGCATTTCCTCCAAGCCCACTGAAGGTGCTCAGTGCTTTGAAGTCAATCAAACGTCTGAGACGGTGGATACATTTTTTTGAGCATCACAACCCCGACAAAATGACTCGTTTCACTAACGAAATGTTAGCATTTGAAAATTCTAGAAGAGCTGCAGGATTATCATTTTACCCCCATTCAAGTTAGCATAGGGCTAAACTGGAAGTCATGGACTCTATAAAGCTACTACCAACTAATGTTTTGGCCGTGTTATTGCAGAATGACGCAGACACCAACCCACAATTTTAAATACGGACTACGTGCGTACCTTTCGCTGTAGGCTATGGTGTAGACTCAATGCAGAAGTTTAAATCAGGCTTAAGAGCACAACAGAAATGCAACTCCTAGTCACCTTAAATGCAATAGTTTCATATGGTTCAGCAGCCAAAAGCAGGTACTGCCAGCGACGATCAGGGGGCTCGATGCGCTGTTCATAAGCAGACATGAAACGATGCCTGGGTCCGATTCCTTCGGCGATCTCTGGGTAGTCAATCTGATGAAAAGAAAAACAGGTAGTTTATAGATTTGTCTTTGAAAATCAGTAACCTCAACAGCTAAAAAAAAATAATCAATTTTATAGGTTGAAGGTATCGGTGACAATTTCAGTATACAGCTGCTTTCTACATTTAACTAGCAGGACCAAATTTGTCACATTAACATGGGCAAAATCGCAGGTATGTGACCCAACCGCACACAGACTGTGTAGGATAAAAAGCCAACAATATCTGCCCTGCTGCAAATCACATGCTTGCAAGTTCCTCCATAAAGAAGAGATGCCAATAAACAATGAGTACTGGCTGTTATTAGACAGTTGTTTGAGAAAGCAAAACTCAGTTTCTTACATTGTTTCTTATTATTGCCAGCATTTGATGATCAAAAAGCTGGAGATGGTCCAAGACTGCTTTCAAAATACTAATTTGAGCTAACTGGATAACTTTATAGCACATCCCTTAAGTGGGGCATTAATGTTAATTTGCTTAGTTTTTTGATGTTCCCAGAACGACAAATTCCTCTCAAATCTAAACAGATCATCCACAGGGAATCCCACCAGTCACACTAACCTGGAAAAGTAAGGACTGCTGTCCGGTCTCTGGGTCCCTCTGTTTGGTTACTATAAAGAAGAGAAATACATGGACCAAACATTAATACACAACGCATTTGCAGTGAAACCTCTTATCAGCATAAACTAAATCATGCCTGCACTTATAAATAACACACAGCGAGCTTACCTTTGTATCCTGGTCGACCAATTTTGACAAACTTCTTGACTTCAACTTTCACTTTCGCTGGAGCTGGCTGAGCGGGAGCTTCTTTTGCCTCCTTGGCTGCTCTCCGTGCTCTGAAACAAACAAAATATATTGTTTTCAAATGTTAATTAACACACAGGACACAGAGGGTTGTTGCATACCTGCAGGTCAGCTTAAATCATTTAACTCTATCACTTTATAACTCAAAACACCAGTTTAACTAAACCAAAACCTAGGAGACAATGTGCAACAGCAGAATTTCCATGTGTGACATGCTAAAGACATGATGTGGACTTACAAGTTGGTCTGATGTTTCTTTCCTTGTGTGTGAGCCAAGTAGCTGCCCTGTAACGCAGATGAGAGCAGTTTGTAATTTTTCCTTTCAAACCAGATACTTAGATAACAATAAATAGTTCATATAATCTAAGATTGATAGACTCGATTTCAAGTGCATCCTCACCTCATTGTTGTGAAGTGTCAAGCAAAGTTTGCACTCGTATGATCCTAAATGATTCTTCATAAAGTAAGGGTCTTTGTTGATGTCAATGGTCTCTAGGGCCAACTGACGTAACCGTTCTCGCCTATCACGGTTACTCTCAGAGGCAGATGCCACTCCACCACTCCCCGTCTTGCCTCCAGCTCGATGTTGGAAATCCATCTTTGCAAAGTGATGGGCCCAATCACGCAGACACTCACACTTGTTTTACCCAGTCAACAGTGGACCGGTACTAAAAGCAGATCCCTTCCTGATTATCTGAGGGGGGAAAAACAACACACACACTGTTGCCAAGGATGTAAATAATTAACAATATTTACTGTTGTTTTGACCGTAGGGGTTAGGGTATATATTCCTGGATTGCAGTACAACACAATACCACGTGTCGAGTTACGTTACCGCTTCATACTATAATTTAATACCAACTGTATTGATGGTGTACACAGTTGGAGGAGATGATTAACTACAGTAAGTGGCCCCTTAATTTCCAAAGACATGTTAAAGACAACTACCGTTAAGTTACATCCGGAACGAGTTTGTCACTTTTCTGTAACTAACTGTTTCACAAGAACTCGAAACACTGTACTCCTTTTAAGCCTTTTTTAAAAGTTTTCTTTAATTCATGTAGAGTGACATCTGCATTTCTGTAAATTGTCTGAGTTGGATTTCATGTGCTTTACAAACAATACATGACTCCTCAGACCCCTCTTTACTAACTTCTGGGAAATAAAGCAAACAGGCAACAACACAGCTATTTAGCCAACTATATATTGATTGACTGAGATAATTCACCACAGTTATCAGTTAAATTTTATCACACTACAATACAAATTTATTATATTGAGTGATCTCTGCATAGTCCAGCTAGCTGCAGTATGTTAGCTATGTTAGCTTAACGTAACGCTAGCTAATGCTAAGCTAACGGTGTTTGTTACCAGCTAGTATGGATTCTAACAAATATGAGTGATCAAACAACACATAAAACCTAACTAGCTCTATTTATGTAGTAATATATTGATTAATTACATGATAAAACGATAACCACACATGCCAATATCTTATAAACAGTTCTCTTTGTTCAAAACACTCACCAACTCCTCAACGTTTGGATCATGCCAACGTATATTTGTAGTGCGCATGCTCAGGTGGCTCTTTCTTCCGCTTCCGGCGCATTACCGCCTCCTCCTGGATTGGAGCGAGGGCCCGACTGGTTTTCCCAATAACATGGCCAACAGTTTTGCACTCCCCCTTGTCTTAAAGGTTAAATGATTTTCTTTATCAATGAGACAAAACCCTCTAACAGCTTTTCAAAATAAATCTAAAGGAAAATGGCAGAATAAAGCCATAGAAGGCCGTTTGGCTTCGCTGCAAATATTGTAGACATTATTTCCCTATGCACAACATTTTTATTCTCTCATGGCCTCAACAAATTTATACAAAACAAAAAACATAATCTTGTCACAAGGGAGTCTATAAGAGGAGATTGCAGAATTACATTGCCTTTAGTCAGTGAGCCTGGTTTGTCAGAGGTATAATTCCAGTTCACATCAGACAAACACCTATTGATCTTTCAGACACCAATTTAAACAATGGATGATTTATCCTACACATGTCAGCACTAAACTCTCTTTTTGCTGCTGCTCTAGGCTATATGTTGTGCTTGTTTGTATAGTAAACAAGTATATAGTATATAAACATATATACTGTTGCTTTTACTGTTTGAAAAAGAGTGTCCTTTTCCAATTTTTAAACAGCTTGCCCTGTATTGGTTTTGCTTTGATGTATTTAGGAAGCCTGTCAGGGACCAAGCAGTAAAGGCAGGGACACAAGGTGGAGGTTTAGAAAATTATAGGCTTTATTCAGACAACTAAATCAATTAAAAGTTTTTTAAGTACTTAAACCATATTAGACAACAAAGTATCAACATAATTAAAGTGGGTCTTTAAGTAAACCCAGGTCAACATAACAATAGTACAACATAACTCTTAACATAACAAATCCGACCTACTGAATGACACAAAGGGGATAAAACTTAACTTACTACAGTTAAAAAGACCCAAAATAAACATGCTGCTGTGTTGTTAAGGATTTTGTAGTTCAGAGTCCCCCTGCCCACTGCCAGGAGTTGGTTCCTTCCACTTCCTGTGGAGCAGTATAAAAAGCAGTTTCAAACTCCAGCTGACCTTAGGCAGATGACTCAGCAGCAGCAGTATGTGGGGAAACAATTGGACAGGTATAAATTACTAAACAATTCTAGTCAAATTAATATCAACCAAAATGCGTGCACTCAGATTGGAAATTGTATTATCATTTGTGAAAAGAATAAACATCTAAAGAAAATGTGTTTGTGGTTATTTGTAGAAAACAAAACCATTACCACCACTTTACGTGTTGGCGATTGATCGGACCGTCACAAAGCCTTTGTAACACCTTAGCCAGGGACTACACCTATGGACTACACGGAAGAAAAATAGCCTCTTGGCTAATTCTCTTTTTCTTTTAACGTGTTTTTGTTTTATTAATTTGCACTGTCCCTTCTCTCAAATAAAATAAACTAAATATATTAACTATTATGCCACCATACTGTTTCTTTCTTGTAAAGAATATTGTTTGTATTCACAATTGAGAATCTACAGTAAATTCCAACTGCTCTACATCCACCATGTCTAGTGATTTTATGTTAAAAACGTATGTTAATTATAACTATGAATATTAATTGACAATACTCTCCTGTGGGCTACCATTCTCTGCAATGTTTTTTGAATACCGTATTCTCGGATTTGTAAGTACCATATAATTTTAAGATACTTTAACGCTTGTGTGGTTTTGGACAGTACAGCACATTATATGTCACTACAACATGCTGCATAAGTGGTGGTATAAAATACATATAGTACATAAATATTTTGCACATCCCTGAACTAACTGTAATTTAAACAGCAGCCATATCATACATATCCTTTCTTCTTATTCTTTTATCTTTTCATATATTATTGTCATTTTTTTATTTACTTGACCTGCCTTTATTGCTCTTATAATTTTATGTTTATTGTTAAGCACCAAAACGCCAAAGCAAATTCCTTGTATATGTAAGCTTACTTGGATAATAAGGGTGGTTATGATTCTGACATTTACTCTAGAATTGTACTTAAGTAGCCTACAAATTTGTGGTACATACTTATGCCTTACTTGAGTATTTTTCTTTAATGCCAGTTTCTGCTTATACTCCATTAAATTTCAGAGGGAATACTACTTTTTACTTTGTAAGAATTATTTTCTCTTTAATCTCTTTTTAATCATTTTAATTCATTTACAATAATTTTAGTTAGATCATTGGTTGGACAAAATAAACATTGTGAAACAAACAATCAATCAAACAATCGATTAATTGAGTAAATAATCAGCAGATTGATCCATAATGAAAATTATCATTAGTTGCAGTCTAATACGAAATAGTTAAATTAGCTCCACGGTAACCAACTACAGCCTGTTGCTCACACTGTAACGTATGAGTAATGATAATCCAATAATTTAATATATAATATAGTACAGCAGTCACAAGGGCTATATTTCCTGGTTATATATATAAAAAATATCAATGCACTTTCACTTGTAACAGAGTATTTTTACAATACTTTGACTATTGTAAAGGACACCACTTCCTACACCAGTGGGTTACATCGTGAAAGGCGCTATTCGCGTAGTTTGACCCTCACCGGCAACCGTACTAGTACCAGTGAAGAGGAGCGTCATTGCCAGCAGAGACGTAAGGGGAGTGTGTGTCCGGTGTGAGCATGAAGGAGAAGTTCGACACTGCTGTGTTTGCTTGACCGCTCAAATGACCACACACACTCCGCCACTTTTCGAGAGCCTCAGATAGCGAGGCGGCTACGTTTAGTCCGCGGTATACTTAGTAGGCTACTTATAAGTATTATCTCACTCCATTATTATGTTCACGGTCGTGGGAATGGCTCAACCGTAGCGAAAGTCTCCCTGTGACTGCTTTCAGCTTTCAACCAGTGTTTTACTGCGTCAGTGACCTGCCATGCGTTTCAACGAGAAGGAGCTGGTGTCTCTGAGCCGCCAGCCCTCAGAGAAGGCAGCTGAGCTGGGGATGCGAGGACCCAAGAAAGGAGACGGTAACGCAGTCTATTACACACCTACTTCCGTTTCATGTAACGTTAGTGTGGGCAGCAGCAGTTAATGTTAAGATCAGCAGTCATCAGAGATTGCTCATGTCACCCATCAGCTGTGGTGACAACAGGACTGTCTGTCTGTCTGTGAAGTTTCATCTTAGTTCTTGTTTGTTATCAAACAGTTGTGAAGAAGAGGCTGGTGAAACTCGTCGTTAATTTCCTCTTTTATTTCCGGACTGATGAGGAGGAGGTCAGTTAAATCAATATTCCAGCACATGGTTATTACTGCACCTATTCTCACATCATTTGTTCTTAGCTCATGTAATCATTGCCCTACCTATACCTCATGATAAAACGATGACATTTCTTGAAAAGGAAAGCAGCACGCTGATTAAAAATTAAGTCATTATTTTTATTTGTCAGCCAATTGGAGCTTTGCTGCTGGAGCAGTGCCGGGTGGAGAGGGAGGACAGCCATACCTTCTCTATTGGTGAGCTGCAGGATCCTCACAGTTGCATTTCCCACTTTCACATTGACATTATCAACCCACACTGCTGACTGGTTTCACATTATTTAAGTCTGTAGATGTGAGCGGGCTTACAGTACATGCGTTTCTCTTTGTAGCATTTCTGGGGCTTATGGCTTTGCTGCAACTGTGGTAGACATCATTTTCCCATGCACAACATTTCTATTATTTTATGGCCTCAAATAATTTATCAAACAAAAAACTTAATCTTGTCACTAGGGAGTCTATAAGAGGAGATTGCACTATTACGCCAGAGGTAGTATTCCAATTCACATCAAACACCTGTAGATCTTTCAGTAACCAATTAAAGCAATGGATGATTAATATACATGTCAGCACTAAACTTTCTTTTTGCTGCTGATGAGTAGATGCTGTTGAGTAAACAAGTATAGAGTATATGTACATGTATACTACTGCTTTTACTGTTTTTAACAACCATGTTCTTAACCAGAATTTAACCGGCACAGGATCCTCACAGTTGCTTTTCCTATTTTACATAACCCACCGACACTGCTGACCAGGTTTCACATAATTAACATTTCTCTTTGTAGCATTTCTGGATGAAGCAGAGAGGAAGTATCAGTTTGAGTGTGACTCTGAAGAGCAGTGTGGAGAGTGGGTGGATGCCATTATCAAGGCCAGGTAGAGCTGACTCTTTTCTATCTATCATTTGACTGTCAATTTGATAGAAAATTAATTGATTACAGTTTTGCTAATGAGTCATTTTTTGTCTCTTATCAAGTTAAAGAAAATAAAAGTTCTCAATTTGGTATCATTACAAGCTGAATGCTTCCATATGATAACACAATACAGTTGATACAAGAGGATGACTGCAACACAGTATTTTGCCTGGATGGCTGGGGGTGGGGGGGTTGCTTTTGCTGTGTATGTGTGTGGGCTTAGCAGGTAACAAAGAGAAAAGTATAAATGTACTTTTTAAGCTATGTGTATAAGAAAAGTCCGCTAGGCTAATTTATGCAGTGTAAAATGCTGTAGTCTAAAGCAAATAATGTTGCCTAACAAGTTTTAACAGTTATAACCCCCCCGTGCCTCATTTCGGCTCGAGCTGAACTAAACTTGCCGCAGCCTGTCTAAAGGCTCGATTAGTGAGTTTGGGCTTTTATGGAGAGGTGGGAGCCACAGCTATAAAGGAGAGCATCATTGCAATGGAATGCGGTACAGTGATCATTTTACCTCGATTACGTTGTTTTCATAATTCTTGAAGGCCAAAATCGTAATTGAAAATAGAATTTGATTACATGCACAACCCTACTAAGCAGTGGGGCATAAGATTTGCTGTTAAACATTCATACATATTGCATAGCGTCATTAAGTAATCTAAAATAATTCAAAACTATGGTCATATGATTGAACATTATAGCAAGACTACTGTGTTCTCTACGACTGAATACGGTTACATTCTTGCAGTGCTATATTTTGCTCTGGCGCTGGTTGTGGCTGTTGCAGGTCTTAATGTGCATTGAGATGCTATCTGAACAACTTCTACTCAGTGTGTTTTAGCCTCCAGTAATAGACTTGCATAAGGGAAACAAATGAATAATGTAGCTGTATGCAGAGACACAGTGTCAACTGATGCATCACTACATGACCTTTTCCTGTGTTAAAGTTTACTGAGAAAACCATAATGCTCCCAAACAGGGTGATAGGGGATGGTCTTAAAGCGCCGACTTTGTGTTTTATTATTCTGATGATGCTGCTGTACCTACTGTATATGTATTGGGCTGATCTGGCTGACATGATTCAACAGTCAACAACCAACACATAGCCAAAGCTTCCTGGGTGCTTTCTGGGTGGAACATGCACTTTTTTCCCCACATATGCAAAGTTGTTCTGTATTAAGACAGAAGTAGTAGTAGTAGTAGTAGTAGTAGTAGTAGTAAGCCAGTAGTCTAATAAAGCTGCAATGACTTGGTTTATAGGATGTACTGAATTGAAACAAGTTGTGTACTGAAATTTGAAATCATGTTTTTGAATTTGATCATGAATATGTTAAAAGCCTAGTTGCAGCCCTAGTGTTTACTGTACTTTTTCTTTAATTTTTCTTTTTTGGTACTTTTTTACATTGTTTGAACACTGAAGTTATTACTCATGTCATCTTTTGCAGTTACGAGTTCATGAGGAAGAACCTGATATTCTATCGAACTGAAATCCACAGGCTCACTGGCAAGGTGAGACCCTTCACAGCAGCATGTTGGCACACTAAATGCCACACAGATGGTGCTTATCTTGAACTTAGTAGGAAGTATTTCAGTGTGAAATGTATGTGTGCCATGCTGGACCCACTGAAGTGCGCAGTATATAATCAATATCAGCAGAAGATAGCTGGATAGATCAATAGAGGACAATTCGGTAGTTTAGATTTTATTCTGCAAGGTTTTAATCTTGAGAGCAACCACCCCCAAAACAACCGAGATACCTGGATATTCAGGATGATCCACAGACCTCGGAAATAGTTCCCAACTGTTCATAGCAAAGTTTGTGAAGAAATATGGTTGTTGAGGTTATCAAATGTAATTTTTCCAATGCTATGAGAAGGACCAGTTGAATTCCACTCACCCACATTGTGTTTGGGTGGAGATAGAAGTCTCAAGATCTTAAAACCTCACCAAATATAACCCAAGCAATCTGTATGACTAGACTTCCCTAGAGGTAAAATATGTTTTGTATTTGTTTGTGTGGTTTCGGTGAACTAACCATTTGATATATAAAGTTTGATTTTGCTCTGTACACGTTTTTGTTTCTTACATCTTTACTCACTGTCTGCTTTCTCCGCAGGACCCGTTGGAGCAGTATGGTATATCAGATGAAACCCGCTTCCAGGTCAGCAATGGCCTGCAACTTATGCCTCGAGATACCGCCTCCCTGTAGACCAGCCTCCTGTGTCCAGATGTGCTTTATTTTGCCATTCCAAAATTCACTGATCAGCACACACGCTTTTTTAGATCTTCACTCTGAATGTGTGGCATAGCAGGGTATCTGAGGCCATGCACAGTGACTGATTATTTCTTTTATGTAGTTGTCAATCACTACAGGTGAAAATGCAACATATATTCAGTTTAGGGGCTTTTACATGCCATTTTCTGTATTCTTTTTCAGACTTTGCCTTGGTTAATTGGTTGTCTGTGTAAAACATATTTAATTCTATGTTTTGTACTGGACATACCTTTTTAGACAATGATATTTTGAGAGCACTTGCGCTGAAGTCTGTGCCGTTCTTTCAGGACTATTAGCAATATGAGCATGACTGTGTTTAACAAGAATCAATCCAGGGCATATGAACATTTGGTGTAAACTGATGTTAATCAAGTAAATGGACACTGTTTGAAGAAGCTTATGATTATTAGATATCCTGCCCTATTTAGAACACATTCGGCAGGATTTACTGTCCTAATTTGAACTGTATTGGGCCTTTGGTCTGCTGAGTTGAGCCACTCATTTTATTCTATTTTTGTTTATGCGAAATAGATTTTAGTGATCCCAATATGTATTTATCATCTAGCCCATTTAGACTACTTAGTTTTAAAAAAATATACTTTTGCACATAACTGGGTGTTTTTTATTATTATTAGAATTTACTTGAACCTACTGTACCTTTTTTATGTGGCACTTTGAATCAGATACCTTTAGATAAGCTTTTGGACCATGTTGGGATACCAGGCTCTTGACATAACCTAATAAATAGCACACCAACTTATTTGTCAGTGTATGTTGTGGTCTAATATTTCTCTCAATCACATTTCCTTCATCATGGCATTGCTGTATCCTGCACATTGTTCTTTCAGTCAGGAGTCTACCCGTAAACAGTCAGGAGTTGTCAGTGAATGTGTCTTTATGTTAAACTTTTTGCACATGTGTTTAGTCTGTTTTTACCTCGTTACATTATATTTGTTTCACTGGTATCTCTCTCTCTCTCTCTCTCTCTGTCTTTTTTTATTTTATTTTTTTTTACTAATAAAGCCATTTGAAATATACTGTAAATGAAGGCAGTGTGTCAACTACAATGAATTGTGTTAACACCAAAATGTGTGTATTAATCATGGTCATTCCAGTGAAAACAACATGGATTAAAAATATTACAGTCACCTTCAACAATATCAAGCCACATGCTGCCCTCCACTGTGTTATCCATGAAAAACATGGGCTTTATCTCTCAAGGCATGTTAATGTACAGATCCATTTGTGCCAGTTCAGTTGTCTGGTTGAAACATTACATTTATCAACACTGACACCAAAAAATTAATAAATACAAGCAAACATGGTTCAAATTGAGGGATCTGACCCCCTTACTTAAGACTTGGATCCCGAAAAGAGGTAAAAACAGTTCAGGGGGGTCTTTCTTACTGTAACACTAATATTATAATTTCTTTCCCATATTCATGCATCAAGAGTGTTGAACGTCTTGTCTGCCTGCATTACTCGCAGCTACTCCAGTTCAGTGCATCACAAAAGAAAATGTAGATTAATGCCAGTAGTTAGCTATCTAGCTTGCTTATTAAACTTTATGAAACTCTGAATGTAGGAAAGTTATTAGCATTTCTTTTACTTAAAATTAGCTATCTGACTTTAGCTAGCTGAAAGTCCACCCTGTCATTTTCAATGTTGGCTTGGCATTTCATCACTATAAAATGTCATATTTAATTGTTAGCTAGCACTGGTGTTTAGGCATGAGCAGTGAAATTGAGCATTAGTTATTATAGAGATAAATTTTGACATCAAATGTATGATATGATATCAAATAGAGTTTATTATTTCATTTTATGTCTTTTGTTCACTCTGGAATTCAGGAGTCTTACCTGACTAGGTAATTGAAAAATGTTAAAATCCAGGTTTTATTTCAAATGTATGACTACTCATTGAATGCAGATTACATTTCATTCACACTCAACATGAGCAAGAGGCAGGAAGATATTTGCTAAAAGAGAGTAAATTCATCATCTACAGACTGTATAGACATTAATAAACAAGGAAATTGTAAGCGTTGTAAGACTTCAGTTGAATAATTTGTAAGTAAGTTTTATATAATAATGTAATTGCAAGCAAATGACACACATAAAGACATTTGGAAATATATTTTATAACTGATGACTGGTAATTAGCTATATTTTTTGATTAATTCGTGATTTATCTACAGTATACCAAAGACGTGTGAAGCCGACTGAAACGTTTCCTTAGCAACGCAAAATGTGTGATTCAAAAGCAGCGACGTCACATCCTTCCCGTGATGCTTAGCGAACCCAAATTGAACGTTCGGCAAAAGAAAACATTTATAATTTTACACGCTCTGTTTTAAAGAGTAAAACGCACAAAACAAGACATTTCAATCGGAATAGACACCGCTGAGAAAAATATTTCAACGGCGCTCAAGGGGAAGAGTTTATCAGGGCACGGTAGGTGTTAATACAAGTGTAGACTTTGAACAAACAATGTTGCTAATGCATTAGCCGGACAGCTAGTCTATCTCACTGTAGGTCAGCCAGCTGAACTAGCGTTAGCATTAGCATAGCTTTGTTTGGCGAATGTACTAACGTTAATCATTTGGTCTTTAAAATAATTTTGGTGTTACGATTACAGATCAGCGATAACCGCCACAACGGAGTCTTTGTTTCTTAGAACCAGCAAGCGGATACCTGCAGTTAAAATGTTTTTACATGGTTTGATGTGCTGCTAGTTAACAAAGATAAGTTAAGTGTTGTTGTCAGCAGGACACAGCCTACCCGCAGCTGTTCGTGTCTACTGTAACTAGCCTTATGTCATTGTCATTGTGACGAACCTCTTGTTAGCTAGTTTGAGATGGATGTAAACTAAGGCTCTAGAGTTTAACAATTGTTTGGTTTGTCCTTGTAATCTTATCGATGTATGTATGTAAGTTAGACACGTTACTGGTAAGTCAAGACAAAATAACCAGCAGTCAGAAAGTCATACCTATGAGAGTACCAATGTCTGTTACTAACCTGTCATCTGACAGTTTTTTCATGTCACAATTTTACAGTTGTGTTAACCAGTCTAATCTTGTTTTCAGGCATCATGGATCAGGACTATGAGTGCAGGCTGCTCAGGCAGATCAACATTCAAAATGAGAATGCAAGCCCCATAGTAAGTAAATAATACACACATTTCTATTATGTTTCTGTTCTTGTAAGAGATGTATTTTCTCTTGAACTAATAGGTTGTAAAATAATGAATATAAATTGCCTCATCTAGCCAAGGCTTACAGCCTTGACTAGTATGATTATTATGATTAGGTCATTATCTTGACCATAATAGCATGATGATAGCCCCTCTCAAAGAGGATTGTTAACTATCAGAGGACTTACATTAGGCAGAGAGGGTAATATTCTCCATGTGTTGGAAGAAGAAATGGTTTAACAGGCCAGCCTTTCATTTGGTGTTGAGTGATAAAAAGACTTTACCGGCCAAATGACTGGGTTTTGTGAATGTAGCCTCCTGTTGTTAACACCTAAAAACAAAAGTGCCATCTTTCTCCTCTCTTCTCTTGTGTAGAAAGCTGTAGAAGCGGTGCGAGCTCTGACACCCACCAGCTCCCCCCTGTCCTCCCCTAGCAAGCATGGTGATCGCTTTATTCCCTCCCGGGCTGGAGCCAACTGGAGTGTCAACTTCCACCGCATCAATGTGAGTCTGCTACAATACACTGACGACTTTGCTGTCTTTCCTATGAAAAGAACAGTGTTGTCAAGATCAAAGTGTTGACTATGGCTTATAAGGAAACATATTATCTGTTAACATTTTTCTTTTGTCTGTAAATACACAGCAAGTGTAAATGTGTGGTTGAGAGTGATCATTTATTTGATTGTCTGACATAGGAAATTGAAAAGTCACACAATCAAAACAGGAAAACCAAAGATGGTACAACAGACAGCAACAAAGGTAAACAATCCACCTTCATACCAATAGACTGGACAAATAACAAAATATTGTGTTACAGTTTCTTGTAATATGTACATTAAGATTTACATTTAGCAACATGCAAACAAGGTAGTTATGTTTAGGACTGCAACTAACAATTTTTTTTAAATTAACTGATTTATTGTTTTTTCTATAAAATGTCAGAAAATAGTGATAAATGCCGATACAATGTCCCACAGCCCAATTTGATGTATTCAAATTGCTCCTTTTAGTTGGCAAACTGCCCAAAGATATTCATTTTACTGTCATGTTACAAACAAAAGCAGGAAATCCTCACAGTTGAGAAGCGGTACCAGAATATGTCAATACTGAATATTTGAGACTGATAACAATATTGATATTTGAGAGTTTAAGAAATATTATTTATATTTATATTATCTATCTATCTGAATTTTTTAATATATAAACATTTTGTGTCAGTGCTCTCTGGTGGACAAAGTATGTAATAGAGACACTGTTTCTAAACTATCTGAAAACATATCTTTGACATTTCTGTATCAGTTTTTTGTTACTTATTGGCCAACCTCTTCCTCAGTATCCATACATCTGTGATGATTGGTCGGGCTCTAGTTAAAAAGCCTCAGACCTAAAGTGCCTCATAATCATGAAAGAAATTCATAGGCATCGGTCTGCTCCGGTCAAACTGGATCATTTGATCATCTCTTGTTTACTAAGCCCGGGCAGGTTCATGGAAACTGGAGATAAGGACTAAACAAAGCTTAGTGAAAAATTCTCCCTGATCTTTAGAGATGTGAGACAGACCTAAGAAATTGCAGAGGGAGCAAAGTGTTGGAACTTCAGAATTACGACAGCCTGGTTTGATTTCCCCGCTGTCTCTTCTTCTGCCTTTAGCGGATGGTCTGGCTTACTCAGCTCTGCTGAAGAACGAGCTGCTAGGAGCGGGCATAGAGAAAGTCCAGGACCCCCAGTCAGAGGACCGCCGTCTGCAGCAGTCCACTCCTGCCAAGAGGAGCCTTTTTAGTGTAAAAACAGTTAATATGGCTGTGGCTTTTGATGTATTCGTTTCATGGGGAGTTTTTCCTGCATCACCAATCATCTATTTTTGTTGTGTGTGTGTAGTATTCTGTAAGTGCGAAGAGGGCTCTGCCAGAAGAGGATGGAAACACAGTCTCTCCATATTCTCTGTCACCTGTCAGTAGCAACAGGTAATATTTTATACTTGTCATTCCTCAAATGTTATCTCCTCCATTTAGGAGAAAGCAGCATTCCATTCCTTACCGAAATTGTGTTGTGCATCGCAGCCAGAAACTGTTACGGTCGCCAAGGAAACCTACACGCAAAATATCAAAAATTCCCTTCAAAGTTCTGGATGCTCCAGAGCTTCAGGATGACTTCTACCTCAACCTAGTGGACTGGTCCTCTCTGAATGTGCTCAGTGTTGGCTTGGGCACCTGTGTCTACCTGTGGAGTGCCTGCACCAGCCAGGTATGTGTTATCTGTTCGTTGAGTGCATTTAGCAAAGCAGCGAGACAAAGAGGCAACCAACAGAGGGCTTCGCTGCAGTTTAAAAGAAAAGATCTTAGACTATATAAGTATTTATATCTCTCAAATAAAGGTTCTAATCACATTGGAGCTGTCACTGTTGATCTGTTTTTCTTTCCCCTCCATCTTTTTAGGTGACACGTCTATGTGACCTTTCTGTAGAAGGGGATTCTGTAACATCAGTGGGCTGGTCAGAGAGGGTGGGTTTCTCTGCCCTCTGTTCTATTTTCAAATTGTGGTCAGGTTACATTAGAAAAACACCAACTTCAAATAAGGTTGTAGTACAGCCTGCTTACCAAACTCCATTCATATTTTTACTGATTAAGTACAGAATAGCTGATCTGATGAAGATCCATCATCCAAAAGGACTTTTATAATAGTGCTTATAGTATTGAAATGATCTTAATAAATATGCAAATGGAGTTTTGGTGTGCATGCTCCTGTTCTTTATTTTTTTCTAAATGCGGTTTGGAATCATTGATATTCAAAGTGTGCTTTCCATTTTTAGGGTAACCTGGTGGCTGTGGGGACTCATAAGGGCTATGTACAGATCTGGGATGCGGCAGCAGGGAAGAAGCTCTCCGTACTAGAGGGACACACAGCCAGAGTAGGTGAGTTGAGAGGCTGGGGAGACGATTGCAGGAGTGAGAGATTACAACCTTCATTCATTTTCACACTGTTGTTTAGCAACATCTCTCATTCATGGTCAGTGAATCATCTTCCGTTTGGTGTCATCCTGTGCTGCCAGGTGCTTTGGCATGGAATGCCGACCAGCTGTCGTCTGGGAGCCGCGATCGGGTGATCCTGCAGCGCGACATCAGAGCCCCACCTCTCCAGTCTGAGCGCCGTCTCCAAGGACACAGACAGGAAGTCTGCGGGCTCAAGTGGAGCACAGACCACCAGCTGCTCGCCTCAGGTGGAAATGACAACAAGGTATGTAGACAGAATCTCACCAGTTTGTCTGTGAGCTACACGTTCATATTTATTTTTTCATAAACATCACAAACTTGCTCCAACCTGTTGCCTGTAGTTACTTGTGTGGAACCACTCCAGCGTCCTCCCGGTGCAGCAGTACACGGAACACTTGGCTGCAGTGAAGGCCATCGCCTGGTCTCCCCACCAGCATGGCCTGTTGGCTTCCGGAGGCGGCACCGCTGACCGCTGCATCCGCTTCTGGAACACTCTGACCGGCCAGCCCTTACAGTGCACAGACACCGGTTCTCAGGTCTGCAACCTGGCCTGGTCCAAGCACACTAACGAACTGGTGAGTCACCTGAAGATTTTGATTTGAACAGTTCTGCCGTTTGTAAATGCAGGCAATGGTGTATTACAGAAATGTACAAAGTTTTTGTGAATATTTAATCTTTGCTAGCCATGCACACAGAATTTTAGATGTTATGTTTTTATAGTATAGTTGCTATTTGTGCACTGTAGTAACTGTAGGTGGCTTTGTTTTTGATTTCACAGTTTACAGGCACAGTTCCTTAACAATGTTCCTTTAAGTCTGGGATCAAAATGTAGAAAACATTGTGTTCTTTTCTGCAGGTCAGCACACATGGTTATTCCCAGAACCAGATCCTGGTGTGGAAGTATCCCTCTCTCACTCAAGTGGCCAAACTTACTGGACATTCATACAGAGTACTCTACCTGGTCAGTATGTACTGTGTGTATTTATGTGTCCCAGAAGATTACATAAAACTATGGGTGATGACGATGATGGGATTTTTGCTGGGCTCTGTACCAAACAAGCGTGTTACCTTATGTCTGGAGAATATGATTTGTAGGCTCGGGCACCTCCACAGCACCACAATGCTTCATTTAAAGGTTCTGTAGAATGCTCCTCTTTCTGAGCACTCCATTTTAGATCCTGTATCTTTAAGGCCCCCCTCCCTGAAAGCCCACTTGCTTTTGATTGACCAACTTCCCCAAACACAGAAGAGGGGTGGGCCTGAGCAGCATGCTGAAACAAGGCCTGCTATGCGAGACTAGGCCTCACTGATGGGGTTGTGTTGTTGTTAGCACCTTTTAATATTACCACAGAAGCACTGGACCGTTGGTTCAGAGCCAGCTGACAACAGCAGCTACAGTTAACAGCTGCTAGCAGTTTGCAGCCTGTAGTGTTAGCAACAAGTAAAGCTATCTGTCCATCAGGGAACTTCATAAAACACAGAGTTGAGGCGGATCAGCCAGAGGACATCCGAAGGAAAACCAGAAAATATTTGCCTTTCTTTCACAACCGTAAACACACTTTCTGTGAGACATACTGCACTGCACAATATACAGCTGTGGCTCTATGAGCTTGTATGAACGCTGGAAGGTGGGCTGGACTTTGGCAGTGTAAACAACCCAGATGTTGCGTAACATCTAGCGCTTGTTGCCATTCGGCCCCATTTTTGGGGGGTATTTTGCGAGATTTACAAATGAAAGGGGGAAACGATGGAGAGTGAGGCTCACAGTATATCAGTTACATGCGCTCTTTTTATTCAACTATGCCAAGGGAAATAGTTTTCCATTCTACGGCACCTTTAAAATGGTTTGTTACACATTTTACCTTTATCAAACAATTGCAGCTCCTGCTCCTGGCCATCTCACAATTTCGATAATATTTCAATTAATTGTTCATCCCTAGTTGGAATTAATTTGATTATTGATTATTATTATTATTATTGAAATTGATTATTTAGTTATAGACTCAATTATTTCATGTTTCATGTTGCACATTTAGCTGTTGAAGTTTGGTAAAAATGAATACAAAAAAAAAATTATTATAGAGAGGTTGCGATGGAGCAGTGGATTAGACCCCTGTCTTTGATTCCCACTGCAACACATCCATTAAATAAGTTATTGTCATGGGTGCTGCTTTACTTTCCATGTTAGAGCCGCTGCCAGTTTAATCGGGGTGTCGGGTGGTCTCAGTATATTTTCCTGCTTTTTTGCCCTTCATGCTTCCAATCACATTCCTGTGAAATACGTCTTTTCTTCCAGCAGTCACCTCTCCCCTCATCCGCAGCCGCTGTATTTTACACAAGCAACTGAATTAATAAACCAGTTGCTGCGCTGGTTTGACCACGCCTGAACGCTCCGCCACGAAGCTCCCGATAATGGGAGAGATGACTTCTTGTTATCTCTCACAATATAAAAGCTTTTTGTGTTTGCAGTGTGCCGGTATTCACCGGTAGTGTTACTTTTACATTTTACTCCTTGGCCTACCGGCAACAGGGCTTTCCTCTGCCCTCTCCATATCAGGTTTGTTGGGCACTACGTGACGCTCACCCGTTCCTGTTCTCGCCTGCCTGCTAATCTCCACAGGGAGATCGGAAGCATTTCATGGAGCCGTGTGCATAGTTGCTCGTCAAATTTCGTGAACCAACCAATCACAGTCTGGAATAGGAAGGACATTAGAAAAAAGGTTGAGGTGCTAAGCAGATTTTAGAAATGTTGAGCTTTTTGTTCTATATGCATGTTTGTTTGTTTGTTTTTTATTATTGACAAGTTACTACTTTAACATTTTTCTTGCATAATAATTTAATGACTGAAAACAACCCACAAAAATTAAACTGCTGTTTTGTCCAACTGGAATTAATATTATAGGCTACTAATGGTAAGCTATAGTAGCCTGTACTATTATCTGAAGTTATAATGAATACTCAAACATTAGCACTAATCAAACCTTAACCACTGTGGTGTAGGCTAATATCAGAGAAAGGTTTTATTAGTGAAACAGCTGAATGTCAACTAATAACCTATCTGTAGGCAGATTATCCAAATCAAGTGTATCCTGTAAATATATTATTACACTATATATATATATTATACTTTGTATTTAATATTTATTAATACACAAATTTATACCTTTACTCCTCCTGGTTGTGGATATAATTTGTTTATCAAATAGTCAGAAATAAGAAGAAAATGCATAGATTTCGGTCATAAGGTAACTCATTGCCTGTACTGTATGCGTACCGATCATGATTACGGTCCCGTGAAGTCACCCCCCGAAGGCCCATTCTGAGCCAGGAAAAACCCTGGTTCAGTGTATAATAATGAGTTTATGTGCAGGCCATGTCCCCTGATGGAGAGGCCATTGTGACGGGAGCTGGAGATGAAACACTTCGGTTCTGGAACGTCTTTAGCAAGATGAGGTCCACTAAGGTATTTACGTTTCAGATCCCTTTTTCTGCGCTGGTGTCTCTTCCATTTGTTACATCCCTTCCTGTCTTTGTCTTACCTTCTTCTATTATCTCACTCCCTCTTTTAGGAATCCGTATCAGTGCTGAACCTCTTCACCAGGATCCGGTAGTAAGCACACCTCTGTACTGTGAGGGAATAAAGCTGGGAAGGGAATTTTTCTTTGCATGCATCAAGCTGTAAATGGGCCCCTTCTTTGAGTATTCACCTCAGTAGTCTACAGAGGCCCCCCTTCGATTGCCCTTAGTTATTTAGCCAAGTTGTAGCTGGAGGTGGGAGGGAGCTGGAGAGGTGCACAACCTGAGTGTCGAGGGCAGAGGAGATGCATACGTTGGTACAGTATTCCACTTCCTCCTGAATGATGGAGCCACTGCCTCCGCCAGCAGACCAGAGACCAGAATTTTTGGCATTGTTTCTTTCCCTGTGTGATTTATGTTTTGTTTACAGACTGACGTGCTTACCTGCCAAATATTAAGTTTGTCCCTTTGAATGTCTATTTATTTTAATTTGTTTTGGGTTTTTTTTACATATTTTTAACATATATTCTTACTAGTGTGTTTGTTTCGAAGGCGTGTCCTTTTATGTGCATAACTGCAGTTTTTTTGGTCTTATCTGTGGAATTTGGCTTTGTTCACGATTGCAGAAAAATCCAAGTTTGTCTTTTCATTTTACTGAGAAATAATGTTTCATGTACACTGATAACAGATTACATAATCCTGTGCCGTTTCGAGAACAGTTAATGTTTAACAAGGATTGGATGAATGGGCCTGATTTTCTTTTTTAAAATCTGATATTAAGTACATTTTAGTCTAATGATATTGGCTCATTGTTTCATAATCTCTCAAGAAAAATGTCATAATGTGGTACGGCACATCTTAGAATAAATATCTGGCAACACTGTACATTAGAAAAATTGCAAATGAGAAGATTTTCATGTAACTTTTCCCTTGTGTTGTTTCTCTACTTTCTTAAATGTAAAATCAGGCGAGGAAATTTGGAATGAAAATTTTGGCTCATTTTGGCTTATCAGTGTAGTTTGTAACAGCAACTCAAGCAGACGGTGAAAACATTTGGGATTAAATCAGTGAAATATTGTTCTGTGCAGAGCTTCTGCTTTGTGCTGCGTCTGCTAAGATATTCAAGCTTAAGGCGTTTGTCTTTTGCTTCACACAATTTCTGTATTGAGCACTCATGCTCTTGTACTTTTATTTTTTTTTTTTAATATGAAAAAAAGATTTCATATCTGCAACATTTCCCCAGTTTGAATGTTTGAGTCAACAAGTGTGCCACATTTAAATGAATGCTATTTATTTGTGTTTTGTAAAAAGGTTCTTGTACAGAAATGGCATGTTTGTTTACTAATGTTATCTGAGGGAAGTTGATGGGCAGTTTCTCTGCTAAACTATAGAAATTTATTTTAATGCCACTTCAAAATCAAGACAATGCTGCCAACTTGAATAACAAAAAGAATGTTAAAAAAATATTTCTGTACCGAGAGATAAACATCAATTAAACGATCATATCTTGTACCTTGTGTCGTTGCTGTTTTATTGTCCAATAACTTGAGAGTAGACCCTCTATAAAATCAGTCTGCTGCTTTGAAGAAAAAACGGGGCAGTATTGTTATATCAATATAAAAGCTTTCTTGAAGAGTACGGTTATTTCATAGGTACTAACTGCTATTTGCTGTGCAGCCAAAGCCTGTTATATATTATTCCTCTGAGCCACAGTGCTCCAGAACTATTAAAAACATGAATGAGCCACCCTGCTGCAGTGGTGACATGCTCCTTTGTTACCATGAATGCAGGCACTGTAGTTTACTTTCTGCTACTCTAAATATTCACTAGAGAAGCAAATGTGTTTTTCTCTGCAGCTGAAAATAGTTCTCATCAAATGCCCTACTTATTACTGTTTAAATTGTTTGCTAAAAACTACAGTGCCCAGCTGTTAGAAAATGATTTGCCTTTTTAAAAAAAGAAATGAAACTTGTGACCCATTTTTAAAGATTTACATCTTCACCAGTGCCACACAAGGTAGGGAAGTCGACTAATGCATTGTTGGTTTTAGTCTTTTCATAGGATTTGAATAGTATATCGCCACACTTGTGTTTTAACTGTTCTTGAGTCCATTTTTAGATTTAAAATAGGTTAATATGAATTACGGCTTCCTTTTGTTGTGTTTTCAAGAGCACGGAAAGAGCTCCAAATGTATTTATCTCTTTCATTGATCAAACAGCACCATTTTGGGGTCACATTCTGTAAAGTAAAACATTGTTGAAACGAAATATGACACTCACTCAAATACATGAGCTTTGTTTGTTGTCATACTTAATTATACTGTTAATTCTGTGCAATATAACTAAAGTTTGGTAAATATTAAAGGGGGGTTGGATCTGGTAATTGTGAAAGCATATAATTCACATAGTGTACATAATGATCTGTATTTATTAGGCATTCTCCACTCACTTATTCTGGCTTTCCTTTAATTGATTCGTTAAATAATCACCCATTTGAAAACTTTTAACTAGTGGCTTCCTGTGTTTCTGTCCAAATTCAACGTGAACACCAGAGGGAGCCATCTTTTGAGCAGTTCCAAATCAGAGCTACGCTGATGCTGCCACACCCATACAATCAACTATAAACCCTGTTACCTTTAAGGTGAGAATTATATCCATTGACTGTCAACAATATTGTTGCTACGAGGAAGGTTAAACATCCCAACAGACCCCTAACATTGTGTCAGGTTTCATTTTCTCCTCAGAGTGAGAGCTTTGGACAGCCAGAAAACATCCTGTGACCTCAACTTGTTCCCTGGAAGTCTGCAAATTTTCATCATATTACCAGTGCAGCCCACACAGGCATAGTTTTGACCCGGGGCATGAAAAATAATGAATGTTCACTGCCTCCCAAAGCTCCCACACCTCTGCTTGTGCCCTGTGGTCTTCCCAAACTCACTCTTACACATTTAAGCAGCAAATGGATTTTCATCAGCGTCAACAACAGCTGAAGGGTCTAAATACACGAAGAAAAAAGGGATCTTAAATGATTCTGCTCTTGTAGTTTTTCTATATATCTACAGATCGAACTCAGAAAATGGCTAATAGTTAATACACTGTTGGATATAATATCTTCTACAAAATAATGAAAAATACCATTGCTGATTTAGTGTCTTTAAAAAGTAAAGGTCTTCTTTTTTGTGTGTGTGTTTGTTTTTCTGTGATGAAAATCAGCTACTGTACCCTATGTGACTCAGCTTCTCTTAACACCATAGAGCCCGAGCCTTTTTTCCCTTCATACACTATTATAATATCATCTAAATAACATGCATAGTCCATTATAGTGATCAGATAACTCATCTGAATGGAAGACATTCAACACAGTCTTCCAGCTCATCTATGGCTCTCGGTGGGCAGATGTTAACATTAAGCCCTGAAAGCAGAGGGGAGAATGGAGGGGGGGATCACTAATATGCGTAATCCTACCTCCTGGTGTTTCTATCAAGAGGCACAGAGTGTGATGTTCATTATACAACTAAAGCCTCACAACACAACGAGCAGGCTCTTCCCCCAGGTTCCTCCCTAAGCCTGACTCTTGAGTTGCATTGAGAACCGGCCTACAGGGATATCAAAGGAACAAGGCTTTTGTGATAGCTAATAGCTGCAGCCAGCAGCTGCTTTTTGCTGCTTTTTTCCTCATTTTGACAGAGGGAACTGAGCACAGAGAGGGTCACTCGTGTGCCTTATTTACAAATAGACACTAGTCACTCACCCCAGCAGCACTGTTGCATTCATAAAATGGGGGATCGGAAGCGTGTTTTTCTACAGCCTGTAAACTGTGACCAGCCGGTGTCAGAGAAGATGCTATGATTTTAACATCCTGCTGAAAAAAGAAGATAACAGCAACAACATAAAGATTCACTCGTGGCTGGTTTCAAGCTTTTGAAGATTTTGCTAAAATGTCACACGGGGCCCTGAAAGCAGCAGGAAACATCTCTGTCATGGTGTCCTTGTTATTTAGCGTCTTCCTCGGAAATGAAATGACAGTTAGACTGTCCTTAAAATCGAGCCCTGCTGTGATGACTGCTCAATTAATTGATTCATATCAAATAAGTGGGTTCCAGTTTTAGTCAAATAAAAATGCTCAGTGCAGTTTTGCATGTATGAAGAGTTGCTTACTTTTCTAAGCATGTCACTATGAACACTGTGAAAATTTGAGAATCCTTTTTATACATTTCATAGATGAAGTGAAAACAGCTGTTGGATGGAGCCCTAAAATCTAGACTCATCAACATGTAATTATAAGACTAAAATTAAATGTTGAGCAGGATTTTGTATGTTTCTGCACATGTATTAGTTTTCAAATAATTCTGGATGGTTATAGTTTTTCCTCTTCTTGTAACAGTGTATATGGTAAATTCCTCTACTTTCATAAGGCAGATGCCACCCAAGTGTCTAATTGCTGGCAAAGCTTTTTAAGACCCTGAGGCTTACTCACAATTATTATAATTGTTAATTGTAAATCACAAGGAGGTATAATCCAAAGGAAACACACACTTCTGAAAGGTCATTGTTTGGCAGTTTTCCTCTGGTTCAGACAAGATGAGGAGCAGGCAAAAAAAAGGACCACAGACACCTCTGCTGACTGTGATAATGCTGCTCAGGTTTATAGCCAGCACTTGTACAGGAACAAAAATACAATAATATTAAACCACCAATATGAAACCCAAATTCTAAGCTTTTAAATGTATGACAATTGTACATTTAAATCGCTCTCTTGTACCCTACCAGCGTACAACTTCTGCTAAACTCTCATGGAGGTCAAAAACAATGAGTATCAGTATAATTTAACAGTTTTGTCAATTAAAGGTATATCTAATGCAGGAATTACTTATGATTGTTATTTGGGAACATCAGTTTCTAACAGCCATCCAGGGCCGAAATTTACACCATTTGGCATCAGGAAAAATATAGATACAAGCCTCTTCAGGACTCCTCTCGCCCCCCCCTCCCAAACACCTTCTTAGCTTCGTCACGTCTTTAGAAAGACTGACATTATCAGAACCAGGACAGGTTTATTTATTTATTGTTGTATTATTCTTTTAGGCATGAAGCTTTTTATTGTTAACTGTGGTCATTTTATGTTTTTACCATTGTTTTATGTCTCATGGTAGTTACTGTGTGTGATGTTTGTGATGTTTGTGATGTGTTTTATCAAAGCCCTTATAGGCTCTATATAACGTCTCAGGTTTTATGCAGTGGTCGAAGAAAGTATCAATACCACACTTTGAAAATACTCTACTACAAGTAAAGGTAAAGGTGAAGTTAAAGTATTTAAGTATTATTTAGAGAAAGTAGGCCTACTCATTCTGCAGAAAAATGGTCCCTGTCAGTGTCAGGATAACAATAACTACTGCTGCATCACTGTGTATGTTGCATTTTTCTACTGTAGATGTTTAAGGTTTTGCTAATTGTAACTACTGTATATAATGTTGGGTAGTTTCGTTTACAGCAATGTGTCATAGTCTGTAAGATCATCATATCTTTGTAGTGTCGCTGTTCTGTTAGAACCACGTATCTCTAAAAAGTCAACTTTTTGTGAGCTCAGACAAACAGCCTGAATTTAAAGATGGTTTTCACCTGACAGGAAGGGTATGAAAACCTGTAATCTGAAAAGCAACTAGTAGGCTACAACTGTCAGACAAATGTAGAGGAGTAAGAAGTACAAAATTTGCCTTTGAGATGGAGTAGACTAGAAGTATTTGTAAAGTACTTTGAATTTGCACTTGATTTGTGTATACTTAAATTCCACCTCTGGTTTTGTGAGCAAAAAGCAAATTCCTATCATATTCCTATCAAATATGTTAAAACTGCTAAAAATTTTAAATTAAACTTTAAATCAGTTGGGCTTTTACTGAACAGACCAGAAACATGTTTACTTCCAAGTGTATGAATGTATTTGCACAGGAGGACATGTTTAAATTGTATTTAGCCCAGTTGTTTTCCAAAGCAGTTCATTTCACCATTTGCAATTTCCACAGCCCATAGGTAGGCTAAAACATTGCCCTCTTGTTGTTTCCATTACAAATCAATTTGATGCATAATCCTGATCTCACAGTTCAAGTATAATTCAATTGCATCCGTGCTCCTCAACACAGTCAGGCTCAGGTGAGGTCTTTTACACTCTTGAGACACATGATATCAATTTAGGGGTTGTTTTGTGTGTGTGTGTGTGTGTGTGTGTGTGTGTGTGAGGTGTTTAAAATTGCGCGCTGGATAAACTGCACTGATTTAGGTCTTTTAGGTGCAAAAAACACACACACAAAAACACCCTTTCCTTGAATAGTGAACGGGGCATTTTCTAATGCCATACATCTTCTGCCTCCATATGTTTAATCCATATGCACCCTTAACCTTCATATAATGTAATTTGGCTGCTGGGTTTGGGCCGCACCCTTAACAAGGTCTGAAAAAAAAAAAAAATCAACGTCAATTGGCCTCCTCGCGCAGTCGTCACTCCATATCGTCCCGCCTCCTCCTTGTCCTCTCCGGAGCAGCAGACGTATATAAACACACTGATCCATCTTCCTCCAGCCTACCCAGTAACATCACGATAACCATTACGTGGAGCTCAGATGGGAGGGCGCACAAGCTTAGATCGTGGCTGATTTCAACAGAAAAACCCAACAGGGAAAGAGACGCAGCTACTCATCCAGCTCAGTGTTGGCATACCATTATGTCGGCATCACCTGTTGTTCCCGTCGACACACGGTGAGTCCATCACTTACAGCCTTTGTCCTGCTATTAAGAGAAGGCAGGGTTAGGGTATTTATATGCAGGATATTCACATGTTTGCAATGTTTTTCGCTTAAAAAATAAATAAATAAATAAGCTACCTTTCCCACCTTTTTTTCACTTCAGGATTGAAAAACACAAATTATGAAGCATAAAGCTTTCGAGCCACACAAGAAAAACATAAATAGCTGTTCAAATCTCCGACTGCGTCTACGGGAAATTAAATGACAACCCCTTCCTCCTCTTACTGCCTCGCCTTGGGAATGTTTATCATGTCGTCATGTTGCCGTGATTTGAGAAGAGAGAGAGAAAAAAGGAGAATTGACCTCACTTTAGACCAGAAGCAGGGTCTCTGCAGATCATATGTGTCGGATATCGTAGGTCTTTTCGGCTTTATAACCTCCTGAGAGCAAACTTCGGTGCAGCAACAGGTGGCATGTTTTTTTTCCCGGGCCGGAATCGAGGCGAGATGCTGAGGAGGAGATGGACGTGGAGGAAAGTAGGGCGTCATTCAGCACCGAGACACTGGACAGCTCCCACGTCGAGGGCTACTCGTTTCTCTTTAGCTGCGAGCTGGACGGAATGACAGCTTTATTTGCCGCTTTTATAGCTTATTTTAAAAAATCATGTTAAGTTTCTAGTGCATATTAACACATCCGAATAGTCAGCATTCAAATGTCCCTGCTGTTTGGAAACTGAATGAGCGGTTTTTGAGTGGCAGTTGCTTGAATGTCAGCCTGCAAGAGCAGCAGCAAAATTAAGTAATTTGTTTTTAATCAATACTATATTAAAATGGCCCCAGAGAACATTACTGACTATCTCTTCTGGGGTCTCTGCTTGGTCCAAATTGAGTGTTGTCTCTTCTCAGCACTCCTCTTTTCTCTAGTTTGTACTTAAGGACCCCCCCTTTCCATCCTTCCTTGCTTCCTTCCCTCCTCCTTTCCTTCCTGTCACTAAACTGTCCCCATCTTCCCATCCCCCTCTTCCACTGACTCCCAGTCTTGTTGCATAGCTACCAGCTCAGAAACATACTGGAGATGCAGGACAATCTGTCTGTCTCTGTTCTCTCCCTATCTCTTTCAGCCCAAATGTGACTTACTGGAAAGGAAACACAAATCGCTGAGTTGATGCGCTGCATTCGTATTTCCATTTTTCTCCATCTAAATAGGGTGTAATTGAAAATTGTGCACAGCTTAGGGTTCCTGTTCATTGCATATGGTGAACAGCGTTTATTCTAAGTGGTGTGCTGTGATCCTCTCTGTTCCTCCCCCCCCCCTCCTCCTCATGTCTCCCTCTTTTGAGAGGAGCTGAAAGGTTGGCATTACAACAACAAAGGAAGGATGGAATGTCAACAGGCTTCAGAGAGAAACGCATTGAGGGAAACACAGAAATGGGAATTGGCTGTAGTGTTTCCATCTCCGACATCAAAAGTTCACAACCTCTCAACCTCTAGCCGGTGGTCGGATGCTCTGCAACACCTGTGACACATGTGCATTCTGAAATGCTGCGCAGGTGGCAATGCAAACTCAATATATATCATGTTTAACACCAGTACAATGTAGGAAGGATTCAAACTTAAGTGCTCCAAGGCCCCGTGGTGATACAATGTTGTCTCTTTTTCCTTTCATTACAGATTGAAGCAGAAGATGTGGAGCTCCTAACAGAAATGAGAGGATGCATTGCCAAAGTGTTGATGGTGCTGAGTGGAAGACTAGTGATTTTGTTGTGACGCTGATCAAAGAACAACAAGTCCCAGTCTGCCTCTCAGCACAAGCAGTACTCTTCAGTCTATGTCAGCTTTAACCTGCACGGCTCTTCAAATCGAAGTCTGTCCATAGTTCCGTGGTGTCATTGTAACCGAGTTGTCCTGTTTATTCAGCTGCAACTACATGAAACCTGCCCTTAAAAAAATGCACTTAAAATGTTCTGATTCATCCCCGCCTGTATCGCCCTTTTGTGACTTGGTATAGCCTCAATGTTCAGCAATGTTAATTACTAGCAAAATTGCAATCAAAAGCAGAGATATTCATGGAACTGAATCACCCACAATGAAAACTGCTCCAAAGCCTTGGGGAAACACTGTAATAATGGCACACAGCAGTACACTTTGTACAAAACACACTGAAGTAACCCAGTATTACTCATTTCACTTCCTTTCCAATCTTTTATTTTTAACACCACTTTTGTCAAGTTATGCTACATAAATGTAACTGTTAATCTAAATGTTCATTGTTCATTAATTAATCTGCAATGGACCTTGTTTCTATCCTTATACAACAATGAAATAAAACCCAAATGTAAAACCTCTTACGTGTATTCCTGCATTTTCTCACATCAACACCACCTTGATGGTTGAATCTGAAACCAAGACATACACTAACACACACTAGGTGCTGGGGAGACCCCAAAGACAAAAAAAAGACAAGAAAAGCAGTCTGCTCTATCCCGTTCTTGTGTCCTATTGACTACACTCCATTCTTCACTCAGATGTTTTAAATGAGATGGCCTGCTGCCAGAAAGTCTTACTTAACATGTTACTGTGTGCAACACTTTGAGGACTTAGAGGACCGGATACACATGATCCGTCTTATATGAGGGGTCTAAATTCCAAGTGGCTACCTCAGATACTGTAATGGACAGGGACTAGCACTTAGTTCATGTAGTACTTTAGTAGTTTATTCAGTATGTGTTAGAGGTTTGAGTGACCACGTGAATGAAAAAGGGGCAAAAAAGTCCATTTCCCAGAGTTGGTATGCAACTGGCAGGAGAGATCATCACTGCACACAAAACGGCAAATATAACAGGAAACCTAAAACTATATAGGCAATCATCCTAATTATTAAAAACAAGTGTTGGGAGGCTGACCTGACTAACACATTGTTATTCATGGTGCCAAAGAAAGCATTTAGTGTGAACTTTTTGTAGTGGCAGCACTAGGAACCCATTAGGATCAGAAATAGTTAGGGAATGAGTCTCGTACACAGTATCCATCCCATTTGCACGTTTCTTTTCCTTTTATTACACTTCACTGCCAGTATTTGGACTGCTTATGGGTTGGATGCAGAGCCAGGCCTTCTCTGAGCTTTGATTAATATCAGTAAACAGACCTGAGCAAATGTAAGATATCTACAGTCACTACGAAGTCTTAGAGAAATGCTCACACACCAGAGAAAACACAAGACCGATAGATCCTGCTGTCTGCTCCAGTACTGGTGTAACATCTGATACTGTGTTCACATACATGCAAACAAATTACCAGTACAGAAAAAAACACATAGTAACAGACTCAGATGTACAATTAAAGACTTTAAATCACTCCACATAATCAAGATGCTTCAGCGTTATGTCATATATTACCAGTTGTAGCCTATTTAAATTTACACAAAATGTCAAAAGCTATAGAGGTTTGTCCAAACATTTATAAAAAAAAGGGAATTTAAAAGGTTGAGATGAACATGATGGAAAAGACTTTAGGCTTTAGACATTACCAATTCTGAAAACAGATCACAAATACTCTCTCAATCTTTTTTTCTGTTGTTACCAGGATACCTGCATGAGTGACCTGACAGGATCCCCATGGTTGTTACGCATGGCAAATAGGCTACTTTAAACAGAAAAGTCAGACCCACCTAAAATGAAAAAAGCACAGTCTTTAAAAAAAGTATTTACGTAAAACAGTTTAAGATCAATACAAATTAATGATTGTTTAAATTTTGAAATCCAAAGCATAAAACCAACATGTAAGTTATATTTGAATGACAAATCATCTTCATCTCCACTGACACTAAACATAAAAATCAATCATGTCGCCATCTTCTGTTAATAACGATCCCAGACAATGGTTACAGCCCCTGTTGTTCAGAAAAGCCTGCAACATTTTAATTAAAAATGCATCGGAGGCTGGTCTCATTCACACTGCACCCTGTAAGTCTCCAGATTGGCAGCATGCTGGTTTTTCATATATAAAAACCAGGGACTGGCTGACGTTGCTAAGCAACACAAAAGAGTCAAGTGCATTTTTTTATTGGCCAATAAGAATGCAGAGAAAGTTTCAAGGTTTTCCAGGAAGGTCCTGTAATAATGTAACTCACAGACAAAACAGAGGGAAGGATTCTCTAATAACAGCCTTTCATATGTTTGAGTGAGTGTATAAATAGTGTTATGCACAAAGAAGTCTCTCTTCATAGAGCTCATAAACAGCTGACAAACGGTACCTGACTTACTGTTTGTTTTAGCCCCATACAGAGCTTAAACATGATCCCTGAATTAGCCCTATTCTCTTGTGTGAAAGAAATAAATGAACAACTACTGAGGCAGCTGACCATTTTGTAATATCCCTGGTATGATCAGTTTTGTTTTTTGAAGAATGAAGAAAGAGATTAAGGGAGCAAAACATGCCTCGTTACATGTGGTTGTCCAGCCTATTTGGGCCCCCAAGCACTTTTGCCACCCACAGGACGGATATAGAGTCACACATGATCAAAGCAATAACCAGGCATATATGGTCCTTTATTTCTCCTGTTTTGCCTGAATTAAAAATAGAAGTCACTTTGACCTTGTGAGAAGAGATGTATTCACAGTAAAAGATACTTGGGTTTATAATTATTATGTCTGACCAATAAAAGCTGTTGCCAGGAGTCCAGGCAGATGGTTTAATGAAGAAAGAAAATGGTAGAAAATAGTGATTGATGTGTAAAAGGAAGTGCACAACAGGTGACAAATTGCATCAGACACATTCTCAAGAGCACAGACCTTGTGTAATGCATGCACTCCCTCCTAGTTGTTATTACTATCTGGGCACCCAGCCTGGCGTGATGGTATGCCAACTGTTCCCGGCTGTCTGTACTGGCACCCGTCACCAGCACCCTGGCACCATGGAGGGACTCTGGGGGAGGGAAAGGCGGTCAGCAGTCAGCATGTGGCTACATGTGTGGTCAGGAGGAGCAGGAATCAGGAGAGAACATGTCTCTCATCTGCTCCTCATCAAAGCAGAGCTGACGTTTGATGAACAGACACTGTTCAACCCTGTTATCAGACATAAGCTCCACCTCATGGCAGATTGTGCTTGGCATTAAATCATTACAAATATCTAAGCAGGGTCATCTTTAGTAACATTTTGTTGATGATAAATAATTTACAGTACTGTAGGACAGATAACTGCAGCTATTATCTGTGTATTTACCAAAAAATAGGAAAAAATAATTCAATACAAAACAGAAGCCTTTTGCATGATCAATGTAGTCTGCATCTTAGTAGCCTACTTTATGGGGCAGAAATAAGAGTAATAAAGTTATCAATAAGGATTATGAAAATGTTCAGCTTTTACATAGTTTCTACTGCTGTATCTTAAATTATCTGTGTAACTTAATAGCTTCTGTTCCCCTGATTTCATTGGCCTTTAAATACAGAAGCTAATCAGGGATCTGATTAAAATAGGCTACAAAAAGTGAAGCAGCAAAACTAGAGGGAAAATGTTGAGTTAGTTAAGCTACAACTTTATAAAGCATAGCGTGCAGATTTACTATTCATTTTGTTAAGCATTCGCTGCAACAACCTGTTTTTAGCCATGCAGCATGGATCTAGGGATGGCAACATCAGGTGGTCAGTCCACAGCTTTGATCCAGACTGAAATGTCTCAACAACTGTTAGATAGATTGATTGAAATTGGATACATAAAGTATTTTCAAGGCCCCCCTTCAGGATGAACTTTGATGATCCTCTGACTTTTCAGTTAGTGCCATCTGCATCATTAGGTGAAACTTTTTATTTGTCCAATACATTTGTTTATAACCACATATCTGCAAAACTAAAGTGGCTGTGGCTGTGTTCTTCTTTGTGTTCTTATCAGCAAATGCTAGCACGCCAACATGTTAAAATAACACAGAGACCATGACAAAAATACCTGCTAACACCAGCATTGTGAAGATGTTAGCATTTAGCGCCACCGTGACAGCCTCATAAAGCTGCATGGCTATAGACGTATTCTTGTTAAAGCAAAACACACAGCATTTACATTACATTTATTCATTAAGCTGACGCTTTTATCCAAAATAACTTTCAATTGCTATGTATGTCAGAGGTCGCACGCCTCTGGGGCAGCTAGGGGTTAAGTGTCAGGAACACATTGGTGGATGTGCTGCAGTGGGAATCGAACCCAGGTCTCTCACACCAAAGGCATTTATCTACTGTGCCATCGCCAGCCCTGTTTAAGATTTTTTTTTCTTTTTATTCAATGTCTAATAGTCTGGTTTTGACCAATATTATCTTGTTTTTTTGTTGTTGAGCCCCTCAAACATGTAACAGCTTTTGTCTCACTGCTAGCATGGAAAGCTAAAGTGTCAATTTCAGAATCAAGCTGTTTAATAAGAAGAATAAAAAAGATTGGTGACAATTTCAAAGTCGCATCAAAGCAGTCTATTAATTACAGTCTCTTACTTTTTTTACAGGTATAAAAATCACACTGCACTGCATGCTGGAACCTCACACATGTCAAGTATGCTCACCTCTCGCAAATTCGTACTTAATTGTACCTTTTTTAATGTTTATATATATATATATATATATATATATATATATATATATATATATATATATAAAAGCGTATATTACCATTGCATTTGAAAGATGAAGATAAAAATATTGGTCTAAATTCAAGCAGCTTCTTCAAAATATCCATCTGCTGACTTGAGTAATAGGTCAAGGAAAAACATCTCTCAGCTCATGTTATATGTTGTTTAGATTTTGAAATCCACTTGCATGGTTAATACACACATTTTTCGAATAATATATCCACATTCTGAATCAGTCAGTTGTGGCACTATGTCAGCATTATATAAAGATATAAAACAGGAATGTGTTTGGCAAAGGGCAAAAAAGCAGGAAAATATACTGAGACCACCCAACACCCCGATGAAACTGGCGCCGGCTCTAACATGGAAGGTAAAGCAGCACCCATGACAATAACTTATTTAATGGATGTGTTGCAGTGGGAATCAAAGACAGGGGTCTAATCCACTGCCCCATCGCAACCTCTCTATAATAATAATTTTTTTGTATTCATTTTTACCAAACTTCATCAGCTAAATGTGCAACATGAAACATGAAATAATTGAGTCTATAACTAAATAATGTAACTACCAACTTTCAGATTAGTTCAGTTGAAGTTAATAGATGATTTTTCATGAGTAAGAGACAGCAGCAAAGGTTGTTGCCTGTTTAAGACCTGGTGGCCTGACTGGTGAAGAAACACGTATTCTTCAGGAAACTCAAACAGCTGACCAGTCTCTATCTGTTGATAAACTGTAGGAAAACGTTTGACATTTCAGCTCTGGCAGCGGGCGGGCGTGTGCGTGAGACGAGAACGACCGCGACAGTTTTACGGGAGTCACACAGAAGCCGTTGCCATGGTTACCTCCCGGAGCGCTCGTTTGCCTGTCTGTTGATGAGGAGCGCAAAGCGACCCGTGTGAAAAGGCCTTATATAGCCTAAACCCTGTCACAACCCTTCACAAGAAATTAATTAATAACGTGCCAAAACCTTTAACATAAGGACGACTTAAAAAGCAACCACTCGCACAGCAAAGTCTATTGTTAGGCTACATGAGTGATCAATAGACAACAAAGTCAAAGAAAACATTAGACATAGCCTCTAACAAGCAATAATCAAAACATTCCCAATTTTTCTGTTCCTTATTGTCAACTCAGTGTTGGGCAAGTTACTCAGAAATAATATTACCTACTAGTTACTTAGCATAGGCTATAGACCTACTCTATAAAAAAGTAATATTAGCTACTTTACATAGGCCCACTACTGAGTGATAGCCTATTATAACGCCACTCTCTCCCGATGAGTCCAAGCATCACTGGCAGCAGCGGCCGGAGTTTCTCTCTGAGTTTCACGTTGCTGTGTTGCTTTAGCTGATGCTATCAATTAGCATTGTATATGTAGTGTTAGCATTAGTAAAATGTAGAACTGTTTGCTGGTCAAAGTTTACAACGGACGACAATGTTCTTCGCAGATTAGACTGTGACACAGTAATTGCAATGACGTTACTTACAGCTGTCGCAAATACCTCTCTCTGTCTGTTCTCCAGTTGTCCTTTAGCTTCTTGGCTAACAGCTGACTTTAACAGCATAAGGTCCGGTGCCGCTGAGCTGCAGTGCGGTCGCGCATTCACGTCAGGGATGGTGCGTTCAGTAATAATACAACTGTTTTGGAAATAGTAATCCGTAACATTACTCTTTACTGGCAAAAGTAATTTTCCGGATTAATCCAGAAAAATCACAACCCTGATAAAACTAGAGGTCATAAGGTCAACCTTTTCAGATCACTATGATAATTCATTGTTTGTTTTACTACCTGTAAAACAGGACCTCTTTCATAGATAACTTATGAAGTGCTTCACATAAACAACTTATAGGGAGTCACTCATGTACCTAATCTGACAAAAATGTGTTTATTTGATTTAATTAATGTATTTTTACTTGAATGAACAAAATATCCAGCACAGTGACACAAACAGCATTTAACAATAACTGGACGCAGGATAAGCGGTTGATGATGGATGGATGGATGGATGGATGGATGGACGAGAACATTTTTTTCAAGCAGATTGTTTTTTATGTTCATAAAAATGTCTCAGATTATATTTACAGAACAAAACATATTTAGGGTCACAATGAACAGTATTTTGAGGCATGAATATATCATGTCACATTTTTCATTTTTGGCAAATAATAAAGACTTCAATCCGAAATACTAAACAATGTTGGTTGCCAATTTGAACTACATAAATAGTGTGTAGCACAAACACGGTTGAAACAACTTGACATCAACATCAGTATTTTTCATATATTATTATAACGTAGAAAACTTGCAGTTTACATGATGCATCAGAACAGAAATATGATACATGACTTTTTAAAGGATAATCTCTTTTTTATCCACGATTCGAGACAGTTAAGTCTCATCGATGCCTATACACTCCAACTGAAATCTGAGTTCATCTGAGCTGTGAATGAATACTTTTTCTATATCCAACAAACTGAGGCCTAACCCAGAGACACACAGAGCACAGCAGACAGGTTTTGCCAAAATGTTACCAGCAGCCAGGTATTCCAAATGAAATAAATAGCACAGGCATATAAAAGTGAAATGAATTACGAGTAAAACACAGAGGTATAGGTAAGAAAGCTGAATTCTTTTAGTTTGATGCGTCGCTTACAAAAAGTATGAATTTAAAGTTGCACTATACAAGTGTGGTTTAACCAAAACAAACCTCTAGCTCCATTTCTGCTGGGCATTACGACTGGTCTCAGACCTGCTTTATTTACATTGAAAAGGACCTAATGCTCACGCATCGAGGTCAACACAAAATTGAGAATCAAAAACCAACATGTCTTGTAATGCAAGAATGAAAGAAGCCTCTGGAGGCCAAAAACATTAAAAAGACCCAACCCCCCCCCAAAAAAGACGAGGCCTTTGATCTTCGGCACGTCGCCTCCCGCTGGAGATAAGCTGAAATCTGTAACACTTAAACAGATAAAGACTAGTCAGGTCAGAGATGAGCCAGTAGTTGAAGATGAAACCGGACAGTCAGTACTAGGTGGTCTTCACCAGATCGTAGACGTGAATGTGGACATCATCGTCATATTTGATGTAGTATACTGTGGGCTTAGCTGGGACCTGGTAGATGACCAAGCCCGTCCTCTTTAGACCATTATCTGTAACGTACTCAACCTGTTTACCCACGAGGCTCTCTGGCTCCTCACCCGGCTTCCTGTCTGCTGGCAGCAGGTGTTTGTTCTCTGGATGTCAGACAGATAAAAAAAACAGCCACATAAGTAAGCGAAAGAAAATTTCTTCTTATACAGTATCATTTTTTAGCAGCCAAAGTTTAAACATTTGCAACACAAACTGCAGCGATGAGATAATTATCTATAAAACAACGCCCTCGCCTTAAACCCTACCAAAGAGCTTGCCCCAGTTTATCTATCAAATCTGCTAGTTTCCTACAATTTCTTGTAGATAGTGTTGTGTCTTCATGATAAGAGTGTCCATAATATAACATACTATCTCACCACTGAATCAAGGAGAAACCGTATAAAAATGTCCAAAAAAAAAAGGCAGCATGGAGATTGGAGTGTTTTGTAATGCTGACTATGTAAATGTGTCCTGTTCTCTTACTCCCACCTTTCCAGGAGCATCTGAAAACACTGACAGTTTTATGAACACAAACAAGAAAGCTCTCGTGGCTATACCTGATTCAGGCAGGACACGCAGATCTCCGTCCTTATAGTCGTCCCACAGCTGGTACATGTACAGCACAGGGTCCTTCTCGTAGGTGATGTAATACCAGTGGGTCATGATTGGGGCTCGGGACAGCACCATGCCTCGCCACTCATTTTTCTCACCGTCTTCCTTTTCGAACAGATGCTCCACAGCTCGGCCCACCAGCTCCTCCGCCCCGGGAGGCACCTTGATCTTATTGTTCACTGCAGAAAGAACAAATTTTGGTAAGCCCATTAATTGGAAAAACTTTACAGATCCCAGATGACACAGTGTATGAGGACATCAAAATATTATATTATCTTACAATTAGGGCTGCAGCTAATGATTTTAGTACTCAAAGCTTCTACAGATTATTTCATCGATGCATATTTTAAGAAGCACGACGTCATTAAATGCTAAAGTTGCTGTTACTGTTACCTTCTGTGGTCTGCTGGCATAACACCAGGTGCTTTCTGATCAGGGGCCTGTACCACGAAGCAGGATTTGAGCTTATGGAGGTAACTTCGAGGTTAACCCTGAGTTTTTAGTACCATGACAGTGGTTCACTTCTTACCAGGTTAGATCGCCATGGTAACTTATGCTGAATGGCTAACCTGCTCCGGAGCAGGTTATGTTCCAGATAAGAGATCAACTCTATGAAAACACCACCTACTGACCAATCAGCTCACTTGGAAAATGACATCACCATCTGTAGGAAATCCCACAGACTGTTTTATAGGCTGCTTTATGTTTGCTGCAGTGATACAGAGAAAACCTTGTGGGCTGTAGCCTAAATGTTGAGATTTAGTCTTTCAACCACTATTTGAGCACATTTTATGGCATGAATAGATTTTTCATTTTATTGCTTTGTGAAGTTAATTTAGAACAATGTTTGGAACACTTTTGATTGTTAAAGGAATTAATCTCATTTTTGAAGTGACAAGAAGTTTTTTAAAGTGAGGTGGAAGACCACTTATTCAGTGCCTGAGTCTTTTAATGTGGAAACACCGACACACAGCCGAGCTGAAAGAATAAGGCTGCTATTTTCACTCAGCTCATAAGAACACATCAAATCAACGCACTGTTATTAGACTATGCCTGTTCATTTAGGCATTCACACTGTCAGTGATTTTCTGTC
Source organism: Micropterus dolomieu (assembly GCF_021292245.1). NCBI lineage: Eukaryota > Metazoa > Chordata > Actinopteri > Centrarchiformes > Centrarchidae > Micropterus > Micropterus dolomieu. The sequence goes on along the minus strand of NC_060155.1, from coordinate 17,861,965 downwards.
TCCCTGCATGTGTCAGCTGCAGCTGTATTACTTAGACCATGTTATATTTCTGTATCGTTACAGTTTGCTCTTTGTTTGTAAAATATGACGTTCTGATGATGCCAGTGGACTTGTTCATGTCTGCGATTGGTCATCTGATGCTAACACCGCATCTTTTATGTGAACGCGCTCACGGCTGGATTGGGAAACCCTGGGTTGAGTTACCGAGTTGATAACCAGCTTCATGGTACCGCTTATCTCGACCATGATTGTTAGAGTTAGTTAAGCCAGATAGCTTGAAGATATCCTGGATATGGCCCCAGGTGCCGTCGTGCTGTTGCGGTAGGCCACATAAGTTTCGTTTTACGGTGGACGGACTGTAACATTACAGAGTTGTTGTTTTCTTTTAGCTTGAAATAATCGGATACTTTGGACACTTTCTTCTTCAGCCCTCGCTATTTTCTCTCTCTTCCTCCACTTTATAACAGCGCCATCATAATCACATCGTCTTCACACAGTGTAAGCGCAATGTGTGACAGTTATAGACTAAATGTCCATGCGAAACAGTGTGCTATATAGTTATATGGATTAAACGAAGCATCGATGCAAAGAATTTGCGTCTCTGTTTTTTAGTAATCGAATTAATTGATTTAATCGATGAATTGTTTCAGCCTGACTTACAATTCTGACAAAGCTCCAATAAATTCTGCAAAACTCTTTACAGACTATCAGATTTGTTCAATAGCCACTTTATTGTAGCCCACTGAAGTAAATAAACCTTTTCAAATTGACCAGGATAAAAATTGACAGTTTGTCAAATATAACATTCTTTGCACACAAAAAAAGTCCAGTATCTTTAGATTGGGATAAACATGGTGTGGAATTAGCACCAGCCAAATGCTTGTAAAATATGGAAGTGACTGGTAGATTTCAGACACAAAATAATATAATATATAATTAATAATAATATAATAATTCTGTCACCCACAATGTTGGGGCATACAGAATAAACAAAAGAAGAACTGGGTAGTTAGCGACAATAGTCACCTCACTATAGACAATGAGAAAAACACTAACTCAAGCTTCAAACAGAAAATCCTATGAAAAGGCCACAATAGTGTTGTTCAAGGCGATCACTGATGTACAAGTGTGACTAAAGTACTTACCATTTTAAAATGGCCAGAAAACACCACTTCTCAATACTTTACTGTTTCACACAACCAAAGCAAAAATATGTCCACAATTAGAGATAGACACGGTCACACTCACCAACTTTCTCTGACAACACCTGCAAGTTGGACACCCGGTTATCTTTGAAGAGCTCTATGCCGTACACACAATCAAAGCCGTCATATTTAACCATGTAGAGGGAGCTGTTCATAGTTAGGCGCTCCAGAACAGTGCCTTTCCACTTGGTCACGTTGCCCTTCTCCCTCCAGGTGTGCTGAATCCTACGGCCCAGCAGGTTGTCAGGGTCTGGGCTCAGGGTTGACGCAGAGCTCTCACTCAGCTCTCCACTGCTACGCTTCCTGTGAACAGAGAGGGAATAAGATCCATATTAATATTAGTTGTAGATCTAAAGAAGAATAAACTTTTTGAAGTACTAAATGAGCTGTTCAAATCAGTATTAGTGGGTTATTTGTTTTGACTGAGGAGATCTTTAAGATATGAAATTAAATTTAAGTCATCCACAGTTCCAAATTGGTACTGCTGCTCCAAACAATGAGAACGGAAATGATACATATGCACACAAGGCTGTAAATCTGTTATATATGAAAATTATCAGCGGATGGGTATGAAGGTATTATTTGAGCAAAACAACTGAGCACATGGGACAGTGGAATTTGTAGTTGTAAAAAAAACAGTCATGCATGTGTATCAGTAAATTCGAAGGAACAGAGAAAAAATAGAAGTTCAGGAGTTGCAAACTTGTAGTTACATCTTCTCAAATTCATCATTGCAGTTGCACAAATCCTACTGTAGCTGTCATATACTGTTGAGGCTTTCGTCATACGGGTGCGGGGTGCGGATTCATCTAAATCACCTTTGCTCTGCATTTTACTGAAATATGTGGCACAAAAGTGAGAATGTGCGGAACTTTGAGCATTTGTGAGACTCATAGAGGCAGATTCAAGCAGTTGTACTTATTGACTTGTCTCTGGTCTAATATGACCATGGCAGGAAAACTGTGCGCTGAGGTGTGGGTAGTAAACAATCAATATGATGCTTTATCTGAGCCATTAATACTGTAAAATGAAAGTTAAAATAGTTTTGTCAGATCAGGCTAATTTAGTTAACAGTATCTGTTGGCAGGTTTATCATTACAGGCTTCTGTTGTGCTGACAAACACAGCTCAAACACACATAACATTGTTTTTAATTATCATCAAGAACAAAGGCCAGAGCTGAAACAAGCAGGTACCTAATATTACAAACACATATATATTCCATTCAATATATTCAGACTTCCATTCCATATATTAGGACGGACAAACTTCATATATATATTATTTCCTAAACGGCATGCCATATAGATAGATAGATAGAGTGTACATACAGTTTCGGGATAATGTTTTATCCAAGTTTAAAGTCACTAGACTGAGGTTGAATGAACTCTTGGATTAAAGTTGTTCATAAAAGTGATTAGGTAAGAGATTAGAGTATTTCTTGCTGTGTCATTCCAGGTGCATAGGGAAGTACAGTGTCATATACAATAATACACCAGGGTCAAAAGATCCTACCTGCCCCGTTTCTTTGACATGTTTCCATAAATTCACACAACCCTGTGAGAAACGAGACAATTCGGTTAGTGAATATGACAGGACCAGCTGACGCTTACATTCTTCACTAAACTGACATCATCCAAATATTATTTAGCATGTAATGAGCAGCAGACAGAGTCGTGTTACACAGCAGGTCTGAATATGGGGCCACAGCCGTGCGAAGCCGCCAACCCGCAGTACCGGATGTAAACAACATTAACTGCGACAAGCCTAATGCTAATGCTAACTAACGTAGCTCAAAGCTAATAAAGAGTAAGTTACAGGTTATATATTTATGCAGCTAACCATATGGCTGATAAATGTCTAACTTCACCGATAGTAGCTGAATAAATGTCGACGTGTCAAGTGTCGCCGGAATGTGCAGCTACAGTGTGTCTAAAATTGGAAACAGCTCGTTAGCTTACGTCAATGAATCCTTTCAGTCACTGTTTATTTTAAATGAGTAACATTTCTGAGAATTTAGCTTCTGTATTCCAACACATAAGCTAGCTGAACAAAAGGAAATGCATCGCCATGTAAGCGCTGATTTTGTACACTGGTTGTAGCTTCTACGTTGACGGGTAAAATAAGGACTTACCATAGGAAATTAAATTACATTTACAATTTCATCGACAAGATCAATAGGCGGGAGCCGGCAGAATAAGCTGTTTGCCCTACCTGATCAATAATTTCACATGTGTTTGTCTTTGCAGAGCAGATTCCACCACCTAATGCTGGCTAGATAGACGGAAACGACCTTTGTGAACTACAACTACCAGAAGGAAGTCACAGCTCTCAAAGCACTCTGGGATTTGAAGTCAGTGTGATGTGCTTCCTTTTTATTCGGTGCAACCAGTGCCTCTAAAGTGTTATCACAGTCCGCTGTTTTATGGATTTTTTTGAACAATTGGATATTATTATATTATTAACATGTTGTTCTCTTGTAGATGTTTAGGATATGGTGAAGCTCAGAAAGTCCCAAAACTCCATTTCCCATCATTCACCATTTTCCCCCCCACGGCTACACATCTGCAAGACATTTATTTCCTATACACCACCCTAAGAACAAGTAAGTAATAATAATTATAGTCACAGACAAAGCTAGGGGTAACATGCTTTTAAACGGTAATTATTAAAAGCTGTTAACTAAGACAGAGACAAAGACAGAGTTTCTTATTCAGAAGGCTACATTTTAGGTTTAAATTACATTCTTTTCACACAATTGATTCTTTATATGTAATTCAATTTGATACTCCCAATTTTTTTAATATCATTGAAATTGTTTTGGGGCATAAGGAAACATAGTTGAATGGGTTTTGTGTTAGCATATAAATATTGTCAGAATAGCTGACTTGTTATAAATTATTAGTGATTGTTATAATACAAAAGAACATCGAAAAGCACACAGAAAGACATTATTTATGTATTTATAGTGTTTTAACTGCGTGCTTCGACAATGAACTCTCTATGGTATGGCAACGCATTCTCAACTTTTACGTGTTATTTGAGTGTATATTAATCAATCATAAGGTATATGGAACATTTGTAAAAGGCATAGTAACTATTTCACACATTATAAAATACATCACAATACATGCATTTATACTGTGACGCTATCCTACTGAGGGGAAATACCTTTCTTGTATCTGAAATGCTAATTTCCTCCACAAGATGTCATACTAAACACAAAGTCTCTGCCACTGGCTCTTCTGACAGACTTCAGATGGTGTACTGAGTAGTGTGGAGAGTGAATGATGCAGTACCCTTGGGTGACAGCCTTTTCAGGGTGAAAGCTTTTGGTTTTATCTTGTGCCAAATCACCTGTATGTGTATGACTCACTTGTGATGTGGAGGTGAATCAAAACATAAACCATAACCTCCTGTTAATGCTATAATCACAAAGCAATCAGCAGTAATCACATAAATCAATGTGTGTGGCTCTATTCCTTATAAAAACCTCTAGCCATTTTTTCTTCAACTATTATTTATTTATTTTTCCGCTTATTTATATTTCATTCTCGCATTTATGTAAAATGTAAAATGGCAGCACTTTGACACACAAACACCATTTTACATACATAATACACATGTAATGAACAAAACAAACTGTAAGAAGAAAAGGATTCTTGCCCTTTTTTGAAAACAACAAATTAAGTAGCACAAACATAGATGGCAGGTCAATCAAATAACCTAAATAAATAAAATAAAAATGTCCAAATGGCCTGTGTTGATGTTTGCAATTAATTCATGTCATTATAATTAAACTAATTTTGCCCACAGAGTAACTACCATTGAGGACACTGAGGGCATGTTCTCATATCCAGGGCAGATTTGGAGTTTACATTTTACAATTTTGCTTATACATGGTGGGTGTTTTATAGGCTGCTTCCAGTATTTTTAAACAAATTTAAATTGGAAAACTTGCATGTATTCTCCTGAAGATAATCTAAATGATATGTGTAAATTAGAGATGTTATTAGTGTTGGGTCCAAATTTTCTGAGTGCGATGGGTGGGATGTTGAGGAGACTTGTGTCATGATGCCTGTACTTAAATTCTTGGCTGCAGCCCTGATCAAGATGTGTGTATGTCTGCCTTAAAAGTTAAGTATCTTCAAAAACAGACAGGTAAATGTGTTTTTGTTCAGTTTAACCTCACCCTTTAAACTTATTGAACCAATCTTTATTCAGCCACTCATGGTCTAAAATCCACTGCGGCATCTCAGTTAGATCTATAGATCATTTTACCCAAAGAGAGAAATTTGCTGTCTGACATTACCTGTGGCGGTCTGAGTGGTTGCTGCCTGAATTCAGTCTTTCTAATAACCAAATTATGACTCTGGATTTAAACTGTTTGGCCACAGATATTTCAGATCAGTTCGCTGCAGACGGAATTGCTGTGAGGTGTGAGTCAGTGTTGGTGCGCTGTAAAGCTGACAGCCTTCATGAGGAAGCCTGTGTTGTATCGACACAAAGCTGTCCAGCGTCCAAGGTTGCCTCCTCTTGTCCTTGTTGTTGTCACAGCAACAGAAAAGGCCTGGATGTTGGAGAAATTGGCTGGCGGGCTTTTTGTGTTGTTTTTTATTGTTACATTTAGTCCCATGATGCTCTACAGCAGGCGTTCAAATCAGTGGAAGTCACTCAATTTGCAGGGCAAAAGGAAGTATGGAGTGTGAGTGAAGCTCATTCCCAAAACCAGTCTGCCCCCTGAATTTATTGATTCAGACAAAATATATTGCATTTGCAAAATCCTCATGGTTACTCGTCTGTGACTGACATCCTCTGCTGCTCCTCTCTTGCAGGTTTCTCCAGCTCTGCCATCTGAGGAGGGGAGCCCACAGCGGCCCTCTCCCCTGAGACGCCATGAGAATACCATCTCCAAAAATAGAGGTCTCCTCCTCTCCTTCCAACTCTTCCGCTCTTCCAGGTATCTGTCGCTTCCATTTTGCGTTACTGCATGGAGGACACACTCACAGCTCATCCACACACTCCTGCACAGAAATGATCTGCACCCTGCTGAGAGACGCTCCTGATGGTTATTGTCAGGTATTGCAGGGAGATTGCATTACAGACTTGTAAAGTCAACCCAAGGTTAACGTATGTGTGTGTTCATTGATTAGATATGTCTATTATTAGCAACATTCCTATGCAAGTTAAATCAATGGTTTAAAGGGATGGTAGATCGTGGCTGTATCATGCATGTCTGGAGCTGAAGTCGAACTTGACTGTGATGAGTGTGTGTGTTTGTGATGTGTGAAGCAGGGTGTTGGAGCTAAAAAAAGAGGTGTGCTGCTGCTGACTGTTTTCAGCTTTAATTAGCAGGGTTCTGTTTATGTCCGGATGGATCACAGCTCACCTTTCCTCTCTGAGGATCAAAAGGCAAATATGAACATGTTCGACAAAACCCTTCGAGCCAAATCAATGCATGACGAAACAGCATCTTGAGCGAGTGAGGTCACTGGATACAGAACAACACATGAGCATGTGTATTCTGCTGGCTGCTGACTATTCCTGTGCTTTAGTTCATGTTTAGATAAAATCTAGTACCCCTTCTGTGAGGATACATGTTTCACATGTCTGATTTATCAAATTACTTTTCCAACAGAATTTTTGGTCACATCTATCCCAGGAGAAGTGTCATCCTTACAGTAGTGAGGAAATATAATATTTTCTAGACCTTTCATGCAGAGAGCCCATCTTTATATATTCAGTCTAATAAATGAAAATCCCAAAAGTCCAAATTCTATATTCCTTGTGAGAGAATAAATCACCCCTGGATCGCATGTGTATAATTGAATTTCTTGGTGTATGTGATGATGAAGTGATCTATTCGTCAAACCTCCCACAGCTAGCATGGAGGTTGGTGTTTCCATCCTGTGATACCTTTTGGTTACACATGCTGGTGATTTATGTGGTCTGATTGTCAGCAGTCTTGGATTTTCTGCAGGGAGTCAACATCTGTAAAAGACTGAAGCAAGAGTATATATCTATCTACCCATCTGTTATGTAGAGCATTTCAGAAACACAAATAACAGCAAGATGTCTGAAATAAAAATTACTGATGCCACAAAGCATGAATAAAGTGCCACAGAAATAACTACATCATTGAACAACGGCCCTTTCTGAGAGCTAAAGGTGGCCATAGCATCTGCCATCAAGCACTTAACCATAACACTAAATGTATTAATGTAATTATATCCAGTCAGTGTGATAATAAGTAAATCCTCTCATTAATTGGGTCTTAGGATTGTGTAGCTCTTGCTGTCACAGCCAATTGACCCCAAGAATGAGGTGGAGTACATGTGCCTTCATTTATGCACAACTCTAATTAACACTAGAACCAGAAAGGGACGACAGAAACTTAAGGTAGTACAGTTTACAATTTAAAACATTGTGATATCTTTTATATTTCATCTTATATGCCCATGTTATTCATGTCTATAACATTATGCTAAACTTACCAACGTGTATTGTATATGCTGGTACACCAGCATATCCCAGTACAAGACACAGTGATTGTATTGAATTGTTGTCTCTTCTTTTCTTTTCTCAGTAGGTTTGGTCACTTTTACACTTGGTCTACTGCTATTTGGTGTGACTTATCAGACATTTATCTGTTACTTTTAGCCTAACATTTAGACTTTTCTGCTCACTTGCTAAATAGTTTTCATGCACTCTCAGTTGCTTTGTCTGGTGTAAAACAGCTGATTCAGGTCAATGCAAAACTGAGACATGTCTTGTGCAGTCAGCCATAAAACATGCAATAGGTGATTTTTTGGATACATGGGGGCAGACTTGGAAACAAGCGCACTGACGCTGATTTTATCCAACAATATATGGTCTTCTACTTATGGTTTATGAGGTATATAGGCAGTTTTGTTAGGCGTCTCATACAGACGCTGAAGGAGCGGTGAGCTTTTAGAGCTTTTTGCTGAAAACTGCTGCCTGCTGCGGCCTAGAATGCAGTGAGTGAGAATCAAAATACTAAAGTTTCATTCTCTTTTGTTTTTCTCTGTGAGTGACTCCTTTTGCTTACAAGTAGTTATGGGTCCAGTCCTAATATAAACCTACTGATTATAGCCATTTTAATATCAACATCACACCAATTTGTAATTCAGTCCATTTTTCTCCTAAACACAAACATGCGGCTATATAATTATTTTAAAATAAAGTCAGTTTTCCTATTTTTTTCAACTTAGCTGAGCCACTCCACAATCTCTCCAGGTACCCCCTGGTATTTGCAGCAGTGTCTCGTGGGATATAAATTTGAAAATGAAATGTTTCCAAATTTAACAGCTGGTCGTGTTGCTTTCTCTGGAGAAATTGTGCTTTTTAAAATTGATTTGAAGGGTAATTTACTTGCTACGCCCATCTAAAGTGACGGATGTAAATCGCAATGGTTTAGTGTCTTGCTCAAAGACACGTCGACAGGACTGTGTTATTGATGAACAGAGTAGCTGCAGTGGAGATGTAATCTGACACTGTCTGCTGACGACAAGACATCTTATCCTTTTACTCCTCACATGCTAAGAAATTATTTGAACATTATATTTCCTCGTTCAGATATTAAACACTATTGAATATATTGATCACTTCATCCTCCAGAGAGAGAGAGTTATTACTTCTAATGTTGATTACAGTTTATTTTGATGAGTAACAGTAATGTACTCTCTGTAGTCTCTCCAGCAGGCTCCTGAACTTAGTGGACTCTCTATTTTTCTGCCCACACTTTCTTTCCCTTGTTCTGATCCTTTAATCTCTGCTAAACCCACTCTGACTTCATAGCCCTGAGTCATACTGTATCACATCAGACTCCTCTCCTGTCCTTCACTTCCTCACAATATATTTTTGTGTTTTCACAGTGTCTCACAATGTGTGTGATCATCCTGTCACTGTTAAACAAACAGCAGGGGGTGCTGCTCTGTCAATTCATTGCTGATGCTGCTTGCTGATTCCATAGGAGCCAATCTGATGCCTACCCTTGCTCTGTTTGTTTAGGGCTGTGTGTGTGTGTGTGTGTGTGTGTGTGTGTGTGTGTGTATGTGTTACTTTCCTAATGTAACCTAATGTCATGTGTAGAAAACAACAGAACCAGACAACACTCAAAACAGCAAAACAGCAAAGGGACAAATGTTTTTGAAAAAGTTGCAGTTGACTGGGGCATTTGTTCAAGTCTGACTGTTCGGTAGTTTAATCTATGACAATGCATCACATATCTTGATCACATGTTTTTTATGTAAAACCAGAAGTTGTGATGGTTTGGGGTTTTGGGATTTCCTGTTTTATTTTGAATGTATTGGTGCGTTTCATTTGACATGGGAAGTTGAAATTTCCGAGTTCCAAGTCACAAATTTCAACTGGAACACCCCCTTAAGTGGGATTTCCGTCTCGGAAAGCTGTGAAAACTTCACCAACCCCAACCTTAAAATCCAGTAGTGAAAGATGTTAATGTTAGTGTAATATACTGTTTATCACTCTTCTGTCTTATTTGTGTCTCTTCAAATTAGTCGTACACACAGTCCTGTCCAATTTATATCTGTAGACATGTTGCTCCGGTGTTTGTATGTGTTAAATACTGCGTAATGCATCATTATCAACTGGTATTGCTAACAATGGCCAGAGGCATCAGTCTTGGTTTTCCAACTTAAACATGTTGTTGTACTAGAATGCTGTATACTCAGGTGTGACGGTACTTGCTACTGCGACCTCCAACTTCCGAGGTAAATGGAACGCACCAGATCATTCCTGTTGTGTGCTGTGTAGCTTTTCTTCCTGTTGTTGTGATCAGGTTGCCCTGCCCTACCCCACTGGGTCTCGTCAATCACCTTTCCTATTTAAGTGAGTGTCTTCCCATTATCTATCTTCTTCATACAATGTTGAGTGTTCTTCCCTGTTTTCCTATGCATGCCACCCATGTTTGGATTTATGTTTGGATTTCCTTGACCTTGGATTACAGCCTCCAACTATCTTAGACTTTCCATGTTGCCTGTTTCCCCAGTGAAGTGTTTTGCGTTTGTCTTGTGCTCGTGTGTCTGTGCTCAGCATTGTGACAGAATGATCTGACCAAAAATATGGACCCAGCAGACATTAAATTGTTACTTTCAAGTGACTACATGCTGCCATTAGGAACTCCACAGACTGTTTGTGTATTCTCTAAACTTACCATTGATGGTAGAGTAATTACCAACTATAAATAAACTTAAGATGGACTTGCAGTTTAGCCCTGTCTGCACCTCAGCCTGCTAGCTTCCAGCCAACTTCCCAGCTAGCTAGCACCCGTCCTTGCAGCCAGCCTCGAGAAGGTTTCCACCATCGCCTTTCCGTCCTGTCTCCTGGTAATCCTCCGGACCAGCTCAGCCCTTTGGTCTAACCTCCTTGTCGGCCTCAAGACCTGCTCATCCCTTCAGGAACAGCCTCCAGGCCACCCGCCTGGGGGCACCAGCTCTACCCAGCACTTCAGACACTTGCCCTTGAGTCAGAGGTTTTGTGGCACAACATATAGAAATGATATGTTGATCGGGAAGGAAATTTCATTGCATCCTGCTCACACTGCAGAAACAAAATGAAGACAAACGCAACATCATTGTGGCCACATCCACAAAATACCATCTGTGACCAGAGGCTGTGACTATTAAAATGGCATGATATCTTCAACCGCCTTTTTTCCCTGACGTATGCTAGAATCCACAACAACATGATGCCTATTTGTGATGTAACAAATACACATCATCTGACTGAAAGGCCTGCAATCTGCTGATTTAGTTTTAAATAAATGGATGGGTTTCTTTCCCCCTGTTTAGTGCGATCTGGCTTGTTTTTATGAGTCTGTATGACGAAAGCACAGCCGATAACAATACCACAGGGTTGGTGTGGAGTAACAATATGCCTCATCCTCCTTCCTGCACCCAGTGTTCTCTTGGATTGCGTTTGTGCATTAAGTGTGTGTTTGGTGATGGTGGCAGTGGGAATAAGCTTGATGTTGGGGCTTGTGGGTGAGGAAGAGACAGGAGGAGAAAGAGAGCTGGTCTGCAGCTTTACCCTTCTAGTGACTCAGCAATTTCAGAGATGAATTTTTGTAAATAATCCCCTCTTCTCATTTCTGCTTCCTTCACTCCTTATCCCCTTTACCCTTTTCACACTCCATCACTCCATCCTCCCTCCTCACTCCCAATAACCATTTATGTCTCATTACTTAATTGCTATAAAAATAACATCTCATCATTGTAATGACTCTCAATTAGAGAAAAGAGGGACAGCAAATTCGAAAACTCATCATCATGCTCCTTTTCTAGAAACGCAATTGAGCATAACATAATCTGGTGAAATAAAAAAAGGGAGAGGCATTATTTAAATGCAGATCTTCAGCTGAACACCCATCACTGACAGCCCTCCTCTGTTTAGTGCACAGAGCGAGACGTCAGTGGCACTTTGCTGAGAGACGCAGGGACAGAAATAGACCATACTTTGGATATCTGAGGAGAGGAGGAGAAAGGAGAGGTCCTAGGTATTCTGCCATTCTAGATAACACTGACTCTCCAGCATGGTGGGGTGGAGAATTTACGCCAGCAGAGACAATGAGGGGCATGAGCGTGCACTGAGTCATGCACTGAAGTTGTGTGTGTCTGCGCAGCGGTGATCTGATGGAAACAGAGAGAGGAAGGAGAAAGGAAATGAGCTTACATGTGAACCCTATTAGATTAATAAGAGTCTACAAGAGTCATGGGGACACTGGAGTGATCGTAATGCAAGAGAGCACATGTGTCATGGTTGTAACAAATCTGAAAATATTGACAATTTTCTTCATTTGACTAATTTATATCAATTATCAGCACATCTTTAATGCAAACTCTGTTTTACATCATTATTTAGTCCCAGATCGTGTTAATGTAAGCCCATAGCTGATTTTGTCCCCACCACTTTATGAAAGCATTTCCTAAAAGTTTTCTGAAAATTAGCTTGCAACAAGAAATGTTAAATAACAAAAAAAATTCTTTGGGAAAGGTTTACCTGCACAATAGGAAAACATGAGATGCAATGTAAATATAGAAGAAAAAGATCTGCCTTGTCCATAAAAAGTAACTTAGGCTAAAAAAACAAGCTGCTGATTACTGCATTATATTCAATAATATTTTTATATTCTGATTTGTCACCGGCCACATGAATTTTGTTTCTAGCTATTTCCAACATAAATTGGTGCAGAAAATGTCTATAGAATGCAGGAAATTAAGAGTTAAGAGTGCTCAAAATCTTCTGGGGGAGGACACCCAGACCCCCCAGTTGAATAGCCTATTTCATCAATGATTATTTCTTCTAAATAGCATTGGAGTATCTTGTTGTCTTGTTCTCGTGACTTCAATATTGTGCATTATCACGTCTCATGGACTTAGTGTTTCATCACACCCCTAATATGAACCCTTGAATGTCCCCACCACTTTTCAACACAAAGTGACGCCCTTGTGTCATTTTTCACATCCTCAAATATGCCACTTTCAAGCTAGGTTAGGTATGGAGTAAGAGACAGCTAGATTTTGAAAGTTTCCAACTGAACAAATCCCACCCCCTTCCCTTCAGACCTCCCTCCAAAGCCGCTCCCCCAAAACACAGTGCATGGGCAGAGTGCGTGCACATAGTTTTAAGTAAGGCAGATAAAGAGATAGACAGACAGGTAGTAAAATGAAATGATTGGCTGTCCTACCATCAGGATTAAACAATGTTCACCAATGTTCACTGTGTTAGCAATCTGAGATTTACTAATTATCACTAAACGCAAGGTACAGCTGAGGATGATGGAAATGTTAATTATTTTAGAGGGATTTGGTCAAAAACGAAGCACTGGACAAAATTTTTACCTAATTATGGTTTTAGGCCAAAGTCAGTGGTATTCTTACATCAGCCACGTCAGATTGAACAAAGGGTCACCATGACTGGTTTGACTTTTCCTCAAAGCTCACTGTGCCCAAACCTTGCTCCCACTAACTCCCATTACTCACCACTTATTTATACTGGTTTAACTTGAAGGCCTGATAGTTTTAGATAGATTTCTTGGTTAAGTGGTCTAATGTTTTACATGTTTCCATACTGAAATACTTTCTTCAATTTGTTCCTCACTTTTATGACAATTATTCTGATTAGTGATGACATTCAAAGAACCACATATTTTTTGTGTAATTATCCCCTCTCTGGGGCGGCGTGGTGGTGCAGTGGTTAGCACTGTCGCCTCACAGCAAGAAGGTCGGTTGCCCCAGTCTTTCTGTGTGGAGTTTGCATGTTCTCCCCATGTCCGCGTGGGTTCTCTCCGGGTGCTCCGGCTTCCTTCCACCATGCAAAGACGTGCAGACTAGGTTAATTGGTGTTTCTAAAAATTTTCCTTAGGTGTGAATGTGAGCGTGACTGGTTGTTTGTCTATGTGTAGACTGGCGACCTGTCCAGGGTGTACCCCGCTCCAGCAATGGTCCCCCCCCACACACACACACACAATTTAGCAGCTGATGATTATGATAACATGAAGTGAGTGGAATATTACCCAAAACTCCAAGCTTTTAAGATCTCTGTTTCATACAGTCACAATGCCACAAAAACAACCCATTTGTTGCTGGATATTTTGGTTAAAATGTGACACAAAGCCCCTGCCATCTTTGAAATCTGTTATTATTTCTACATTTCAGTGAATAGGCAATTGAGTCACTGGAACCCCACATGTGTAAATATAAAAAAGAAAGAAGACCCTGTTAAATTAAATGTATCTCTCAGGTCTTGGAAGGACCATAATTTATCACTGTTGTAGATATCTGAGAGGGTTTCAATTACCACAGTTTTGCTGTGGGAAATGAATGGGTTTTCCACCTATTTGTATAATGTTATATTGAATATTGGTGTATTTCATTTCCCATTGGTCTTATTTTACAAGTTGTTGCCACAATTCCGCATATAGATCAAGTCGCTTATAATTGGTCTAAACACTTAACTTGAAAAAGCACATCTTTAAAAGTATCCAGTGAAATAATAAATTTTTCTAATTGGACCAAAGGTGTCTTAAACTTCTCTTGCCATTTTGATAATGGACGGAGTATAAAGGATATGTACTACAATTCAAAATTTGGAACATTTAAACCTGATCTGTTATCACGCTGGAGTTTTAGAGTTTTAGAGTTTTTTGTCTTTTCCATATAAATTTTGCGATAAGATTTTGCAATCTATTCCAATAACCCACTGAGGGAGGCTTTTGGAACATATTAAAAAGTAAGGAATTTGTTTATTTTTACAATAGAGATTTCTTGTGGCAAATGAAATTTAAAATTTTTACCATCTACCTAAATCCTCTGAAAATGGATTTAAAACATTTTTACAATAGAACATATATATGATATAAAAGAATAAATGTTGATTCCCAAGTATGTAAAATTTGAAACCATTGGCAAATATTGATCCAAATTTGGTACCTGGTCAAGATATATCAACAAATCATCTGTTTACAAGGCTATTTGATGAATGCTCCAACATCTAAACTTGTGTAGACACTAAAAGAAACTCACAAAATTTACAAAAGCTTCCTTGATATGAACAAAGATGAATATGCCATGTCAAGGTGAGCAACAAACAGACAAATAATATGGCATACGGTACAAGCTCTTTAGACACTAAGCTGAGCACAGAGCCTTTCAGTACATTTTTACTGCATTAACAGGACTTATCCGAGGTATGTTTGTTCCCAGGTGAGAGAAAGACGAGAGAGAGTTGTTAGGACACGGGGGTGCTTTGTGTGAGGGTGATGGATGCTGTGGGATTTCTCTATCCTCCTGACAATTAGACCGTCACTGCTGCGGCCCC
>NC_060155.1:17809612-17846881 GCF_021292245.1 Micropterus dolomieu | reverse complement strand
CCCCCCCCCCCCCCCCCCCCCCCGCCTCGCCTCACACCCAGAAGCAATGGC
This sequence comes from Micropterus dolomieu, assembly GCF_021292245.1. Lineage (NCBI taxonomy): Eukaryota > Metazoa > Chordata > Actinopteri > Centrarchiformes > Centrarchidae > Micropterus > Micropterus dolomieu. Next base: position 17,846,830 of record NC_060155.1, on the reverse strand, counting down.
CTGCTTAAGATGCCTCAGCACACAGTAATCAATCTCTTTTAAGGCCACTTAAAATCACTACTAGAGATTATGTTTCTGCACAGAGTGCTGGGTTTCACTAGAAAATGCAAGACCCCACAGCAGTACATTAGTGATTATGGTCACACAGCCAAACACAATGACGGAGCAGAAGAGGCCGGCCCCTGGGCTAACGCTCGACAGCAACAAAAAGACGTACGCAGGAAGAATTAAATATCTCTGTTAAAGGGTCACAGCAACAAACAATTTATCTTGTTTATAGTTTTTCTCTGTTTTCTGTCACGTTCTCTCTGCCTCCGCTCGTTCACATCATCTGAGCTGTTAGTTAATAGTTTTCACGCAAACAATGACTCTGTACCACCTTAGAAACCGGAAAAATTACCCTGTGTCAAAATGAGAAAGATAAGTCGCTCCTGTTTGAGTTTGGTTGTCTTTAAAAATACCCTAAATATAAGAGCATTTTCACCTCAGATGTGACCTGAAGCTTCATCCAGGGATTTGGAAAATGCAGGCAACATAAACGCAGGCAAGCCTAACACTTTCCAAAGAAACTTCAATCTCTTTTGTGGTTAGCCAGCAATTTGGCCCAGAAGTAGATCCCTAGGTAGCTAGCTACAATAGCTAACCCAGGGGGGAAATTTCTGTGTTTACTTTCAAATTATTTATAGGCTCGTGGCTCATGCTGTTTGCCCGTTTGTACATTCCTTTGCCAAAGTTACATTTCCTGAATCTCTTCAATGGAGGTGGCAAGTGCAAGTTAGCATAAGTCATACTCCACATTCAGTGTTTCTCACCTGAGTACATTGTATTGTATCCTTGAGGCCTAACAAATGTGTTAAATGTATTTTCTTCCTCATAAAACATTTGCAAAGCCACGTTTTTGCAGGCGTCCTCTAACACTGCCATTGTTGGCTCTTTGCTAAATTTCTTTGCACTTTACTGCCACCTGTAGAGCAGTGGAATAATGTGAATTATTTAGTAGGAATGCATATCGCCTCGTGCATGATACAAACAAATCTGGGGCCCACTCTTAAAAACATTGCTCCATAGTGCTACAAGTGGTCAAAAACTCCACAGGGTACCTTTAAAATGAATAAGATACACTCTCTGCAGTGACAATGGTGTGGTAAGTTTAGATGCACTTTTAATTTCTGATAAAAGCTTTACAATGAAGGGCGCACTCGGATGGAGAATATTTTTGTCTTGCGTGTGTGTGTGTGTGTGAGTATGTCTGCTCTGATGAATAGCCACAGTGTCACTGAGTACAGACCTTGACAGAGCAGAACAGATGAGATGATTCAGAAGCCAAAGCATTGTCCTGGCTCTCATCACTTCAGTTGGCGGCCCAGAGCAAATATTATCGGTGGAAGTGGATGATGGAGTGAAATCATTGAGCATGGGCCTTTCTTTCCTGTCGCAAAACAATCACAGCTGAAATACCCTAACGACCCAAGGAGATTAAATGTTTTGCTAACGAAACAAAGTGCTCTAACAAAAAAAGGCTAATAATATCTGCCTGGAGATTTTTGTCCCATTTCTCCATGAATCATATTTCTTGTTCTCCATATTGCTGGCATATCACTGCTTTGCTTTCTGCAACCCTCTATCCCCTTCTTTTTACTTCATCCTCTCTATTTCTCTCCTGTTCTTTTGGCCAGGGGGTTCATGGATGTTTCTGGGTCGTCTGTAATGGGAAGTGTTTAGCAGAGCAGATGCATGGAGTGCTGCTCAGGCCAGCTGCTCAAAGACAGCCCAGCAGCCACCCTTTCAGCTCCTCCACTCTCCTCTGCCTCTTACTAATTTAAAAAAATATATTTTCTGTCAAGAGAAGGGACATTTACAATGTTAAGTTCAGAAGAAATTGTTGCTGTATTTTACTTGAGAAAAATATTTTCATGGACTTTCTCTGGAAGCCGTTAAACAGGTTTTTTAACACGTTTGAACAGTTCATAATTTATTTATATAAACATTGTATGTATGAGCTGCATACAGGCAGTGACCTTGTTACTGCTGTTGCCCTCTTCCTCCTCCTCCTCCTCCTCCTCTTCTGCCCCAAGAGACACACAGCTCATTACATAATTTGTTGCTGATACAGTACACAATAAGAAATATTGTTAGATAGACTTTAGTGGCCAATTTGACTGTAAAGCTTTACATCATCAAGACTGAATTCATGTCTCACTATTCCGGAACATTAAAGAATGGATTGTCTTAATCTAAGGTGTATTCATTTTAAATCTGTTTATTGTAAACTTTTGTTTTTTTGAGGTGCATGCACTGTTATATAGTGTATAATAATAACAATATCGATGAGAAAGTAGCCATAATCTTGTAAAATAGTTAATAACAATGGCCGCATGTCAGTTGTGGTTAGTTGAGTTGATGGTTGCAATATAAGAAATCATATTCACTATATAAAACACTAGTTGGATGTATATGTACAATGTTTAAAAAATATTGTTTAATCTCTTTTTATGTATGTTGACATGCATGTGCATCATAAATTCTTGGATTACTGGACAGCAAGAACAGTGAGGGAAAAAAATCTTTTTGCCATTTCCTGTCTTTTGATGTATGCGTGCAGTAAGTATGCCGCTGAATGGACTGAATTACAGTTTGGTTAGGGGTCACGTGATTTATAGGCAGTGTGTCCTTGGATGAAGACTGCATTGATCAGTGTTTTTATCTACACAAGTAATGAAACATAGTAAAACAATCCCCCTCGGGGACCAAAGATAAGATGGCCAACAAATTCAATTGAATTCAGTAAGATCATGTGTCCCTTCACCCCTGTCTCTCACTGGGTGTTTTTCTGTTGATCATTTCAGCTTGACGCACTTCTCACTTCCTCCCCAGCCCACTGTCCAGCAACTGTGATGTTACCGAGGCTTCTTGCGGCTGTAAGATGATTTACTTTCTCTCTCCCTGTGTCTTGCTCACTGACTCATTCATGGAGTCAGAGCTTGGACCAAATGCTAATCCTGGCATTCAGATTTGAGCTCTCTAGATGCTCCCCAGTGCATGGAGGACATGGCTGAAGCAGCTTCAGCAGAGAAGGAATGTTAGGGCATGAGGGTGAGCGTTTGTGCCTTAGTGTGTGTGTGCGTCTTCTTTCCGTACACACACACACACACACACACACACACACATAGTTTTCTGTGTGTATTCTCAGGAGCACCTGCAAATGTTACAACAATAACAAACTGCACCTGTCCTTTTGAATCGCAGTTGCTGAAAATGCTGATTTCCCTGGGAAGACCCTGGGGGACACAAATGTTTTAGCTTCTAAAAATGGACAAAATAGGAAGTTTGTGAAGACCAGTCAAGGAGCAGTGCGAATAAACTGGAAGGAGATGGATGGGAGGGGACAAGGATACCAGTAAGCAGCTAAAAAAGCAAATTGCCCTCTGGAGGTAAACAGCCAGGGGGGTAATGCAGGAGATGCTTATATGATTAATTGAAGTAGGACAGCCAGGGACACAGTAGAGGACCAGCACTGCAGTGGAAACGAGGTAGAGGACAATCCTCAGCCATATACAGGATGAAACTATATACTCAGACTACATATAGCTTCACAACTTGGTGTAGTAGCTGCCTGCAGCCACTATCAGTACATTGCTTCCTCATTGAATTACAATGAAATGGAGCGAGAGAGAGAAAGAATGCGTGTGTGTGTGTGTGTGTGTCAATAGAGCTGAAGAGAGAGAGAGGACATTATGTCACGTCAAGGTAAAACTATGTACACGCACTGCGGATGGCCTCACCCACATTTGTACCAGCCGCATGAGGAGGCAACATGTAAAACTCTGTGTTGAAACCTCACCTTGCATGTAATTTTAATCTTTCCATCTCAGTTTGCCATGCATAATCACTGAGGATCCAGACAGCAGCGCGTGTGTGTGTGTGCGGGGGGAAGGAAAGGAAATAGACGGAGAGGGAATGGGTGGGTGCTGCTCCCAGGCTGCCAGAGGAGTGTGTCCTTGGACTGCCCTCATCTCTGACGCACACACCCACCCACCCTTTCACACACACACCCACCCACACACACACACACACTTGCCACTGGTTCATTTACTCTCTCTCAGTATCAGACAAATACAAAACTAGGGCTTGCGTGTGCGCACATGCACTCTTAAGTACAGGAATAAATACACTTGCTGCTGTGCTGTGTGCGTTCCCGCAGACACACACACACACACACACACACACACACACAGTGGAAACCTCATAGACTGAGCTCAGACATCTCATCAGGGATGCAGCAGAGCCCCTGTCTGCAGAGAGAGAGATCTCATCTAATGTGGGGTAGAACAAGGGTGGAGGGGTTGCTGGCTGATTTACAGGGTTGAGGTGTGTGTGTGTGTGTGTGTGTGTGTGTGTGTGTGTGTGTGTGTGTGTGTGTGTGTGTGTGTGTGTGTGCGCGCGTACATACTTGCAGCTATCAATTTAACTCTAAAAGGTACGTTAAATGTTCACATACTCTGCATCCAACACAGTATACCGACCAACAACAAACCCCAACAATGAATAAAAGTCCACACACAGAGGTAAGTATGCCAATGCGCTCATCTTTTTATTGCACAACAATGTATCGTCTTTTTACGAACGCTTAAACGACATTGCCACTGACTGACAGACCAGCTTATTGAGAGAGACCAGGGTGTGGCTCTGTGTTCTCGGCCAGCAGAGGTGGTGGACAAGACAGTCTTTTGGACGCAGGCTCAAATCAGCCCCGCGCCCTCGCCGCCAGCTGTGCATCGCAGTCTGAAAGGACTGGACGGCAACAAATTTCACCAGCATCTTAAGAACCCCCCCCCCCCCAGATCCTTTGAGATCGATTTTGAAGTGCTGCGGCTCGGGCTTGGAGCTGATTTGGGATTGTAGACATCAACTTAGACAGAGCTGGAGTTCTGATATACTTTAACCTTTTTGTTAAGAGCAGAAGCCAAGCACAGCCTGAAATGGTTGCAGATTGGCCTCCAGAGAGAGAGAGAGAGAGAGAGAGAGAGAGAGAGAGAGAGAGAGAGAGGAGACACATGCTGTGTCAGATATCTGTGCTGTTGTCTACATGGTGCTGGTATTAAAGTGTGTCTGGATGCCCACACCGAGCTGCTCGTGCATGCCGTGGAATGCTACTAAGTCTAGGGATGTGCTAGAGTCATTTCTAGGAGCATTTCAGTGTTGTTGTTTTTAGAACAAGTGAAGTTGTGACCATGTAACACTTTCCAGCTTGCGCTGGTGTCTCTCTCAGCTTCATGTAGGTTTCAAACCCCTAAATGGCATCATATTCTCAAGTGGGACCAACATTATAGAAGGAAAGGCACAGGAACACACACACGCACACACAAACTCAAGCACACAATACACAGAGTCCTGAAGCAGAGAAGGCTTAGGTAAGCTAAGCAGGCTACAGTAGCTACGACACAAAGGTTTAACTGTTAGACTAAATAAAATCATTGTACAGTAGTTGGTGCACTAGATTTGAAGGTCCCACTAAGAATCGTACACAGAACTCCGCTTAGATAAGAAAAATACAAGCATGCACTCTGCTATCAACTGTCAAGGTTAACTCAACCGGGAGTCAAGCTTGTGACTGCTGTGGCTCGTGAGCCAAATTCAGCCTTGGAGAGATGTTTTTTTCAAATTAGCAAACACCAGATCATCAATGTGCAACTAGCATCAGTTAAAAGACCTGTGCAACAATATGGTTTGAGAAAGATTTTTCAGCACGGCTAGTTTTTGTTTCTGTATTGATATTATGCAGGCATCCGCCACAGTTTTATTAATTATTTCCTTTGTGATTTTTGGCTCTGTGCAGCAAGAAGGTCATCTAAGCCAATGTCTAGACTGCCAATATCCACCAGAAACGTGTCAGAGCTCACCCTCTCACTGTAGAAAATGTTTCTTATACAGCAAGTTGTGGTAAAACACAACAATGTGCCCCACATCTCTGTTTATACCATATGTACAGAACATGAAAGTACAGAGTACAGCGCGCATGGTGTTGGAAGGCTCAAACCAACAAAAATGTGCAATTTTGTGTTTCCCAAATTAGGGTAAATTATATATACTGACATTGTCATTTTAATTTAGCAATAGTAGTCTTCATCTAATGTTTTTTTTTTGTTTGTTTGTTTTTACATATATTGCAAGTTGAAAATAAAAACACATATTTGCATTTTTACAGGCACATACATACCACAAAAATAGACTATGTGGAAACTAGATATACTAGGCACAAGGTATATACAGTTCATGTGCATGGGGCACATTGCAAAAACAATAACCAAACAAAATATTCTGATAAATCACAGACACTTTTACAAACAAAAATAATACCCTGATTTACTAACATATCAACATCAAGGCATTCAGTACCCTTTATATCTGGTACAGCAAGAATGAGAGGTTTGAAACTAGATACTCTCAATAATTGTCAGTCAGTGTCAAACATGTATGTGGGATTTCAATCCCACTTCACAGCAAGGTCCAGAAGAAGGACCATTAAACAATCGCACTTTGACTTTGAACCCCCCGTCATCAGGCAAATACAGCGCTACATCACACACACGTCAACAGCGGCTGGAAGCCAACTGATTGGACACACTTGTGACACAGACACAAAACAGATAACTGACAGAAGTGAGTGCTTTGCTAGGACTGTATCAGCCTCATGGCTGAGGGTTGAAACAGAGTGGTACTGATCAAAGTATCTGGGATGCCATCCTTTGAGCGGGAGTGAATTACACACTACAGTACCTTACTGGATGGATGCAATGAAATAGAGACGGTGCCTGATATTGCCTGAAACATTAGCTCTTTAACTCTCCTTCCATCTTGCTCTCACTGACTGTGGACTCAGACTCAAAAATTCAAATAATATCAGCACAGTCCTGATAGCAGCTTAATAGGGCAAACTCTGGTATTAGCACAAAGGAATAGGGACGAGGACCAACTGATTGCACTGGAACAGTATTGAAGCACACAACAGCTATTGGCTCAAATGGACTCGGCTCATTCACAATCACATTGGCATTTTGGCATGTACCTTTCCCATAGGAAAAAAGCAATACAAAGTTCCCGTGTTGCTGACGAAGCTGGTTGCAGCACTGTGACCCAGTAATGACAAAGAACAAGGTTTAGTGCATGTTACTGATCAAACCTAAAGTGAAAATGTGGCTGCTCTACAATGAGCCAAGGTTTACAAGCCATATTATGAAGCCCTTGGATAAAAACAATCACCTACACCTTGTTTCAAGATTTCAACAGCTCTCAGGTAAAGTGATCAAAACAAAATGACAGTGAGTTACACTAAAAACAATCTGAGGGTTATGACTCAATTAGGTCCTCCTTGTTTTTCTCAGCCAATCAAAATTCAAGGGGAATCTTTCAGCATCAACAGGTTGATCATGGAAGGATAGACAAGTCTACATAAATCAATAGAAAGCCACACTACAGTAATCAATACATCTCTCTGGGAAGATAGCAAACCTGAGTGAAATGTCCATCGCATTGATTTACAGTTTGGCTTTGGATCGATGCTCAGAGCTGAAAAAGTTGGACACGATGTTTGTTTAATACATTGAATCAGCTGCCTATTTTCTATCCCAATTGTATTCACTTGTTGTCCTTTCAGTTTAACCAGATAATGGGTCCAAGAGCAGTACTGCAACCATTTAAGAGAATAAAGCATCGATTTTTATTTTGATTACAACACCAGGTGCTTAACTGAATGTCCTCAGTGCTCGCTTTGGACCGAGGAGTTCAAAGTGGTTATGACTCGCTCTGGTTCACACCCACTTCAATGAATGAACAAAAAAAATTTTATCCTCTTGTGTAAGATCTGGGGATAGGGTGTAGGGTGTAGGGTGTAGGGGGGTGGGGGGTTAGCATACAGGTTAAATACAGCAACGTTCTACCCAGAGAAGCAAAATCAAACCTAAAAAGATCACACAGACACTCAGCAACAGATACAGCAACGCCCACAACCCCCTTGCATCATAAAAGCCTCTTTAAATGTCCCCTTATTTACATGGCAGTTTTAATCTGATTAGCTGTCTCCCTTCTTGTATGGCATACATTCAGCAAGAGAAGGCTTTTAGGTTCAGCAGGATCAGAATATTTAGAATAAATATGACCAAAGCCTCAACCCAATCCCAAAATTTGAACAATAGGATTGTTGTGGGTCTAAATGTTGAGACATTCATGGGAGTTTTGGGTGATATGGGGCACACAGAGAGTTTGATATGGACAAAGAGTTTTTACATGTGAGGCATTCGTACCCCATATTGCCCACCCCAAACCCCGCATTCATGTTACATTATATCTTCAAATGGGCTTTAATGTGACATTTTTGAGGATCTGACTTGCTGAACTCAAAGCGTGGATTCCTCCTGTGACTCTAAACCAGTTTTAAGTAGTTTATCCCATCTGTTTTTATGAAAAATGACACTGCACATCCCCTCATTCCCTCAAACATTTTTGGTTAAGGTAACAACATGGTCACTGGATTACAATACCTCAAGTGAAGCCACAATAGCTGCTGGATTCAGAGTTCACATTAAAAAGAAAACAAAAGAAAAAAGAAACAAGTTCACTTTCCTGTACAGCATATATATAGATATTTATATTCATATATTTTTATATATAGGCGGGGTAGAGTATTGCAGAATTATATTGCATGTGTTAATCAATAAACCTAGACAAAAACAAGCAAGTATATAGTATGGGTTGTTCACAAATGTTTCCTTTCAATAAAGCTCAGATTATTTAACCATCAGGGTTACAATCAGTACGCTGACCAAACAGCTGACCGCCTCTCAGATGTTTCATGAAAACTGGTCAGTGCCACCATCAGCATGTGAAACCAATCGCACTTGACAAAGCAGTGTAGAGAGTGTGTGAGTCCATTCTCTGAAAATAGAACAAAAATGTACCAACAAACTCACGCACACAAACTTACACCCACATATATACATACACACAAACCAAATATATGGCTTCTAACGTTGAATCAAGGCAGTTAAATAAATGGCATTTTCTTCTATGTTTCTTTTTTAGTTGATACAGACACAACCAGACTTTGTGTTCAAGCTCAACTTTGGTTTGGGTAGATACAATGAATATAATATCCCTCTGTACTTTTTTCATCAACTATTTACACATCGATGTAAGATCGACCAGCAGTCTAAAACACTATTTTCACTACTAGTTTAAACAATATGAAGAGCAATGTGTTCTTTTGCTACGACAGCTTATACGGAAAAATTACACTGAAAACACTTTTTGAATGCTTAAAATGTCATTGTCATTTGACCTCAAGTCCCTGATTTTCATTTTTAAGTCCAGCTCCTGCTAGATTGCATTGCATGGATTCTACACAGTATGCAATAGTTACATTAATCATACTTTTCTTCATATCTTTACAGTAAAGACAGCGATATACAGTAGGTGTTTGGAAGCAGTGTGTAAGGGGTGATACTAAGACTAAAGGTGCTGGCACAGTAGACTAGGCCAGTTCAACCTTAAGTTATACTAGTTAAATTGTATAGACTCCTCCTAGCCAAAGTATCTCAAGACTTTGAGTTGCTCTTTTCCATCTGCTGACACCAGCGTACAGTGCATCCAGGTCGATTGACTGGTGGCGCTGGCGGTAGCTGATTGGTCATTTAGCAGGCTGACAGATCAGCTGGACTGACCTAAAACAAACAGATTCTCCTACAAAAAAGGCCTCTTTCCTGAACTCTACCAGGGTCACAAGTTGGAAGACAGCCGGGATCTGGCAGAGTCTAGCTCTGGAAGGCTGACAATTGAATCTTTCTTGGGAAGTCCAGAGTCTGGAGGTCCTGACCCAGCAGCTGCTGCTACTGCTCCTGTTCCAGCAGGTCCACCGGGAGGAGGTGTAGAGGCAAAGGCCACCCTCTGTTGAGCTCCTGCTGATCTCCCTACCCCTGAGGGCCCTGGCAGGCTGGGATGAGGGGGCTGAGGGGGGCCGATGGAGTTGTTGGAGGTGCGGGTGGATGGTGGGGGGCTGGGGGCTGCAGAGGCAGCTTGTGGCGTTCCCTCCTGGGGGAGGGAAGGTTGGGAGGCAGACAGGGCCCGGGTATCCTGGCTTAAGCTACCTGTATGAAGGGAGTGGGTGCTCTTGTGCGAGGCAGGCCTCTGCTGGGTCTGTGTGGGGCTGGGTGCATGGTGCTGTACTAGGGACAACTGGGAACCAGAGGGTCCTGCACTTGCCATGTACTGGAAAGTCCGTCCTGAAGCTGCGAGTGGGCTTTGTACAGGTGGGCTGGAGATTGCAGATCCAAACGCCCCTCCGAACGCCTGGGGGGGTTGAGACTGAAGAGGAGACATGGAGACTGGGCTGGCCAGGTTCTGCATCACATGGAACCGTCGCACCATACGAGGAGACTGCAGAGTCCCTGGACCTACCAGAGGACTCGCCATTTGCGGACAAAAGCTCATGGCCACAGCCTGCTGAAGAGTGGCAATAGCAGAGCCTGACTGCGGTTGGCCAGGAGGAGCAAAGATACCACCGATGGAAGGGGTCATAGACATGGCCCGCGGCCGCTGCAGGTCCACCAGCTTCACCATTTCACGGTCGTACTTGACAATCTCCTGGATCATCTCGTTCTCCTGGTTGTTGAACACACCAGAGTTGAGATCATGCTGAACCTTGTGCATCAAGATGGAGTTCTTTTTACCTGCAGAAAGAAAGAAATGGATTGATCATTAAAGAGCTAAAAACAGAAATGAGAAAGGACAAGACAGAGAGGGCAAAAAGCTGAACAAAGCATAAAAATATGGAAACATGAGGATTTGGAAAGGGAGAACAATATGAGTTAGATATAGCATGTGATGTCCTTCACACCAGGTACATCCTCTAGCAGAACAAGCCCTGAGGAAAATGGATGTTTCACCCTGCACTCTCATCTATTGTTACAGTGTCCCGTGTCATCCTGAGGGAACAGCACAGCTCATTTTACTGCCTATTTCAACAATAATATTCTGAAAACATTTCCTATGTAAAATATTATTTTGTTTTCTGTACATGGAGTTCATTTTAGAGTGCTTTTTTATTTAAAAAAGAGCTGTATGCAGAGACATTAAGTTGCTTGCAATAATGCTACAATATGTAGCTTTGACTTTTCAAAGCTACATATGCTTTGACTACATAAATGTACTGTTTATGTCAGGCTCTAATCTTATGTGTGTATGAACTGGAGGAACTCCATCGTTCTAATATATTCTTCCTAATTTAGTGAATTTAATTTAGTTTTTTTTTTTACCTATGCGGTCTAGACGGTCAATGGCAACCGTCTCGAAGGCTCGTCTCATCATGGGATATTCTTCCAGCACCTCATTAAAGTGGTCAACAGACAGAGAGTAGAGTCGACAGTAAGTCTCTGCTCGCACGCTGGCTGTTCGCCGACCCCTCGTCAATAAACAGATCTCTGAAACGAGGAAGGAGAGATTGAAACTGCCTAAAAAAGAAGCTAAACACAGCATGACCGGAAAGAAACGCTTTATACTCAAACTGTATCCTACCTCCAAAATAAGAGCCATCAGAGAGTTTCATTGCCAGAGTGCCCTTAGTGATGACGCTGCAGACTCCGTGCTGAATGAAGTACATTTTCTTCCCAATGGTGCCCTCTCTTATAATGTAATCATGTGGCTGGAACACCTCAAAACGCAGCTTGGTCAACATGGCTGTCACAAAGTTGGGCTCTGCATTGGCAAACAGCGGCATGGATGCCACGAGCTTCCGACAATTGAAGTTTACAATTTCCTAAGAAAAGACACATTTTTTGGTGTGTACAAGGACAGGAGAAATATCTGCCAAATGTGAAACTAAGGTAATACACTGCGGTCAAGTTTCGGCATGCATGAAGGGTGTGTTCAGGTATTTGTATTTTCATAATCACATGTACATCACCGAAAGGAAGATCACAGTGAAAACAGTGAATCTCAAACATAAAGATAATCGTACAACTTGAATGTATTATACTATAAAAAACTACAAGAAATTGTGGGTTTATGTCTTACCTCTCTGAGAGGCTCGCTGAGTTCTCCCAAAATGCTCTCCTCATCAAACATCTTGCCCTGATATCTGTGCTCATAATAGTCATGGATTTTCTGCCGGAAGTCAGCGGGCAGCTTGTGGAAGGACATATACTGCTCCACTTGTTTGTACTAAGAGGGACAGAGATAATGGTCTGTTAATGCAGTGCATAAAATAGTTTTGAAATGTTTCTTTTCCCACAGTAACAATGTTTAACCGTATTGTCCCTGTCTGGTGATGATCAATATTTTTCATATTGTCAGAAAAATCCCACGCAGAGACCAAAACCAACAATGCATTTATCCTACCAACAAGAATCGTCTGTGTAGTCAAAGCATGATATAGCTTAGTAAAACATATAAATGAGCCACACTGTAGCAATGGATGTTCCTTCATTATGATGAAAAAGGGCACTGCAGGTTTTTTCAAGTTAATCCCACATACACCTCCTGCCATTAAATACCCCCTATAGAAAATAATGTGTATTTCTCCTCAGCTGAAAATAGTCCCCAATCTATTCAGTATTTCCTCCTGTTTCAGTAACAATTGCTAATATCTACACTTACATCTGGGAGGAACAAATGGGCTTGGGGCTAAAAGCTAAAGACAGGGTAAAAAATGAAAAAAAAAAAAAACGGACTAATACAATGTTGGTTTTGGCCTTTTCATGGAATTTGTTGACAATAATGAAGATATAAAATATAGATTAAAGCTATGAATAAAAGGTTACCCATCAACCTTAAAAAAATACTGTACTTGTAAGGTTATGGTGCAATTGGTTGCACGTTTTAAAGCACAAAGAATCGGAGATCTTTGCATATTTTTGCATGACAGCACCTCGGAAACACAGCAAAATATATTCTTTTGATATGATATTCAGTAAGCAGTTACACATTTAGCATTTACACATCATAGTACATTGTTTCCTACACTCAGTTCCAGTGTAATTCAACAACCCTACAATAAATCCTACCTTGAAGGTTATGCTGTTCAGTTTATATTGAAACTGTTTCAGAGAGGGGCTGATTGAAATTTATGGCCCTTTTGGAGGCAGTAGTTTATGGTATGGTTGAATTGTATCCTCAGAGGTTTTTCTAGTATTTTATTGTTGGGTGGACAAAACATAAACACCTCTCAGTTAGTTTCTTTATTTTTTTACTCCATAGAATGTAGTATAATTCAACAGCAAAAGGGATGAAGCTCATTAAAGACAACAAACAAAGTATCTTTCTGAGCATGACACAACACTGTTTTACCCGTATTTCTTCCAGTGAGTCAACAACCAACCGCACAACACAGTGCAAGTACACATCATTCAGCTGTCGACTGAAATAAAGACATACACCATTGATCAATGCCAGCTCAATAGACAGTGAAGGGTCCAACACGGCAACAACACAAACAATCAGCTTCTATTGTTGAGATATGCTAATCCCAATCCATCCAAAGTGACCACTGAGAAACCAAAAAGTACGTGGCCGGGCTGCAGAGAGGAGATTGATAGATGTGGAGGTAAACAGAACAGACAGTGAATGTGAGAAAGAAAGATTTGTCCTTGTACTTTGTTGTCAGACTGTTTGCACTTCAACCCAGCTCAATTGGACAGCTTCATAAGATGCACAGCTCAACCCTGCACCTATAAAGCTGTCCGAAACACACCTTTTGAGAGGCAGTGTGGCTGGCAAACACTGTGTACTCACAACTTCCAGGGACTGAGGAAGTCACCGCCCATACCGCCTCTATCCCATCGGTCCTAAAACTCTGTCAGCTGGCATCAAGGGACATCTCCTGACAACATCTTCAGCAGGTTTTGCTTCAGAGTAGCGAGACCGACCCACAACTTGAAGGTCCCAGGTTCACTTCTGTTGCAGACAGCACTGCCCTGTGTCCTGTCAGAGGCCATGAGCAAAACAATGACGTCCACCTGCTCACACTCTGTTACGAGCTCTGGATCCTCAGCAGCATAAGATAAATGCATAAATTGGAAATGGTTTGACAGACTGGCTCCCTGTTTCCAAAAGAGAGACATATTTGGCAAACAAAGATTTCTAGTTGTACATAATGGAGTACTTGTGTACACAAGGAAAATATTGAATCATAGTAGTGCACTAACTCACATTTTGAGCTAAAAAGCACTACCCTACTATAATGTTGTACCAGCTGATATTGTCTTGCACCTTAACCACCAAACCAAACAGACCTGCCCATGTGAGTACTAGCTCACATTACTAGGGTCACATTATCACCCGCAACTAAACTATCTTAACTACACAATTTATTTACAGTGCAGTCAGAGAGTATTAGGATATTTTATTGCACTGTTGGACCTTTACTTCTGCACTACTTCTCTTCAATCTCCTGACTCACCTCCTGACTTTTCACTTCGGACAGATTTTGACCAGTACTTTAGTTAATGACAAAGTCTGCCTGCAGAACTAATGAATACCTGTCAGCCTCAGCTGTACTTTCCTCTTTTGCTCTAATTATAAAATGTTGGTATTTAATTTCTGCCGCTATGGGGTCTCTCACATCGAAACAGTAACAAAAGACATAGTTTGACGACATCTTGAAGTAGTGTGGGATCATGGGAGTTTTTGTCTTCATTGTTAAACAACCACAGATGAAAATCTATCTGATGTGACGCAGGCAGGAATCACATTCATGGACGAGGTAATGTTAAAGGTCTAGTCGTTTTTAGACATTTTAATGTGGAACTGTTGCTGCTAATCATCAGCATGTTAGCATTGTTACCATGTTTGCATGCTGACATTAGCATTTATCTGTACCTAACTATAGCATCACAGAGCTGCTTGCATGACTGTAGCTGTGTGTGACCACTTTGACTGAAGGGTGCAGTGCAAAGAGTGCAATCCACAGACAGTTCCACATAATGGTAGCATCTCACATGAGGAACAGTAGGTGGTAAAAGCTTAAAGCCTCATAGTCCCTGTTCTATTTCAAACCCAATGTGCTGGATTACAGAGCCAAAACAGTAAAACAAATACTTTCTGAACTGTATGTAGGTTAAATTCACAGACTATACTGTTTCTTTAGAGGGGATATTGGTAGGTTGTACCATAATCTCACAGTGCTAGGCAGGAAAAGTATTGTCACTCTGCCCAGAAAAAGCAATGCATGTTTCTCACTGATACCGTCACCCACACTGCTCCCTTCTGCCATATAACATAAACATAAATAAACCAAACATGCAACCAGTCTGCTGGTTGGTAGGCAGCTCCTCTGATAGAGTTACACAACACAAGGTCTCACCTGCATGAGTGACTCTGCTTCCTGACATCTGCAGATGGAGAGTGGCCTGAAGAAATGACCCTGTGTCACAACTCTTTGCCTGACGTGTCAAAACTAACGCTGCAGCTGGTGTGCCTTTCAGAGAATGGAAGTGCTGATTCTGAGCAAAGTGTAGGCATGGGGTAGTCTGGCAGCGAGGGAAGACCACACACTCCCCGCAGAGATGCCGCCACCAAGTAGCTGTGGTCGGACAGGAAAGTCATTCCAGAGGATTGTGACTAAGCCCAAATGAATGAGGCAGCAAAAGTCTATCTGACTGAACTTACTTGCCGGCATTTGATGACATGATTTTGAGAGCCACGTCATCACCAGACCAACCTGAAATCTCTCCAGTGACACAGAGGAGCAGGAGCAAGCGTTTGGCTGGTGCGCTACAACACTCAGATGGGACTGACAAACACCCAAATGAGAGTGAAAATAACATCCATTTTTATGTGTCACACACTGATGACGGCAGCAAAACGCTCGACTGACAATTTGTCATTTAAACTGCTGTTTTTGGGAGGTTTTTAGGGGGGGATTTGTTATTCAGATGAAAATGTATAGTTTGGTCTTTGACTGTGATTGTATTATTCTACTTTTAAGCCCATTAACCACTGATCCAACATCAGCTTTTTGTCATTCCCATATCCTTCTTTCTTTCCTTTCAATCAATTTCATTTCCTTCCTCTCCTCCTCCCTCCGTAACTCCCCTCTTTTTCTCTTCTCCTGCTCATTCATCCCGCAACTTCTCTCCATTGGAAATTCTAATTCCGGTTCATCCCAAAGGGCTATGTGGATGTATAATTCATTCACTTAATTCCCTGCAAAATCGCCTCATTATATCATAAGGCACATTCACCAAAGAGAAGAAAATCAGATAGTGGTAAGTCAGTGCTTGTCTTGTCTTTCTTCAATTTGGAGATGTGTATACAGGGAGGAACAACACTCTGCGGGGTATCACACAGAACAAAGTCTCATTAAATGAAACGAGGCTTCTAAGGAAACACTGAAAATCCTTTAATTCAGTCAAAGGGACTAATGACCAAAGAAGACTGGCTGATAAGGGTTTATTCATCAGACACCCCTTCTACTAGAGTAGTGAATATCATTTGACACAACTAAAAGGACGCTGTTTTTGTTCTCTCTTTGGCCACTATCTTGCAAAGTCAACCAGACTCTGGATAATTGGAGTGATCAGTAACAAGCAGTCTGGCTAAGAGAAGACAGATTACTGTTGTTGATGGTGGCAGCAGCACGAAGAGGGAGAGAAGGAGAAGGAGGAAGAGGAGGAGGAGGAGGAGGAAGAAAACAATCTTGCATCCTGTCCTGTGCCACATCATGGCAGAGACCTCAGACTGCTGTCTGCGCTCTGTCTTGCTGACTGAGGTAAGTCTCTACGACTACAAGAGCGGAGAGCTGATTCAATGTACAACCCCCTGTGAGGCCATTAGGAGATGATTAAAAATTTTAATCTGCTATTTTTCTTAAAAAGGTCTAAAACTAAACTGGTCTATATACAGAAAGTCTGCAGTATTTTTGATTCGACTGTGAGGTTTTCTGAAATCAGTAATTTTGTGAATAAAAGAAGAGAATATTCAACATGCATATGTTCTATCCAAAACAAAAACTCTTTAATTATGTCAACATATCTCAAATGTATATTAAAGAAATAATGTATATATATGTATTGTAATGGACAGGAAATAGCGTGGGTAGGGTTGTAAACATAAACTGTAGGAGCTAGCATAGCACAGAAATGTAAATTATACATAAACATTTTACTGTCATTAACTCTGTCACTGTGCTTGCACTCACTGCAGCCAGTCCTTTTCTGCGTTTAGCCTCATTCCACCTTTCTGACTGCATCAAAACAACAGGCTGTTTAAGGACCTACACACCTACACAGGTGTCCATTATTCTTACTTATTAGACCAGACTTCACAAACTAATAAGAATAATAAAGACACATCCTCTCCCACCCAAACAGGTGCAGCAAATCTAATATGAATATTGTGTGACAGATTAACGGGAGGCATACCATGGGTGTGAAGGGCCTTTAAAGCTGCCTTTTCTATCTCGCACTGTATTACATTAAAGAGGGTAATGTCAGCATGCAAGTTCCCAAAAGCTCATAGCCAAATTTTGTCATCACCAGAAACACAGCCTGAATTTGTCATTTGCATTGTTGGCAAAGGTGCATTAAAGCTGGCACAAGTGAGACTGCTTCTTTCTATGTCGGCCTATCTGCCCCTCTGCTGTGTGTCAGCGTGCACTGTTACTATGTATAAATAACTCATAGGTCTCTGCACCAAAGCCATCAAGCCAAATTCTCCCTAAATTTAACCCACATTGATTGTAAGGCTGGCATTCCTGCTGGGCTGAAATGGAATCCTCCACACAATGCTAGCTGGAGCTGAGGCTGTAACAGACTGCCAGCAGATGTGTTTTGCTAACATTCTCTAAATGATACAAATGTCACTCACAGTCCTATCTGGAGGCGTGGCGAATTCACCCAGCAGCATCAGCCTCACTGGGATGGCTGGAACTTTTCTGCTCTACACGGTTTTTTTTGTTTGTTTTTTTTAAATAAACATGCCTTCAGCTCAAATACTAATCCTCACAGAGCAGCAGAAAAAAAGAAATTCTGACAACTGGTCAGAAAAAGGGCTCTGGGTAAATGCACTTCCTGCCCTCAGCAGAAAAAATATATATTCGAGGACGGGGTGAGGACGCATTAGAAAATGTCTAAACATGAGTGAATACAGTCAGAGCACACAGCATTATGAATAAATTTCTGATGTGAAAGCATATATGTTTCCTACTTCTCAATGTATTCTTAAACTGAATAAAAATACAGGCAGTTTGAGGATTATACACACTTAAAGCACATCACAGCTCATAAGACCTCAGTTTTTTGTTAGAGATCAGACTGCTTGTTGAGGTGAAAAGTTCAACTTTCAACCACCAGCAACAGGAAAATGGGGCAGAGGAAGGGTCTTTTTCTTGGACAGGTTACTCATTTCAGTAATCCCCACTGTGTAAGAAAGAATTCCTCACAAACAAAACTCAATGGATTTCTCTCTAGCCTTTTAACGGCCATCATCCAGGACACACAGTCTAGACAAGAGCACCACTAAGCACTAAACTTGCTGAATCGTTGTCTTCTGAACAATTTATTGGACATGATTTATACCCAAGCGTCCAGCCACATAGCTGAAAAAAACCTACAAGGAGTTCCACACAATGCTAGCCGGACAAAAACACTCTAAATGATGTGAAATAGACTGTGTTCAAATATCTCGCAGTGCACCAGGGTTGTGTCGACAACAAGGCCTTTCCGTCTCCCACAGGTTTCCCCTCCCCCTCTCTTTGCTCCCTGTAGCAGACAGTTAGCAGTAGCACTGCACCTCTCAAGGACACTACCACCAGAGGGGATTGAGAGAGGGAAAGAGAGAAAGAAAGAGAAATTCAGATCAAGAGAAAGGGGAGAGAAAGGGATGAAGACAAGAGGGAGATTAGGAGATGAAGCAGAAAATCAGGTGGACTCATTTAAGAGGCAGAGAGGAATAGTTGAAGACGCATAACAGATGAAAAAGAGTGCAGGTAGAGGGAGAGCCGGTGAGTGAGTGATCAGGAAAAGAGAGAGAGGCAGCCATGGATGCTTACGTCACCTTCAGGATGACATTGGCAGGACACACAGGTCTGCTGCCTCATCAATTTTTCTGCTGCCCAAGGGGACATCATATCGCGCGCACACATACACTATGTCTCATTGTCTCTCTCTCTCTCTCTCTCTGTCTCTCTCTCTCTCTCACCCTCATCAGCCCTGCCACACACACACACACACACACACACACACACACACACACATGCCCAGCCTCTGGCGACGTGGCTCTACCTGGCCGAACACACCCGCAGCTTCTTATTGGCTGCTGAAAGCCAGCAACACTCCCCCTGCTCCCCAGCCAGTGAGACTCTGCTTAGAAACAGAGGCTGCTCTATTACCACTACAGGCCACTGCTGCACCACTGTTCAGCACTGCTATCATCCCCATCCTTGTTTCAAAAAGACATCTGATAGTCAAAGGAAAAAAATTATCTAATGACAACATATACAAGTGGTTAAACAGGCTCTGATAATGTGTGATAGGCCGTAGCCTTTGGGTTAACCACCTGATAGTTCACTGTTATGTTGCTCCACAATACACCTAGTTATACTTTTCAAGATTCATATTCATTGTATTCAAAACCTGCATTATAAAAAAATAATCAATTATAGCAAATGTTCAACAATGTAATGCTGCTGCTAATAAGAGAAGAGAAAAGGTGTGCCTGTTACTGAGCCGTTCCATTGTTTTGAGCAATTAAGAGAATTTAAGAAATTGAAGGAGCTCTTCAACCTCAGATCCAACTTTTCCTCCCCCCAATACAGATTCTGATACCCAAACTAAAGTATCAGCAGATACGGAGTGGGTGCTGATCTGATACCACTGATCTTTTCCCAAATGTATAATCAATAAAAAAATAATTAATTCTTCTACGTGATACATAACGTGAGGCTGTAACTACATATTAATTCTTATAAGAGTAATTCATACAAAAAAGACTTGTGCAAGCAAAATGGCCCAAATATAAAAGTACATGGAGTTACTCTTTGGTGACGTTTGCTAATCATGCAGGTCACTTCCATTTTCATAGTGAACAACTGCAAGCAAATAGTTGGCACACAATGGAAAACACTATGTAAAATGTTTAATGTGGATTATCCACTATACACTTTAGTATTGGCACCAATACGGAGTTACCACATACGTCAAAATGTCATGAAAAGTGAAAAACTGAATGCTAAGCAGTTAACAGAAAACAGAAAATCTTTGAGAACACAGGACAGAGTTGATTTCAGTTGATCTCACCTTTTCCTGATACTGCCGTCTGGAGGAGTCCAGAGACTGAATAAGAGCTGTTGCATGCCCAATGAAAACAGCATAGCAAGTAGCTCCTACTATCATACTCAGCATGGTGAGCCAGATATCTGACAGACTCTCCGGGGCCTGCCGGCCATAACCAATGCACAGCATGTGGCTCATTGCCTTGAATACTGCAAAGGAGTACAGCTCTGACCAGGTATCATTCTGTAGAGAGAGAGAGAAAAAGGGAGATAAACAAGGACATCAGTGTTACATAAAAGGGCATGTCTTGAGGGAGAGTGGTGGCAGTGAGTAAGGAACCAGAAGAAAAGATTAAGGAACAACAGGGTCATGCAATAGCAACTCCAGGGACAGAGTTGCATTAAAAGGAAAGAGGGAGGAAGTGGAAATGACATTAGGGGAATCCTTCGAGGCCTAATCAGTGGAGTAGAGACGTTTGGAAATTATTTTCTCAAAGAGGAATGATAATGAGAGGTCATTAAATATGCCCTTTCAGAGCCGTGTGATGAGGAATATACCACAGGCAGCGACAGCCACGCAGCGGTCATCAGGTTGCTTCTGTTGAGATTCATGAAGGGACAAACCTAAGATCATAACTTACAAAAACATCAAGGGGCATTAGTCATGTTGTTGGATCTCTTTGAGAACATCTGAACAACACTCAGTATACTTTCCTAAAGGTAAATAGTGGTTCAGTGTTATTCCAGTGGTTTTATGCCTAACCTACTTTCGTCTCAAAAGTGGGGGAAGGGGACTTAGCAATCTGAAAAAGTTTCAATTGATCCAACACTTTTGTCCACCAAGCTTCCTTTGTTTCCTTTTTTTCTTTCATTAGCACGGAGTGGTGACGGCGGTGACCTCGGCCTGAATAAATTGCTGATTCCAAGTAATTCAAGGTAAAGCCAAAAGCCGGGCTTGACATCCAAGTTTTCTGGTTGTATTTAAATGATTTACCAAAGAAACTAGTATCCTGTGTAATGAAATGTTATTATTAAAGCACAGTTCTGTCCATTGAAAGATATAGTTAAAAACAGCATCCTGAAAACCTCTTAGAGGCTGGCTTCTAGAGCACCACAAACCAACCTTTTCTATCATGGTTCGTCACACGCAAACGCACACACACTCTTCCTCTCTAAATTTGTACCGGGCTACAAAGAGGTTACAGTCTGCACTCAGATAGCAAAGCTAAAATCAACTATATCCTCTCTTATAACTTGTAGCAGTGCATTAACAGTCTATTAGTGCAGTTTCTATCACATTTTAAAACACACTTTCTCTTTCCCTGGCTAATAACTACATTAGCCCCGTCACTGTCATGTTAAATCCACCAACTTTTCATGAGCTAAGAGAAACTACGCAGTTTTCAGCACTGAGGTGATGCATTTTTGCTCAGACAATACAATCAATTTTTAAATGCTTCGTTTAAATTAAGAAACGTTCCCAATTTGTTATTACTGGAAAGCAACGATACAAATATTAGCAACAATGATTGTAGTATTAATGTTTGTTATTATAATGCAGTGTATGGCTGTTTAAATGAATCAATTTGTCAACTGAGAAAAATTATATGGCAACATTTTTGATAATCAAGTGATTGTTTAAGTCATTTATCAAGCAAAAATGGCAAAAATTGTCTGGTTTCATCTTTTCAGATATTTCATCTTTTCAAATGTGAATATTTGCTGCATTTCATTGATAATTTGTTATTCGAGGAGGCTCTGGAAAACTGTAACAGCCGTTTATTACTGTTTCTTCAGGTTATATTGATTAAACGATGAACAAATCAATACAATAATACAAAGTATTGATTGATCAATAATTAAATCACTCATTACTTGCCCTAAAGAAGTGAATTATAGAGCAAATGGACACAATCCATGTACAATACAACAGCACATGGCTTCAGTACAAAGGGTGTGTTTTCATCTAAGAGACTCAACATTAAAGGGTCACACGGGACTTCTCCGTCATGAGCAGAAGAAAATCCAAAAATAAATCTAGCTCCACCAAGTGGGCTGAGGCTAAATGGTGTATGTGAAAACAGAAAGAGAAACAGTGGAGTGAAACAGATTGAATAATAGATGAATGATGAGCACTTTGATTCTGAAATAGCACAGGCAAGACAGAACGGGAGAGAGACTCCATATCCTCATAGGTCTCCGCAGCCCTCCCCAGAGACTTCAGTTTGGGATCTATCCGTTGCTTTGTTAGTTATCGCCGTCTCCATTAGCTGCAGATAGTCTGTTTGAAGTTGGCTAACAACGCAAAGGGCTTTAAATTTATCTTCCAGTGTCCTAAAATGCCTCTTTGTACATGCTGCTGCGACCCCGCTTTGCCAAAATGTACCAGCATTTGGCTCAGGAGATGTGCTAATTTCAAGGTAAAAGACAATGAGACTAAGTCGAGGTAGACTGTAATGCTCATTGGAACCAAAATGCTAGACAGTAAAAAGTCTAAAATGTGTTTTTAATCTTTAGCAGAAAAAGGTCTTGCATATATAAAACATACAGTATATCAGAAAGGTTTATCAAAGCTTTGTCATGAGCATTACAGTGTTAGGGTGTCAGTGTTTTGCAGGTTAAATCTTGTTCACCTTTATTTATAGTTTACAATATCTATATTTGTTATTTTTGTTTTTGTAATTTACAACTGCTATTGATTGCTATTAACTGAATGGTTTTGATTGTATTAATCTTGTTATGTCTTATTCAAATGTAAACTTTTGATTTTGAAACTGAACTGTTAAGATATGTACGTGGCTGTATTACACTTTTGCACACAGTATTGTATGTTCATAATCATCAGCGCTTAGTTTTCGAAGTCATTCATTTAAAAGGGAACATCTGCTCCACATTGCATGTTAATCCATCCAGTAGTTGTCGAGACATTTCACTCTGAACCACAAATGTCAACCTCGTGGTGGCCCTAGAGGAAAAGTCGGGGATCACCAAAACAGGATTCATCCTCTGGGGACCAAGGATGACTGTATAAAAGTGCTCTAGCAACCTATCTCATAATTGTTGAGTTATTTCAGTCTGGACCAAAGTGGTGGACTGACTAACCAACCGACCGACCGACATTTCCATCCCCAGAGCTACGCCACTAGCATGGCTAAAAATGTTGAAAAGTGCAAAGAGCAACACAAATGAACTTGTGACCTGTAACCAGTCTCATCAGTTCACACCTCACTGCACCAAGGGTGGACAGCCTGTGGCTCTGCGTAGGATTGATAGGTGCAGGAAGGAAGAAATGACAGAGACAGGGTGAAGCAGATACTAAAAAATTAGTCATTTCCAATTCCGAATTACCAATCACTATGCATGGCTGACAGCTGATAAGCAGGACAAATATCAAAAGATAATCATCTCACATGTAACAAAGCTTCTGGCATGGGCCTGTCACACACACACACAAACATACACCGGTTAGGTTTACAGTGGCTTGAGTTTATTGCACAGTCAGCTCTGTCTCCTGCTTCCTCTCGCTCACTCTCTCCATCTCTTTGACTCTCTCTGCCTCAGTGAGTGTGCATTGTCTCTGTATAATCTGTAAGGTGGGCAGAGAAATATGTTTCTGAGTGTGGAAGTCAAGGCATCCCCCGTCGTCTGACAGTTCATTTTAAGGTCAAAAGAAAAGTGGCACTCAGTATTCTATCCATCAACATGAACACTACGTGATGGCTACACATGCAGTATATATAGCTGTTTCCCCCTGCTTCCAGTTTTTAAAGTTAAGCTAGCCATCGCCCCCGCACTAGCTCCGTACTTCACACACAGGTATGTGAGTGGTATTGATCTCCTCATGTCGCTATCAGCAAGAAAACAAATAAGGGTTTTTCTAAGAGTTTTGTTAAGTACTCTTATTACTTTGTTAATGAATGTATTTATGCATTTTGATATTTGTGAGTGTGAGTTAATTATTCTTCTTCTAAAGGGCGACTCCAGAAATGTTGTACCGCACAAACTGGGTAAATTAAGAGAGACAGATTTTTTAAAAAAAGGAATGGTTAAAAACAGTTGCAGCAGGGGGAGACTTTTAATTTACAGGTCTCCCTAAAAGTCCATCAGACAGCTGCAGCTGATTCAGAATGCTGCTGGCTTGAGAAGGCCAAACAAGTGGATCACATCACTCCAGTTCTAAGGCCTTTACATTGGCTTCCTGTCTGTCAAATAATTGATTTTAAAATACTGCTGTTGGTTAATAAAGCACTGAATGGTTAAGGGCCAAAATTCATTTCTGATCTTTTGCTTCATTATGAACCATCTAGACTTTTCAGGTCTGCTGAAACTCTCAGTTAATTTAAATCAAGACTGAAGACTTTTCCCTACAGCTTTAAATTAAATCAAATTTAAGGCTGTAGATTAATAACTTACACTGCACTGATTTATCCTGTTTTTTACTTTCTATTAACTAAAATTTATTTTATCCTGATTTTATATTGTATTACACCCAATTAAAAATGTATTTCAATATCTTTTTTAATTTCCCTACAATGCTTTTAAGTTTTATGTAAAGCACTTTGAATTGCCCTGTTACTGAAATGTTCTATACAAATAAACTTGCCTTGCTTTTATCTTTAGTACAGGTCAAGCTCCAAAAAAGTAGGATCCTACCTTTCCCACAATGCAACATAATAGCTTAAATGCTTGGTAAATGCCCACATCTTTCAAACTGCATCACCCCAGTTTGTAACACAGGCTTTTCGTAATAACTATGTAGTCTCCAAACCGAAGCTGAGATAAGCCCAATGACATTATCAGGAGTAATTTGTTTTAGACTTGACAAAGCTAAACGGTTTTCACAAGCTGAGTAGTGACCACAACTAATAATAACTGACCTTTATGTGCAAAATCTGTGAAGTCCCCCCCCCCCCCCATTATTTATGTTTATGTTGTTGCATATTTCTTTAATGTGTAAAGGCTGTGAAGAGTTTTGATTAATTCAGCCGCATCTGGAAAAGCTATAATAACGATTAAGCCTCCAGATCAGTTGTTATGGCACTGTCTGAAGTCTGTACCACTGAGTTTGCTTGGAACATCTTATTCTCATAAAGCAATCTTTGAAGAACATTTCTTACTAAGATGTGATGATCAATAGTAGAGTATCACTGAACTGGAGAGGGCTCGCTTGGCAGGATGTATTCACTTTGAAATGGTTTAAATCAGGATGCGTTATTGGCTCTTTCAGTGCGAACATGTGTAACAAAGTAACCGTGTTCAAGATAGAAACGTGCACTTCTGCTTGAGTAGTTTTTTAACTCAAGTAAACTCACTGCTGCTGGAGTGATGTTTAAGTGCAGTAACAGCACTTCTTTGCGTGAGTAGAATATTGGAGAACTGCTTGTCCTCAGCACAATGAGATCCATAAGAACAAAAACACCTGAATTCCTCTGGGACTGAGATAATAACATTATTTTTCCTCCTCGCCTGGGAAACAAACACCACCTAATTTCTAGTCAATTTACAGAGGTTACACAGCAGCTTTCACCTTTCATGTTTATACACTGTATACACACAGACCTAGTGAGAAGCTCAAATCAAATTTGCAATGTCCAGCAGCAGGCCCGTAGTATGTTTGGTCAAACTAGCTGCTGTGAGTAAATAAAGTGATTTAACACCATACGTAGTAATTACCGGATTATCTTCTCCAAGAGAGCAAGCCACTGTACTGCGAAGCCCCCTCCTGCTGATGACAGTGGGGGATAATATGAAAGAGACGTCTCTGTGATGTGGATACAGCAAGGGATGGGTACACACAGTTGTAATTACAGAGTTGAAACTGTACACCCTGTGTCTGTCAGTTAGCGCTGCTGTCACTATTATTACCCAGTCGCCTCAGTACTCCACTGACACAGCGAGGCTCTGCCACCTACCATGGAAATTAACTACGTGGCTGACAAGGCTGTGTAAAGCTAATGCTAAATATAAACTAAATGAAATTAACGGATGGAAGTTGAGATGTATTGCAAAAAACAACAACAAAATGTTCCCTGGGGTATTACAAGTTTGACCGAATCTAATTACTGGTTGGTGGATGTCATCCAGAGTTACAGAGTGTTCTCAACGCCCACCATGGGTCCTGCCTGTGGGCGCCACACCACCAGAGCTACTGTAGGGTGCGAGGCTTGATGGATGGCCTGGCTGCAACACAATGGCTAATGTTACAAGTTGTCAGCCACTCAATAGGGGGGGTGGTCTCAGGTGGCTGTAGGGTGCCTGTACCATACCAGCGTGGCCCTTTACTTTGAGAGTGACGGCTCTCTGGAGACTGACTGTTATTGCTGTCAGTGGGATGTCAGCCCCAAACTTCATCATCCCAGACTTCAAACTCTGCACAAGGTTGTAATCTTGTGTATCACGTGAGTTTATAAAAGCAGAAATATTAAGTTAAAGTCATACTTGCTGTGCTTTATAGGGAAGGTCTGTACAGTTTACACCATTTTTACACTATACACACGAAATAAAAGCAAGCCCATATTAATAGATTGAGCAGGCTATAGCTGGATAACAGTGTATTGATATTACATCTGGGAGTGCAGTGATTATTTTCATTATCAATTTATCTGCAAATTATATTCTCCATTAAGTGACATAATGATGTAAGATAGAGAAAAGTCGCTTTATCACAATGGAAGAGCAGGAACTACTGAATTTTTAAAAAAAATGACTGAAAGGATTAATTGATTTTAAAATAGTTACTTTTTTATGATACATTTTTTGTAGACTACTAATCAATTATCTATTGACTAATTGTTTCAGCACATCAGCATGTTACTCTGCTTTACTATATTGTTTCTATTTTGCTTATAGTCTTTATTATTATTATTATTACCTGTATTTTCTTTGTTATATTCAGAGGTGTGTGTGTATTTCACTAGAAGGATGCAGTTTAAGGCAATGCAAGTTGTTTCTTTTGTTTTTGTTTTGTTTACAGTTCATAACATCAAAGACTTAATGAGGATATGGTTGACAGTCAGTCTCAGGGACAGTGGACACACGTCTCTAAATGTCTGCATTCTGGTTATTGTAACAATGAGGTACATGTAGCTTAAATGTTTTCTTTTATATTGTCTTAGATTAATGTAGATCTACTTTCTGAACTTAAATGCATTTTTAGCCAGAGTGATTTTAGAGTGATATGAATTTCAAATTGTTCTGCTTCTTTTGCGTAGCAGTTCTTTTTTCTGTGATCATGTCACCATCAGCTAATTTTGATTAAATATTACATGAAAGCAACATCTGTCAGACCCAAAATATTCCTCACATTATTGATACTGAGATCCTGAGCCAATATTGTAATATATGATTTTGTCAGTGTTGTCTAGCTCTAGAAAACGGCGCCAGTAAAACTGCAGAATGTCTCGTTTTGACACATTAAACAAAGAGGAATCCCTTCCCTCTCACCAACATAAAAGAGAGGACATTCATTCTCATCACCACGTTAACTTGTTTTAATCGAAATTACTTTTGTACAGCAATAAAAAACAAGCGGCAGTGCTGTCATCCAGGAAATACTTCAAAACGGAAATTTACAAGTAGTCATGGCAGGCCCTGACAATGTCGAGGTGCAGGACCCAATCTATTTAAAACCCCATTTGGGCCTGTGCCTCTTGTCTGGGTTAGTATGGTCTCCCCTCACTCAGTAAAAGGCCGGGCTGAGAGACAGACCAATAAACAACCAGCTTTTATCTCTCTGAGAGAGACACAGCAACAAAGAGCCCAGCTGCCTGGCCATTTCCCCCGCTTTCCTCTGTTTTCCCCTTTTATCTTTCCTGTCATCACTCCACCATGCTGAAGAGGAGGCACAGAGGGATCTAGAGGTGTTTAAATCACTCTCTCTTTCTTTGTCACAGCTTCTTCATTGGTATCTTATGCTTGTTTTCTGTGCCATACCGGCTAAATGCTAGTGCAGCGAGCGGTGATATGAGTAATTTTCTTGATTTGGTGGAAGGAAATACTGACTTTTACTCCTGAATCAGTATTAGCATAATTGCAACAGCAGCAGCTTAGGATAATACAGTAATGGCTCCCTGAGTAGTGCGGCGCACTGTTTTCAAACTGAACCATATTGATCTAACTTACTGTATATAAAACTATCACAGACCATCCAGGGGACCGTTCCTTTTTAAACACACCAGCAGCATGACTCTAGGGATGGAAATGTTGGTCCACCACTTTCATCCAGACTGAAATATCTTAACAGTTGTTGGATGGATTGACATGAAATTTTGCCCAGAGGGTGAATCCTAATGACTTTTGTCATGTTGTTTCCCCGACCTTTCTTCTTGCACCATCATTAGGTCAAAATTTTATTTGTCAGTCAGCCTAATCTGTACTTACTGTATACAAGGTACAAGGTACATATTAGACTGATGGGAATGTCATTAGTTTAACATGTACTTCGGTTTTTTGTATTTAGTGCTAAATAGCGAATGTTAGTATACTCACACACACCAAACTAAGATATTTGACATGACAGACATTATAACTGCTGAACATCAGCATGTTAGCATTATCATTGTGAGCTTGTTAGCATGCTGCTGTTAGCATTCAGCTCAAAGCACCAATGTGCCTAAAATACAGCCTCAGAGATGCTAGTGTGGCTGTAGACACTTGTTACAATGAGTTATAGTATATTTATTATTGCTTACCCTTGTAAAGGAAGACTCATCAATCTTTAATAAATGCTCATCTTTGTTGGATGAGTCATGTTGCTCCAATACTTTAAGAGACTAAACTACCAATCGATTTAATTTTGTGGCCATAAAGATCAGTTGACAACAAAACATTTTCTGGTCTTAAAAAAAAAATAAAGCTCTTTCAAATGCAAAAGATCATATACAGATTTGAGGTTTCCCTCTGTTGATGACAACATCCTGATGGAAATCCAGTTCCGGGGTGATATGTGCAACTTGACACGCTGATACATGATTCCCTGACACAAACCTCCATCTTGTTGAGGGACACCCAGCAGTCTGAGGGGAAGTCCTGCAGCATGGGAACCAGGAACTGTAGGCAGCCGTCCCAGTGACATAGCAGCAGCATCATACCAATCAAGTTAAAGATCCGCATCACCGCACTGGCCAGGTCATAGGTCATATGGAAGATCTGGAGTAAGACAATAAGACAAGGAGGGGAGTTTAAACTGAGCTGAGACATGTGGAGATAGAGAATATGTTGGATTTGGAACATGAGCTCAGAGAATATGGCTTTCATAACTTCACATCTCAGTGGCAGGACTGGCCTCCCACTCGGCTCCATAGTCTCCTTTTGATAATACCCAGTCTGATTAATGAGTAGGGGAGATGGGTTCCCATCAGTCCCAAATCAAACACAGCAGGAGCAGGCAAGACATTTGTTACACGGAGATACATGACATCAATCAGAAGCACACACGCACGCAGAGTCCAGTCACACGCACAAAACACTCACGCAAGCCTGCAGGCACACTGATACACTAACAACGCAGACAGACATGCCAGCACATACACATACAAACATTCAAACACACAGAGTGATGGACAGGGACCATCATGATCCTTAACAACTGATAGTCCATGTCGTCTCACACATCAATCATTCTGAGTCACTGGACAGTCACTTAGGCCAATTATATATCACCTGACTGACTTCAAGAAACCACTCATTGTTGACGCTTAACAATTTAATGGCTGCAATTAATACCATAATAATCAGTGAGTCTAAATCAGTGGAAATTACAATACTTTTCATAGTAAAACAGGTAGGAAGGTCTGATAAAGTCTACTATGAAGGAATGAGAAATGGGTCATTTATTACTCAGTGCAGCTGAGGGAGAAGTGATACTCTGTGATGGGAGTGATAAGGACTGTTACATGAATCACATGTGCTGATCTTTCTAAATGCCGCTTTAACCTTTATGGGCTTTTCACTGTCACTTTTTATCAATCAGAAACTGACAAAATAGAGTATTTTGTCATATTTGTGAGGATGGATAAGATAAACTGCTGTACACAGTGGCGTTGTGCTGGCTGATGGAGATGTTCAGCACCTTGGACAGCTCCAATAAACTTAACAGGAACTAAAAGTAGTTCAGATTCTTGGATTTTCAAAATAAACTATGATAGATAACATCAAAGAGATAAAAACTGGGCATTTCCTGTGTCAGGTTCTCACTCTCCACCACATCTCCGCTCTCATTCTCCATGCATGCCAAGTATTACTTCCCATCACATGCCACTGTGTGTATGTGTGCGCATTGCATCATATCTTCAAAAATCCAATTATCTAAAGGTCAAGTCAGCAGCCGAGCCCCACTGCGCTGCTCACCACTGCAAAATGCCAACACCAGGCTGCCGATACTGGCCTAAACGAAAAGTCGAGTGATCTCATGACACCGTTGGAAGGAAGAAGTCCAACTACAGGCTGGAGAGGGCCACAACAAAGTGTATCCCTCACAGAGTAAAGAAAAGCTGAGTGGCCAGGAAGGGCAGGACTGGGTCTTTGAGTTTAGTCTAGAAGAAGCGGGGAATCTACCTGGCAGCAGCACCCATCTTCACATCCAGAGTCTGCCAGTCAGGCCTCTGAGGAAATGCCAGCTGGCCTAACCTCTCCGATCCCTTTAAATGAACAATTAGTGACACACATAATCGCAGTCAACAGCCCCCTAGTGCTGCACATTATCGTCACCCTCTACCCCACCTGCTCTTCTTCTGGCGCCTTAATTGATTAACTGTGTTTGCCCTGGTTAATAGGCTGCTTATTAGACCGTCTGATGCCACCTGTGGGACTGCCGGGTCAGAAGAGGAGACAGAGGGGTAGGGTTGTGTGAGTTTGTGTGTATGTGTGTTTGTGACAACAGTAATTTGAATGTAAAGTTTGTTAAAGCTCAAACATCCTGCTGACATCATACATTTCTCACCAGGTGGCAGGTGAGAACATTAATATTGAGCCTCCAGGCAGAGGAAAGCAGGCTGCTCGGAGCAGGTACAAAGAGGCAGACTGTTGGTTTGGTCACGAGCCAACATCAGCATATTGGAGGCAAATCAATGACCTTTCATCAATGGCTGGCTGTTTCTTCCACTGTGGCTGAGAGTTGTGTGATTAGTGTTAATATAATATTTACTGAGCGACAGTCATTAAAAATGTATGCTCTTACCTCTTCCCATTGGTGAATGTAGCGTATTAATCTGGAGAGCCTCAACAGCCTCAGAAGACTTAGGATCTTGGTAAAGCGAACGATCCGCAGGGCCCGAGCAGTCTTGTACACCTCTGAGTCGATACCTTTCTCTACTATGAGGAATATGTAATCCACTGGGATGGAGGAGATAAAGTCCACAATGAACCAAGTTTTTAGGTACTTCATTTTAATAGTTTTAGGGTCCAAAATGATGTCTGAGTTGTCCTCAATGATGATTCCAGTGCGGAAGTTGAGCACCAGGTCCATAAGGAAGAAGGTGTCCGAGACCACATTGAAGATGATCCAGGGTGTAGTGGTCTCGTCCTTGAAGAAGGTGATGCCCACAGGGATGATGATCAGGTTGCCCACCATAAACAGCAGCATTGTGAAATCCCAGTAGAACCTAGCAGGCGTGTGTAGTTGTGATGTGTATGTGACAGTGAGTTAACATGGTGTGTGTGTGTGTGTGTGTGTGTGTGTGTGTGTGTGTGTGTGTGTGTGTGTGTGTGTGTGTGTGTGTGTGTAGAGTACAGGAGGGGGGGAATTGAGAGGGGGGAAGACAAAAATAGAGTCAGATAAGAAAAGTGAGTTGCTGTGGAAAGCTGATAGGCACAAGAGACTTCCTAACTCAAGATGGAAAAGTGTGAACGAAGTGTAGGAGCTCCACTTTGCCTGCCTGAACATGCAGAAAGCAGGGAAAGAGGGGAGGGAGATATTCTGCTGAACTTACTTTTTCCAAGATTTATATACTATAGTAATTAATCATAAGCAATTTATCCATGCATTTTATGTTCAAAATGATTCTTATGATCGCCTCTGCTCATTGAGTAAAAAAGATAATTTTATATGCATGGCTGATGAAGTTTTTTTCTGTACCATGGTAGGTCAAGTCTTGTCCATGACTGACTGATGTTAATGTGCTTTTCGGGCTGCATTTTCAAGGTTTGAATTATCAAAAGATGACTGAAATGTGTTAAAAGATGGAAGTAACTTTCAACCTCCTTTCTTAACCCTTCTTTCACTGACAATGGCTTTACTTACACTTCCCCAATACTATATAAAAAGATATAAAGATATAAAAACTATAATTGCACAATTAATTGTTCAAATGTTTGGGCACAGAAATATTTCATGCTTTATAGGATTTACAGGCATATTTTATATAGTCCATATGTTAGCCTTCATAGTGATGTTACTTAAATTAAACATCTTATGAACAAAGTATTGTAAAACTCCAATAAGATAAAACCAAATAGACTTTGGGAGGAGTCATGCTGCATAAAAAGTAATATCACAAATATCACAGATACAGCCAGCATCTCTCAGACCCCAAACTGAAGTTATTTTCAGACCGTCTCTGTAGCAAACTAAATTAGGTTTACAATCAACTCTCATAAAATTAGGAAAAGAAATGAAGTATAAAGCCGATAAAAAACATGTTAATAAGTTTCTTTAGCTGTTTCCAGTTTCCATTCACTAGA
Source organism: Micropterus dolomieu (assembly GCF_021292245.1). Classification (NCBI taxonomy): domain Eukaryota; kingdom Metazoa; phylum Chordata; class Actinopteri; order Centrarchiformes; family Centrarchidae; genus Micropterus; species Micropterus dolomieu. The sequence continues at coordinate 17,813,895 of NC_060155.1, read as the reverse complement.
CTGCATTTGTAGCTGTTATCGACCTTTCAGTAGCCCACACATGGAGACAAAAAAAGGAGGCTGTCCTGCTATTACTGCCATAGTGATGTGGCAGTTTGGTGAATGGGACAGACAGAGTAAAAGTAGTGAGGTCTGAGCCCGTCAGAGGAAGCTCTGCAGGACAGGTGCAGCGCTGAGTCATTACACTGCGACTTATGCAACAAGCTCGACTCCTCCACTCCACGGCAACAACAATAAACGCGTTGATGATAATGTTTGAAGCAACTTTTTTTAACCTATGCGTTTGCATGCCATCACGGAGGACCTTGTAGCTAAAGCTTCGTGCTTTGGCTGAGGGAGTATGCATGGTAGAGAAAGGTCTCCAAAGTGGCCGTCCAATATCTGCTGTTGAATGTCTCAAGTTTAGCATTTAGTAGTCTACTGACTCGGCGTTATGTGATACAAATGGGCCAAACATGAATGGACGCGCGAGCAGACTCCAAATTAGACGGGAGCTGTCCACCCCATGTGGTGCTGAAACAAAGCAGCCCAGTCGAGAGTAAAACCTACTGATTTTCTGACCCAAATGCAATTCAGCGGCTGGTACATGTCGGGGAAAAAGAGGCTTGTAGGCTAATTCATCAAGCCCAAGCAAGGAGGAGCCTTCTCGGCTCGCAGATATAAGCAAATATTTGTATGACAAAATAACTGCTGGGTGTCCATCTGGGTTATCAGTGTTAGAGCCATGATTAACAGAGAGCACCCGTCATTAAAATACAGGATTTGGGGAGCCGTACAGGCGGATATGTCTTCAGTGAGCATGCTTGCGGTTTTTGCACACTTGGCTCAAGGTGACATTCCATTACTGACTGCATCGCATGCACACATACACACAGCCTACATTCTGTCAGCACGGCTCTTGTTGCAGAGCATAGCTTATACTACAACGAATATTAAACAGATCTTTGAAAATTGTGGCATTTTAAATGAGCCAGAGCGTTGTTCTCTTTGTTAAACAGGATCGTACTGACAAGTCGAGATGTGTTAGCAGGCCGGGCTTGTTGGGCACCACAGACATGCTACTGTACATACAGACTCGGGGGATTTGTTTACAACCTTGAAAGGATAGTCTACACTTTGCTAAAGACCATCTGCCCGACAACAGGTTGTTTGGGGGGATCAATGGCAGCACATTGCAATGCATCGATTCAAATCTCTGCAGATTCAATCATAAGGGATGACATGAAAAAGCAGCAGTCATAGCCTTGAACAATAACCATGCGTGTGCTACCATGGAGTGGTTACTCACTACAAAGTGAGTTGTAGATGACAATGAGGACCATATGGGCCCTTCATGACTTTCAACGTGCAACCAATGGTAGCCCCCAGCTCTTACCTGAAATCGCTGTAAGGGTGGATAATCCAATTTCCAGCTGATTTGACCCTCTCCTGCTCTCTCTCCACTGCTTTTTGACTACCATACATGCGTAAGGAGAATTTGTTGACTCCAGGCTGCAGCATACTACTGAACTGCCGCTGCATGAAGCTGGCTTGGCTGCCCCGAGGCTCCGCATCCTCGGCGGGCACAATTGGCGGTCCATCCTCCGGCTTCTGGAAAGTGACAGAGTTCCTGGGCTGCTGCTGAGTCTGAGTCGGGCCGTGCAGTGAGGACGATGCTTTCCGGCTTGGTGCGTTAGAGAAGGACACCTTGGAGTCCTTTTTCTCGGGGACACCGCTGGACACGGGGGTAGCGCCGGGGTTTGCGCTTTCTCCTCCGTGCCCTCCTGTCAAGGACCCGCCTGGTGTGATCGAGCCGTCCATGCTGGCGGTGGTCGAGTTACAGGCTCCTCGCTTTGCGCTCCCTCCGTCCTCGGCCCTCCCCGACCCCCCTGTCTGCTTCTCCTGCTTGGAGATGATTGAGCGAAGGCTCCCGGTACCCGAGTCCCTCCTGCATTCTCCGTTTTTGTTGCATTTCATGCTGGAAATTGGACCGGCGCTGTTGCAACCATCACCCGCTGTGGCGTTTAAAATCTCTACCCCGACCGCTGATTCCGACGCCTCCGCCCCAGATGCTCTGCTGGTCTCGGTGCGCTGGGCAGCATCGCCCGGACAAGGTGTCTGGGTCTCGGTTCGGGAGGTAGCAGTGGGCCGTGGGGCGGCAGGAGCGTCCTCTGCGTGTGTATGGCAGGGCTCCTTGTTGGAGTTTCTCCTGGAACCCGAGGACGCGGCTCCCCCTCCTGGCGTAAAGTTCTTCATCCTGATACTGCCGCCTCCTCCTCCTCCACCTCCGCCACTGCCGCTCCCCCCGGCACGGCGCAACCGCGGATGCTGAAACTTAGACTCCTCTTCGCCGTCCTCCGTCTCGTCCATCACGACGTTGCTGGCCGCGCCGGGCTGCCTACCACCGGAGTCCAAGCAGTTCTGGCTGCTGTTGCTTCTTTTGCATTTGGACGTGGCAGCCTTGGGAGCGCTGATGCGGCTGCATCCACTGCTGCCTACCGCCTTCTTCTTCATGGTGGCATCAGACGCCGGTGAAACCTCATTCCTGTCCATGACATTGAGCATATCAAATTTTGCCTCCAATTGTCTTTGGAGAAAACCAATCAGATATAGAGGGGAGATGGAAAGAAGAAGAAGAGAGAGGGGGAGAGAGAAAGGAGAGAGGAACAGAGGGAGGGGTGGACGTGACTTCTTTGCAAACTGCGCTTTTACTTTCCCTAGTCATTGTGTCAAAGATGCTCAAGCGTCAAACTAAGTGAGCCCTTTGACTGCGTCAGATATCATTAAACTATTAGCTTATGCTAATCCTAATTCAGATCAAACTGCTCCCAGCTGAGGCCTCTCAGTCATAACCTACAGCCTGAATTGCCTCAAGTAGCTGTTTCCAGATAATCACACGGAAATAGATGCTTAACATGTAGTCAGTCACGCTATATGGTAACATCAAAAGTTTAATTACCACGTGTTAATGAAAACTCCAATGATGTCATGTTTTAGAAGGTTTTTTCAATGACAACCTCCTTCAATTGATGTTACACATAGTTGGTGTTTAGCGCAGTCTAGCGGCCGTACAGGGGTGGCACAGAAGTAAGACTAATGTTCAATGTGATTGTGACACAATGGAAGTGTCAGCCTTTGTCAAAGGCACGTGGTCAGAAATAAGAACCGGTCTACAGTCGCAGGTCTCTACAAAAAGGTACAGGTATTTATTGTCACACATGTCATCTGTCCCTGATCTTTAGAGTGCCTGTAGCTGGGTTCATGCCCCTGAGGGAACATAGCCTACTGTACCTCCCACTTCTCACAAGGCAGGCTATATTACATACAGCATGTGGTGCGGTCCACACATGACTTACGTGAATGACTAATCATTCATGCAGCACACCTGGACACACCACCGGTCACTGAACAGATCTCTGCCTCACTGCCACAAACAACTGTCTCCACCTGCTGGCATGTAGAGCTGTCTGCTCCCAGCGCTGTTCCACAGACTTCTATTCCTGTCATCATCACGCATAGACCAGTAAACCGAAATGTGCACATCCCACACAGAACTAATAGTAATCTCTTAAGGATTAGGACAACTGCACCAACTCCAGCACCCAGAACAAACTCATTTAAAATGGCTCTCTTCAATGTGAGATCACTTTCAAGTAAGACTTTTATCTTAAATGATTTTATCTTGTCTGCAAATCTAGATTTTATGTTTTTAACTGAATCATGGTTGCAAATGAATGACTATAGCCAGCTATCTGAACTGTGTCCGCCTCAATATGATTGTTTTAGTCAACCGAGGGTCAGTGGTCGTGGCGGTGGACTAGTGAGCGTGTATAGGAAAAATTTAAAATGTCATCAAGTACGCTGTGATGAATTTAACTCCTTTGAAGTTCTCACTCTTAAAGTTGGAGGGCTGCAACCTATCATATTTGTTATAATTTATCACCCCCCAAAACTGCCTGGAGGAATTTTATCAGAACTTCCTGAATTTTTATCTACTCTGATTTTAAATTATGACAGAATTGTTCTTTGTGGCGATTTTAATATTCATGTTGATGACCCCACCAATGTTAATGCAACTGACTTTTTAAATATGGCCACTTCTTTTAACTTCAAACAACATGTCAAAGGGCAAACACATAACCGTGGTCATACACTGGACTTGGTTTTTACCCTGGGTGTCAGCATTTCCTCTGTGGAATTAGTGGACATGACCATATCTGACCACAGATGTATTGTTTTTAGCTGCGATTCGCCTGTTACTCATGCCGCCTCACCAAGCTCCGTGTGTTCTCGCATCTTTAATG
>NC_060155.1:17799424-17809512 GCF_021292245.1 Micropterus dolomieu | reverse complement strand
AAACACAATCTCAGGTTTCTGTTTAAGACTGTGGATCAGCTGGTAAACCCAACCCCTCCTTGTGCCTCAGCTGGAAGTAATGATGACTGTGAATTGTTTTTATCTTATTTTACCAATAAGGTGGTGTCAATCAGAGCCTCTATTACCCCCGCGGCCTCTTACTCAGAGGTTCCTCACCAGCAACAAGAGAGTTTTAACCAGTTTTATCCCATCGACTTGTCTGAGCTTTTAAAAACAGTATCACAAATGAGAGTGTCCTCCAGCCCACTTGATGTAATACCTACAAAGTTTCTACTGAAAGTAATAGATTCTGTTGGGCCCCATTTGATCTCTGTTTTCAAACTGCCTTTTATTGCAAAGATTCTAGAAAGAATTGTGTCCAAACAGCTGCTCACTGTACTGGAAAATAACAAAATATTTGAAAAGTTTCAGTCTGGTTTCAGGAAGTACCACAGCACTGAGACTGCCCTGCTTAAAGTCACCAATGACCTTTTAATGTCTGCTGATGAAGGTATGTGCTCAGTCCTGGTACTCCTGGACCTTAGCGCTGCTTTTGACACCATTGATCACAACATCATGTTGATGAGACTGAGGCACTGGGTGGGGATCTCTGGTACGGCCCTAGAATGGTTTTCATCCTACCTGTCAAATAGGAAGTTTTGCGTGTCTGTAAACAATTATGTCTCTTCATTCTGTCCAGTTAAATATGGTGTGCCTCAGGGGTCGGTCTAAGGACCCATTTTGTTTTCCTTGTATCTGCTTCCCCTTGGACATATTATCCATAAACATGGCATTTCTTTTCATATTTATGCTGATGACACACAAATATACTTGCCCGTCAGATCCACAGACCCTGGAATGCTGAGTTCACTTAACAACTGCCTTTGTGAAGTTAAAAAATGGATGTCAAATAATTTCCTCCAGCTGAACTCAGACAAAACAGAAATCCTGGTCATTGGGTCGCAGCAGATGGCAAAACATCTTATTTGACTGCCATCTACTGGTTCCCTAGTAAATCACATTAAGCCTGTTGCAAAGAACCTTGGTGTCTGGTTTGATAGTAATTTAAATTTCGAGGAGCACACCACAAAGCTTGTTCAATCATGTTTTTATCAACAACAAGAAATATGGCAAAAATTCAATCTATGTTAACTTTTAAGGACACAGAGACTAAAAATCTATTGATCGACTCCAGACTGTCCAGAACTCAGCTGCCAGGCTTTTAACCAGAACAACAAGAAATATGACCACATTACTCTTATTTTAGCTTCATTACACTGGCTCCCAGTATGTTTTAGAATTGACTTCAAAATTCTATTGATCACATGGGCAGTGGTTAGCACTGTTGCCTCACAGCAAGAAGGTCGTGGGTTCATTGGTTTGATTGGTTACCCTAAATTGTCCTTAGGTGTGAGTGTGAGCGTGAGTGGTTGTTCGTCTATGTGTGGCCCTGCGATGGACTGGCGACCTGTCCAGGGTGTACCCCGCCTTGTGCCCGATGTCAGCTGGGATTGGCTCCAGTCCCCCCCGCGACCCTGTACGCAGGATAAGCGGTTGACGATGGATGGATGGATTCTATTGATCACTTTTAAAGCTCTTCATGGCCTCTCGCCTTGTTATATTTCTGAACTTTTAGTCCCATACACACCAGCACGTACCTTGAGATCCTCGGGCAGAGGTCTGTTGTCTGTTCCAGAGTCTCGACTGAAAACTAAAGGGGACAGAGCGTTTGCTGTCAGGCCCCGAGGCTCTGGAACAGCCTGCCTGAGGAAATCAGGTCAGCTGGGTCAGTGAACTCTTTTAAGTCCCTTCTTAAAACATACTTTTATAGGAGAGCCTTTCCCGATCTTATTTGACTTTATTTTATCCCTTTTATTTTATTCTATTTTACTAATTTTATATTTATCTTAAACATGTATTTTAGTCTTTTCTTTTCTTTATCTTGTATTGTTTTTGTATTATTGTTTTTTGGGTATTATTGTCTTTACACTTGTTAAAGCACTTTGTAACTTGTTTTTGAAAAGTGCTCTACAAATAAAGATTATCATAATTATTATTATTATTATTTTCTGGAGTCTGACCTTGTAAGTTTAGAGGTGCAGACGACAGGAGTACAAATGTGGATCTTGTCGAGGGGTACGGGTACAGTAGGCTTTTTTAGCATATTGAAAGTAGACATACATATTCCAAGCAAGAAAAATGTAGGGCCTGCGTGTTGGTAGGCTACTGTGCATTCTGAGTCCTCATTTTCTAAAACTGTGAGTATGGCAAAACACCAAAAAAAGCACTGAGGAGTAATCAGTTAGCTACACACGTCCTCTTTCAACAGTTGACAGACCAAAATGCTTTAACATTCAGAAGCAGTCAGCTTAGTCAGCTATACTGCATAATATGTGCAGATACAACCTGTAACAAGGGTCAACGAGTAAGCTACAGCAGAGGTATTTGTAGGCCTAGACAGAACTGTGCTGTTGCACACAGATGCAGGTTCAGCATCACTGATGGGGTGCTCTTATTTCAAACTGCATGGTATGAGCATAGAAAAAGCTGGTTCCACGTATGTAGTGCATTAGTAAATGCATTTCTATTAGCATATCTATTGGAAGATGTTACATTAGTTTAATATAGCCTAAATGTATGTTTGTGCCAGTGGCCAAAGCTACAGAGCACTATCATGAGGATGGGTGCTCATGATGACATTGTGCTTTGTCACTTTAGAAGAGATAAAGTAGCTAGCCTATTTTCTGTGATCTAGTTTTGGTTGAGTCTAATTTTGGCCACATGTGTAATGGATAGCTAGGTTTTACACACACATGCTCACATAGGCCTACTTACCAATAGCAATATGAATGTAACTGGCGCCATTCACTTAATTTACATACCATCTCTGCTACATATCACCTTTTCTTGAAAAAACAAATAAGAATTCAACTTCAGGTTAGTGCTTAATTATCTTGTTTAATTTTTTTTACCTTTTGACATCAGTGCTGAGAAGTCATAAGCATCATCTCTGTCTCCCGTCCCCATCCTTTCTCACTGCCTCACTCTCTCCACCATCCTCCCTCCATTTCAATAGGCAAAACTACACAGCTGCTGCACCAAGGTTTAGTTTAATTTCCTGGTCGGGTGATGTAGACCAAAAAAGACTTCACTGAAATGGCAATAAAAGTAAAAGAAGTGTTCTGGAGACAAGAGGGCAGATGTTGAAGTACCATATGTGAGCTAAAAGGGTTTAACCATTAATCAAAATGAAGAGTGTTAACCTATATAGAGACGATTAAGTGATGGCCTTATTGGTGTGGAGCAAAAGACAGAGGTCCTGAACTAGTAAAAACAAATGAGAGGAATTACATAATCTGCACGTCTTTTCCCCCCGTTTTAAAACAAATTAAGACAGAATTTATAAACTACAGCCACTGTTCTGTCACAGTGATGTAAATAAGCCATTAAAACCAAATTAACAGCTTTTCATATTTGGCAACACCTCATCTATTTGAACTGGCAATGTTGGAACCATCGGGAATGTAAATTTAATTTGTTATTGCTATTTATTTGAATATGAAAACCTCTCAGGTCCCTGGTCCGATGACGCAGTCACCACCTGCTTGTTAATTATTGCTGTAAATTTCCTGGCCTCGCTGTCTATGTGACAAATACCTTTTTGTTCTACTTTGATTTTGAGCCCCTAAATGCAAGATTGGCATGCTGCCCAGTTTGTGGAGGTAGTTGAAGGCCTGTCAAGCTATAGTCTTTCTCCTAATAAAAAACAAATGGGGTTTGATACTGAAGCATTATTAAATGTGGAAAATGAATCAGTACCCATAGGACAACATTTTGAAAATGCACATTATCAGCAGAAACCTCCACATCTGTTTGTTTTAGCGCTTTATTGTGACTGTACGAAAAATCAGTAAATAAAATAATAAACACATTTGGTCAGTTCCATAGAGGTAAGATGATCCCCATTCCTTTTTTTAGATATCCTTTTTCCTTTTACAATGCTCAGTTTGTATCTTGGGCAAGGCTTCAATAAATAAGTAGATTTGCGACTTTTTCACTTGAGGAATAAAAATGCATCCACTGTTAGAGCTGTGTGGATCTTTACCTTTTCAGGATAAACCAAAAGACACAAGTCCTAAAAGACTTATTCAATGCAAAAATGTGAAAAAATCTTTTTCTTTTTTTTGCTCAGTAGTTTACCCAAATTCACATTCAACATCCAACCCGTTCTCACTCCCAAGTTGTCACATATGGAAGCATGGTCATGACCCCTTGGCATCAGTTTGTAACACACCGGGAAGCCCTTTAGCGTCATAGTTCAACCATAGTCTCTATAAAGGAGAAGCTCTTTAGTGTAATTTTTGAATGCTGAAAGCAGTTGTAGTACATAAATAGAACATAACAGAAAAGTCAGAGTAAGGAGGTAGTTGGGGTGGACGGGCCAGAAATTGGACATTCACCCAGGAGGCCAGTGTTTGTTTCCTGTGTGAAACAAAAAGTCAACATGTGATTGATTATAGTTACATTAAGAAAGTACATTAGGTAACATACGTAACTTAAGTCACTTAAGTAACATACAGTTATTTTAACACAAACCATGATGTTTTCCTAAATCTAACCAAGTAATTCTGGTGCCTCAACCTAACTAAATAGCAACATTTTAAAACACTAACCACTAGTTTTATATGAAAAGTCTAACCGAAAGTTGTGGACCTTCCGAACCACGAAGCCCTAACACCTGCAGAAACAACACTAAAGGGGTACCCAGGGCGTTAAAAAGCGGCACCAAGGGGTCTTGACCAAGCGTCCATGTGTGACGAGTTGGGAGTGAGATTGCGTTGCAACATCAGACAGAATTTTGTGCAAAATTAAAAAAAAACAAATGTGCCAATAAATAAAAATCAGATGCATACACTCCCTTCCACAAGGTTGTAGTTTTATCCATTAGCTGTACAGTTGCTGACAGTTCAAAATGAATTCTCTATCTACACATCTATGTACTCTGCACCACCACAGGATTTTTTTAAATCTTTTTTTTAAAAGAGCATGTCTTTAAAATATAAAATGTGTCCTAGCCTCATGGCAGACACATCTCCATCAAAAAGCAGTCCACTCTGGCTCAAACTCCGCTCCAGTTCTGGTCACAATCCCACTTTTATTATTATTCTTCACATCCTTTCTGGATCCTCCTTCAACACTGCCCAGTCCCACCTCCTCAAATACTCAGCAACAATAGCAGCAGAAGCTGGACCCAGCGTCCGTTCAGCACAGGGGGAGGAATGATAACTAACTGTGTCTGCAACAGATTCAGAGTTCACCTCAACTAATTTTGTCCCCTTGAATTGAAACGGACAACTGTCCTGGTCTCAGCTGTAGAGAGGAGACGTTGGGTCTCGTTTGACGTATGTTGTGAGGTTTTCGGATGTGAGGTGAAAATCTATGAGTTGCTGGTAGCATTCTCATTGCTAGGTGAGCTGGGGGAGGAAGAGGAGGAGGAGGAGGGAGAGAAGTTCATTCCTGATAAACCTGGTGGGTCTGTTGCTGTGTTCTGTCCGCTAAGACTCTTCCGGCACACAGGACACGTATCATGCTGTGGGAAACAAGGATAAACGAGACTCATAAAAAAAAAAAAATATTTTCTATACATTATCAAATAAACATGACGGTGTGCTCTGAACTAACAGTTTTTACAGATTTTACACAAATGTCAGGTATTTAACAGATTTTTTTTATGGCATCCGATCTGAATCATTCAACATCAGTTCAATCAATTCAAATCAGTTTTTTTCTTTTTGCGACACACCATCAGTATTAATATATTTAACTGAAACTGTTGGCTGTTTTAACACACTTTACTGTATTACAGTGTGTTAAGAATAGCTTCCTTTGTTTTAACAAAGCACAATGGGTTATAATTAATTATCTGAGACAAAGCTGGCTTTATATAGCTACACAGCTTAGGGCAGACAATACCAATCAAATACTGTGATCAACATCTGTTTGGGACATAAATATACATACATACCTGTTCCAGCCATGGTACTATACAGTCATTGTGAAACAAGTGATTGCATGGCAGTTGTCTAACACTCTCCTCAACGCTGTAGTCTTCTTTGCACACAGGACACTCTAAACCAGCACCTGCACAAACAGAAAACAACAAAGTGTCAGTGTGTGAGAAAGAGAAACACGGTCACTTGCGTCAGCTGCATGGAAAAGTGCAGCTGACACCGATTCTGTTTATTTGAGTTTAGTATTGTATTATTTGCTGTGCAGTCTAAGGTTAAATCCAACAACTTCCCTTTATTACCACTAATAACAACATAGGAATCTTCCTGCATGAGTCTGTGATGATCTAAAACTAAAGATAGATAGATAGATAGATAGATAGATAGATAGATAGTTTTAAAAGGAGAACTTTCTGTTCTGACATAACTCAAAGAGCTGTAGAGCTGCTATGACGCTGAGTGAGAGAGAGATGTGGACTTACCCACATGTTCCTCTGTAATGGAGATGGTGGGTAAACTCTTTATCCTCTCTCTGTCAGCAGGAGGGGGACCCGTGTTTTCAAACTGGTTCAACAACTACAAGTGAAAAAGAACAGAGTCGCAAAAATTGCTGTGAGATCATCTGCATGAGAACATGCTTTTTCCTGTAAATGACAATCTATATCTAGCTGAATTAGTAGTAATACTGTAGCTGCCTAATTGATATGCAGTTTTATCTCCACTGTTGCATAAAAAACAAAACACTTTTTATACCTGTGTAATAATAGCATCAAGACCATTGGCACCCCAGGCATAGTCCATTGGATTGGAATGTAGCATTCCCCTGTAGGACAATAAGGTAGTCAAGACTTAACACAGTAAACATTATTTTATTAAACAAACATGCATCAGAGTTTCTTCTACGTACCATGGTCCCATCCCGATATTTGGCATGGCTGTAGGTGCTATGATTCCATTTACTAGTTGCTGGATAATCCTGTATCCAGAAAAAAACATCACAAAAAAGAAAAATAACATTCAACAAGCATTTGTTAAATCAGATTGTTAACTTGTCTTGTCTTTTTACATAAATTCCACAAATGGAAAATGTATTTTTTTAGCTGACGTTTTTGTCTAATGCAACTTACAATTGCTATGTATATCAGAGGTTGCATGGCTTAGGAGCAACAAGGGGTTAAGTGTCTTGCTCAAGGACACACTGGTGGATGTGTCGCAGCAGGAATCAAACCCAGGTCTCCTGCACCAAAGGTCTTATCCACTGCTCCATCGCCACACCAAGTTAAGCAAGCTTCTACATTATGTTTAGAAGTAGTATCTAAACACATCATGTTACCAACTTCTTAAACTGGAAATAATATTGTTTAAGTATTTTCTACCATTACATGAGAGGCATTTATTACTCACACAAAATAGGTACATTTTTACCTGTATCCACCTGTGTCCCACAACAACCTCCCATAACACACACTACTGCTGAAATGTCTCACCCCTCTAATGTGGGCACTCCTTCATGGCGCGTACCCTGTCGTCGAGGAACATGTCGACCCCGTGGTTGCCGTGCGCTGTATCGCTGCCGTGATGCCATTTCCCTTTCTCTCCTGTTTTCTGTCTCTCGGTTGTCCTCTGTTGGTAGCCGCGTTCGAAGGTCGAAGTTTTCATCAAAAATCCCAAGGGCGAACGGGCCATACCCAGAGGGAAATGTGAATAAATGTTGATGATCCATGTTCTAGCAGAAAAGACAGACGCAATGTCAAAATCAATGTCAAATCATGGTGCAGGGCGTAAAATTTTTACCTGGACCAGATGATATAACAAGCCACACTGACCTCAAATGATGGGCGGTTCTGATCACTGCTGGAGGACGTGGATGCAGAGCCAGTCTCATTACTGCACGAACACAGTGGTACAGAAAGTGAAAAGATAAGACTCAGAAATCCACTTGCACAACAAATTTATCACATTCATGAGACACAGCATAATCTTCCATACCTTCTTTCCTCAGGCAGTTCCTCAATGAAGCCAGATTCACAGCGTGGACAGGTGTAGTCCTATAGTGAAAATATAAAATATCTAGTATTTACACACCATAGCTAACATATACATCTGTATCTGAAGATTCTCAGTCATATAGGTCATAGCTATCCAAGGAAGGTTGCCTTTGACTAACATATACATAATTTTCTGAGTTATAAAGGTTAGAGTGTTTAGAGAGGTGTTGATTCAACTTAATGGTAATTTTGTGTTATACTGAGAGGTGTAATATTTAGTCTACCATCACTGATTTAAATGGGGTGGACAAAAAAGTACCACAAACTCCAGCCTCAAAAATTACTATCATCACAAACACTTTCAACAAAAACTGAATATTATAAATGTTATAAACTTGTACCTGCCAGTCCTGCCAGACCTACCTACTTGTAACTGAGTATATGATGTCAAATCATGATAAATAAATACATTCCTTTAAATGTATGTCTTTGAAATGCAGACCATGCTGATGTTAATGTAGACCATATGGGTAATCAAACAGACAGATAATCCATAGCCTGTGGTTAAGCAAATGCCACATGCAGTAACGTTAAATATTACAATCAGTAAATATAAGCTCTTGAGCTGTCACACAGCTGGCTGACAGAATAACCGTAACATTCAAGAAGCTTCCCATGAATGGCTTGACAACAGACTGCTGTGGTAGGCAAGCGAGCTGTTGCCACAACAGCGATGTTAACTGACTGAGACTGGCTGTGGATGGAAGTGATATTATGAACGTTTTACTTCTCTTTGCGGTACATCCACAATACGCTTACAGCAAGTCCTACTGTAAAGATATTCCCAATAAGGGCTTTAATATTAGCTGACTGAAAAGCATTAAATCAAATCCGAAACCTGCTTACTGTTAATCGCCGCCTGACAGGAATAAAAAGTGCACCTACGGTTTTCTTCTGGTAGCTTGCTTCCTGACGTTAAAGCGCCACCACTATGACACCGGTCGAGCGGTTAAGATGGGCTCTCTCTAGCTGCTGTTCATTATACCGCTGAAATTACATGTCTAAAACACAAGTTTATAACGCGAGTGTATGCGCCAACTTAATTACTCCAACTTAACTGTCACTCTGGACAGTTGTTGCCTATGGGGCTAGCTAACTAGCTAAACAGTACCGTTAGCAATGAGTTGACGTGACTGAGTGTGCACCACGAACACACACACGTAAAACAATACGACCCCTAATATAATTTCTCATTCTTCAAGTAGGCAAATATATTTCTTGGATCCTTACCGGTAAACGTGGACAAATCTCTGCTGAACACCGGTGGCAAAAAAACCGGCAGGGCCGTGGGGGAGCTTCAGCCATTTCTAAACTGTAGAGCAGTTTGTACGGTACGGACGGGTAGCAGGGAGGGACATAAACCCTGGAAAGAGTCGGCGTAAACCATAACGGAAGCACACGAGCGCCAACGTAAAGTTACCATGGAAAATGACCAACAACAGGACATTAAATGACATTTAATGTTTACATTTAAATAAAAGCGAGAAAGTCTAACATTAAACCTTAATATATCTTAAATTTAATCAATCATCACTTGTGACATTTAAAAGAATTCATTTATATAAAATTTATTTTCAGTATAATTGTAGGCCTATTTGCATTTTTTGTCGATTTAGAATTTCTGCTGAGGCCTAACGTTATGGGTTTTTTCACTTGCACGTTTGGCATAAAAATATACTTATTGATTTCCACAATCTATTTGCCCAAAGTCAATTTTTACCAGCCAATATACAAATACTTTTATTTATTAGCCGCCATCAAATAACTACAAAGTTAATTTTCTTGTTTATATTAAATGTAAATAAATATTGTACAATAAAGATCAGGTTTGACTGATGTGAAAGATGGAAGATCAAAAAAGCAAAACAAGGAAAGTGATAAGCCTGATTATTCGTAACCTATTATAGAAATGATGAAGATTCTACAAAACCGAATTATGGGTATTTTATGTAAAGCACTTTCACTTGCCTTGTTGTTGAAATATGTTATACAAGTAAACTTGCCTTGCCTTGCCTTGTCTTTAATCTTATAA
>NC_060155.1:17792882-17799324 GCF_021292245.1 Micropterus dolomieu | reverse complement strand
AGATAGATAGATAGATAGATAGATAGATAGATAGATAGTTTTAAAAGGAGAACTTTCTGTTCTGACATAACTCAAAGAGCTGTAGAGCTGCTATGACGCTGAGTGAGAGAGAGATGTGGACTTACCCACATGTTCCTCTGTAATGGAGATGGTGGGTAAACTCTTTATCCTCTCTCTGTCAGCAGGAGGGGGACCCGTGTTTTCAAACTGGTTCAACAACTACAAGTGAAAAAGAACAGAGTCGCAAAAATTGCTGTGAGATCATCTGCATGAGAACATGCTTTTTCCTGTAAATGACAATCTATATCTAGCTGAATTAGTAGTAATACTGTAGCTGCCTAATTGATATGCAGTTTTATCTCCACTGTTGCATAAAAAACAAAACACTTTTTATACCTGTGTAATAATAGCATCAAGACCATTGGCACCCCAGGCATAGTCCATTGGATTGGAATGTAGCATTCCCCTGTAGGACAATAAGGTAGTCAAGACTTAACACAGTAAACATTATTTTATTAAACAAACATGCATCAGAGTTTCTTCTACGTACCATGGTCCCATCCCGATATTTGGCATGGCTGTAGGTGCTATGATTCCATTTACTAGTTGCTGGATAATCCTGTATCCAGAAAAAAACATCACAAAAAAGAAAAATAACATTCAACAAGCATTTGTTAAATCAGATTGTTAACTTGTCTTGTCTTTTTACATAAATTCCACAAATGGAAAATGTATTTTTTTAGCTGACGTTTTTGTCTAATGCAACTTACAATTGCTATGTATATCAGAGGTTGCATGGCTTAGGAGCAACAAGGGGTTAAGTGTCTTGCTCAAGGACACACTGGTGGATGTGTCGCAGCAGGAATCAAACCCAGGTCTCCTGCACCAAAGGTCTTATCCACTGCTCCATCGCCACACCAAGTTAAGCAAGCTTCTACATTATGTTTAGAAGTAGTATCTAAACACATCATGTTACCAACTTCTTAAACTGGAAATAATATTGTTTAAGTATTTTCTACCATTACATGAGAGGCATTTATTACTCACACAAAATAGGTACATTTTTACCTGTATCCACCTGTGTCCCACAACAACCTCCCATAACACACACTACTGCTGAAATGTCTCACCCCTCTAATGTGGGCACTCCTTCATGGCGCGTACCCTGTCGTCGAGGAACATGTCGACCCCGTGGTTGCCGTGCGCTGTATCGCTGCCGTGATGCCATTTCCCTTTCTCTCCTGTTTTCTGTCTCTCGGTTGTCCTCTGTTGGTAGCCGCGTTCGAAGGTCGAAGTTTTCATCAAAAATCCCAAGGGCGAACGGGCCATACCCAGAGGGAAATGTGAATAAATGTTGATGATCCATGTTCTAGCAGAAAAGACAGACGCAATGTCAAAATCAATGTCAAATCATGGTGCAGGGCGTAAAATTTTTACCTGGACCAGATGATATAACAAGCCACACTGACCTCAAATGATGGGCGGTTCTGATCACTGCTGGAGGACGTGGATGCAGAGCCAGTCTCATTACTGCACGAACACAGTGGTACAGAAAGTGAAAAGATAAGACTCAGAAATCCACTTGCACAACAAATTTATCACATTCATGAGACACAGCATAATCTTCCATACCTTCTTTCCTCAGGCAGTTCCTCAATGAAGCCAGATTCACAGCGTGGACAGGTGTAGTCCTATAGTGAAAATATAAAATATCTAGTATTTACACACCATAGCTAACATATACATCTGTATCTGAAGATTCTCAGTCATATAGGTCATAGCTATCCAAGGAAGGTTGCCTTTGACTAACATATACATAATTTTCTGAGTTATAAAGGTTAGAGTGTTTAGAGAGGTGTTGATTCAACTTAATGGTAATTTTGTGTTATACTGAGAGGTGTAATATTTAGTCTACCATCACTGATTTAAATGGGGTGGACAAAAAAGTACCACAAACTCCAGCCTCAAAAATTACTATCATCACAAACACTTTCAACAAAAACTGAATATTATAAATGTTATAAACTTGTACCTGCCAGTCCTGCCAGACCTACCTACTTGTAACTGAGTATATGATGTCAAATCATGATAAATAAATACATTCCTTTAAATGTATGTCTTTGAAATGCAGACCATGCTGATGTTAATGTAGACCATATGGGTAATCAAACAGACAGATAATCCATAGCCTGTGGTTAAGCAAATGCCACATGCAGTAACGTTAAATATTACAATCAGTAAATATAAGCTCTTGAGCTGTCACACAGCTGGCTGACAGAATAACCGTAACATTCAAGAAGCTTCCCATGAATGGCTTGACAACAGACTGCTGTGGTAGGCAAGCGAGCTGTTGCCACAACAGCGATGTTAACTGACTGAGACTGGCTGTGGATGGAAGTGATATTATGAACGTTTTACTTCTCTTTGCGGTACATCCACAATACGCTTACAGCAAGTCCTACTGTAAAGATATTCCCAATAAGGGCTTTAATATTAGCTGACTGAAAAGCATTAAATCAAATCCGAAACCTGCTTACTGTTAATCGCCGCCTGACAGGAATAAAAAGTGCACCTACGGTTTTCTTCTGGTAGCTTGCTTCCTGACGTTAAAGCGCCACCACTATGACACCGGTCGAGCGGTTAAGATGGGCTCTCTCTAGCTGCTGTTCATTATACCGCTGAAATTACATGTCTAAAACACAAGTTTATAACGCGAGTGTATGCGCCAACTTAATTACTCCAACTTAACTGTCACTCTGGACAGTTGTTGCCTATGGGGCTAGCTAACTAGCTAAACAGTACCGTTAGCAATGAGTTGACGTGACTGAGTGTGCACCACGAACACACACACGTAAAACAATACGACCCCTAATATAATTTCTCATTCTTCAAGTAGGCAAATATATTTCTTGGATCCTTACCGGTAAACGTGGACAAATCTCTGCTGAACACCGGTGGCAAAAAAACCGGCAGGGCCGTGGGGGAGCTTCAGCCATTTCTAAACTGTAGAGCAGTTTGTACGGTACGGACGGGTAGCAGGGAGGGACATAAACCCTGGAAAGAGTCGGCGTAAACCATAACGGAAGCACACGAGCGCCAACGTAAAGTTACCATGGAAAATGACCAACAACAGGACATTAAATGACATTTAATGTTTACATTTAAATAAAAGCGAGAAAGTCTAACATTAAACCTTAATATATCTTAAATTTAATCAATCATCACTTGTGACATTTAAAAGAATTCATTTATATAAAATTTATTTTCAGTATAATTGTAGGCCTATTTGCATTTTTTGTCGATTTAGAATTTCTGCTGAGGCCTAACGTTATGGGTTTTTTCACTTGCACGTTTGGCATAAAAATATACTTATTGATTTCCACAATCTATTTGCCCAAAGTCAATTTTTACCAGCCAATATACAAATACTTTTATTTATTAGCCGCCATCAAATAACTACAAAGTTAATTTTCTTGTTTATATTAAATGTAAATAAATATTGTACAATAAAGATCAGGTTTGACTGATGTGAAAGATGGAAGATCAAAAAAGCAAAACAAGGAAAGTGATAAGCCTGATTATTCGTAACCTATTATAGAAATGATGAAGATTCTACAAAACCGAATTATGGGTATTTTATGTAAAGCACTTTCACTTGCCTTGTTGTTGAAATATGTTATACAAGTAAACTTGCCTTGCCTTGCCTTGTCTTTAATCTTATAAAGTAAATTAATCAGAACAAGGACACAGTGTGTCACAGATGCGAAGCAACAAACATTCTTGTATCAAAAATAAAGCCCCAAAACATTAGTAGGAGAGGCTTTAGCTAGTATGACAATACTACAGATTTTGGTATCCATCCCTACTTGTAAGCACTGCATCAGTACTCTTAATGTGCCACTCTCAACAGAGATGAGAAAGAGGCGAGATTGCTCACTCCTTAGCTACTTCCATCATCAGCTCCAGAAAAAACAACGTGTTTAATTATTTACCAAAAGTGGCTAGATTTTCAAGTTTGTCGTAGCATTTTACTTGACCCGGGCAATGGGGCAATCCTTATTGTTTAGCCTGTACATGTATGTAATGCAGAGAAATAATAGGATACAATATAAATTGACACTACACAATCAGTTCTGTCATTGCTGTTCCATAGGATGTCAGTTCTTTCTACAAGACATGTACTTACTTAATAACACACTAAAATATAAACCTTAAAGATGGAAATGCCCCATTTGGGCGTGGCGACAACATATTAAAAAATCCGAGCTCTGATAACTTGCCATCAATCTGTCCAATTTCGACTGTACAACTAGTCAACCCTTACACCATCTTCGCTTGATTATTCCAGATAAACTTACTTTTTTTGTAGATGTCAAAGGGGATTTGGTCAAGTGGGCTTGTTTAAGGCCTCTATTAAATCTGAGGCCTCTGGGACTTTTCTATGAGAAAATATGCACGTTTTCAGTATAGTGAGCCCCTTTAAGGAATTGACCTGTAAGTTTCACATTTATCATACCTTTGAATAGTCAAATGTCAAAGTGTGTAGGTATTTTCCTTATGTTTTGACATTTATCATACTTTTGAATGGGATATTCAGGGTTTCCAAATGTCACATTGACAAATGAAACATTTTTAAACTGTGGACTGTCCAATGACTGACTGACTATTTGTCAATCACAGAGTACACTAGGGATTGGACTGAGCAGCTACAGTTCAAGAGGTTTTTAATAACAAATCAAAAAGGTGTACACTGCCTTACGGCAAGTAGAAACAGGCAAGGTTCCAAACCAGGTAAGCAGTCAAATGGCACAGGCAATACACACAAACTGAAGAATCAGCAAGAAGTATCACAAGACAAGTGAGGAATGATACTTCCAAAATAAAACAGGAAATCACAAGATTAATTCCCCAAATCAGGACAGAGCCTAGACATTCATAAGTGGGACTTTAAAGGGAAATAATAAATAAAACAAAGAACACACATCTGGTGTGAAGAGTGGCTGAAGTAGTCTGGCTGAAAGCTGGGTGTACCTTGAACAGCTCTGCATTCAGTTTGATGGCTGAGATGAGTCCCCAAGAGTGTTTTGATCTATTTACTTTATTAGGTACACTTGTAAAATGGAGTGGAATTCAATATAACAACTGTGCAAGAGAGGTATCATTCTGGGTATGTTTTGTCCAGCTCTATTTACACATACATACACCTACATATTATGGACAGAATAGCCTATTAACGTCTCTCTATATAATACAACACAAAACAACACCACTAAACTAATGGTGTCAATAAATACTGAATATTCATTCCTGTGGTGCTGTCATTATAGAAAATCCTGGGGTCTGATGACGCTATGGTGTCAAAGGAGAGCCCAAGTAAATTCAGGGACTGTGTAAATTTACAGTGTGAATTTGAGTGAGTAAAATTATTATATGATTTATACCAGAATTGTTAAGACGTGGTACCGACTGATAATTATTTGGCTTTTGTGCAAACATGTCTTTCGATGTCTGGGACCCTGTTGATGTGTAAAGATCATTGGATACGGGCCAATGCTTTTATTGTGGACAAACTATGACCGGAAGTGTAGTTCTTGTGTTTGCCAGCTGCTTCAAAGCATAGCAAAGTCAGCTACTACGGTAGACTGTCTCTATCATCTATCTATCACCAGTGGGAGGCAGCAATGCACTAACAGTGCCTAGTCTGCCGGAAAGGAACAAAAGAAGAATACTACGGTAGCAGCGAAAGGCCTCATTGTAGTCCGTGAGCGCTTTTCAAAATCTATTTTTCATTCTGCTAAGTTATTACTATGGAGTCTAGCGATGCAGGTAAATGTTTACTGTGATTTGACTGAGATGCTAAATATGTAGCAGCTACCCTTAGTAAACTTGTAGCGTTAAGTTAGACAGGATAACGTTAGTCGTTAACTAGCTAATGTTAACTTAACGTTAGCTTATGTAACGTTAGCAGTTGGACTGGTCGCTTGCTGGCGTAGTGTACAACGTTAGCTAGCCGTTGGGGGAAACTGAGCTAGGTAGTTAGCAAATAAGACCATTTGCATTATATTTACTTGACTTTCCTTAGGTCTGCAACATGTAATAACCACATTTGATTACATGAATTATCTCTTCCCCCACACCAGTGTGAACAGCTGTTAGAAGTTGTTTTTGATGTTCGATTTAGAGAGCTTTCTTGTTTGATAGCTAGTCTGCAGGGCATAGTTTCAATATTGCATACGAAGGTACCATATTTATCTCCCGTTAAGAATTTGAACCCCCTATAGCCAATAAGTGGGGCAGATTTTATAGGATGCATCTCAGAAAATGTCACTCTTATAGTTGCTAACTGCCAGCTCCACAGCTGAAACGTTATAACATGCTTATTGTTGTCATATTGCACCCCCCTTTTTATTTTTATTTTAGGGCGAGGAGGATGGAAGTCCAA